>NC_090650.1:419692448-419992448 GCF_040937935.1 Hyperolius riggenbachi
GGTTACTGGGTGACTGGGATTAATATTCAGAAAAGTGGGTGGAGCCTAAAAATGCCAATCAAAAATCACATGTCGCTTTTCAAGGAGAATATTAAAATTGCTGCCATACTTGCACTGTTAAAGGCACAAGCATCAAACCTGGTACAGTCGGTCATTGGGTCACTGGGGTTCAAATTCAGAAAAGGGGACAGAGCTACAAACAGTGAATCAGATTTGTTTCATTTCATGGGAAAATACAAATTATTGATGCCAAGGACCCCAAAACTCACAAACTTGGGCATTGAGTAGTGACTTTGTGTCCAGGTTACAAAAAGTGGACGGAGCCAAAAACAATTTTCACTGGGAAAGTGTAAACTGCAGCCCTTCTTACACTGTTTATTTCAGGGTTCCCAATCTTTGCCCAGATGGTCACTGAGTGACTGAGATATTCAGGGAAGTGGGTGGAGCCTATAATAGCCAATCAAAATTCACCTGTTGATTTCCAAGTGGAATATTTAAATTGCTGCCATTTTTACACTGTTAATAGCAGATGCCTCAAACCTGCTACAGTTGGTCATTGGGTGACTGGAGTTCAAATGCTGGAGAGGGGCGGAGCCACAAACAGCCTATCTGATTTGTTTAATTTCTATGGGAATATACAAATTATTGATGCCAAGGACCCCACAGCTCACAGACTTGGTCATTGAGTGTTTGTGCGTTAGGGTTAGAAAGTGGGTGGAGCCAACACCAGTCAAATACATACTCGGGCAACGCCGGGTCATCAGTGGGTGGAGACAAATACAAATTTCACTGGGAAAATGTAAACTGCAGCCATTCTTACACTGTTAATGGCAGGGTTTTTAAACTTTGCACAGTTGGTCACTGGGTGACTGGGGTTAATATTCAGAAAAGTGGGTGGAGCCTACAAAAGTGAATCAAACTTCACCTGTTGCTTTTCAAGGGGAATATTTAATTGCTACCATTCTTGAACTGTTAATGGCACAGGCCTCAAACCTGGTACAGTTGGTTATTGGGTGACTGGGGTTCAAATTCAGAAAAGGGGGTGGAGTCAGACACAGCCAATCAGATTTGTTTCATTTCAATGCAGATTATTAATACCAAAGACCGCAAAGCTCACAAACTTGGTCATTGAGTGTCTGTGTGTTAGGGTTAGAAAAAGTAGGCGGAGCCAACACCAGCCAAATACATACCCGGGCAACACCGGGCAATCAGCTAGTAGGGTAATATAATAGGGCACATTATAATAGGGGTTGCTGTAAAAAGAAGCACTAAATTGGGGGTCAGAATAATAATGAGCACATTAATAAAAAAACACTAGGATATGGAGGCAGTATAATGAGTGGCAGTGTAATAGGGAGTAGTGAATTAAACAGCCACACCTACTTTTAAAGACCACGCCTCCTGCAAAATAAATGCAGGGATTCCTCAAGATCAAAAAATTGTTTGCAGGGGTTCCTTGAGATCCAAAAGTTATTTGCAGGGTTCCTCTGCGGTAAAAAGGCTGAGAAAGGCTGCCTTAAACTGTACATTCTGGGGGTGGCATGCCTGTATCTCGAGGGGAAAATAAATTAGTACAAACCTCTTTTACACTTGAATA
Organism: Hyperolius riggenbachi; assembly: GCF_040937935.1. Lineage (NCBI taxonomy): Eukaryota > Metazoa > Chordata > Amphibia > Anura > Hyperoliidae > Hyperolius > Hyperolius riggenbachi. The sequence goes on from NC_090650.1 coordinate 419,694,046, forward strand.
AATCTGCAACTATGAGTTCATGTATTTTTCAGGAACACAGGAAATCACGTTGCTGCTGTCACAGGAGAATGTCACTGGTGAGAGTGATGGACGATATTCTTCCAGGCCGCCCAGCAAGTTCTACCGGAATTACCTCCTGTTTGCTTTTCACTTTTTTTCTTCGCAACCACTGAACTGGAGAACGATCCGGTTTCAAAGGACAGAAGAAAGTGTTACAAGAAGAAGAATCCTTTTTCTTTTTTCAACAAGAATAAACAGAACCAACGGACGATTATGTTTCGCCATCGGCGTAATTCACTTCAGCTTACAGCTGTCCGAAAATATGCAGCAGAACGAGTGGATGTGATCGCAGTCATCTGTTACTGGGAACTCGTCAATGCTGACAGACCGACCGGTCTTTTTAAACTTGGCTCAGAATGTCCAGATTTTTATCTCCTGTGTGTGTTTGGCAGTCGACTGTAGGCGAGTTTGTTTATAAAACTGTCAAGACGCCCCTTTTCATCAAACGATACAGCGGTGTGAAAAAGTATTTTCTTTTTCCTGACGTATGGTCTTATTTTCACACCAAACAACATTTGATGTCAGAGTTAACTTATTGTGTTTACAGTTTTAAATGTACTTGAATTGACATGTAACACGGGGCAAATTAAAGGACAACTGTAACGAGGGATAAGGAGGCTGCCATATTTATTTCCTTTTAAGCAATACCAGTTGCCTGGCTGTCCTGCTGATTCTCTGCCTCTAATACATTTAGCCATAGCCCCTGAACAAGCATGCAGCAGATCAGGGGTTTCTGACATTATTGTCAGATCTGACAATATTAGCTGCATGCTTGTTTCTGGTGTTATTCAGACACTCCTGCAACCACATAGCTCAGTATGGCTGCCAGGTAACTGGCATTGTTTAAAAGGAAATAATTATGGCAGCCTCCATATTCTTCTCACTACAGTTCTCCTTTAACGATTTATGGCGCCTCACGGCCAGGAGGCTGCTACTGTGATGCTGCGCGCTTGACTGAGCACTCGAGCGCTCCCTTGCTGCCCTCCCAGTAGCCCGAAGATCATTGAATGGGAACATGGTTCCCATTCATTGATCTAAGTCCCCAGCAGAAAAACTGATGGCTTCTTATCAGAGGCCGCGGTCTTTCTGAAAAGAAAAAGTGTCATGTCTTCCTCATACTTCCTAGAAGCGAGAAGGACTGAAAAAAAAATCTCACTGTGGCCATCTTGTGGCCAAATAGTAAAACTACATCTACATACATTTTTTAATACAATAAACACACATTAATTACATTTACCATTAACTGTTTATTTCCCACACCAAAATTAACCCGAATAACATTTTTAATGGGAAAAAAAAAATTACAATAAAAATAAATAAATAAATAAATAGTTACCTAAGGGTCTGAACTTTTAAAAAATGCATGTGAAGAGGGCATATTACGGACATTTTTTAAATTATAAGCTTGTAAATAGTGATGGATACTAAACTGAAAAATGCACCTCTAATTCCAAATAAAATATTGGCGCACTTACATTGTGATAGGGACATAATTTAAATGGTGTAATAGCTGGGACAAATGGGCAAATAAAATATATAGGTTTTAGTTATGGTAACATGTATTATTTTAAAGCTATAATGGCCGAAAATTGAGAAATAATGATTTTTAAAAAAAAAAAAATTCTTAATGTTAAAATGCATTTTTTAAAAAATAATTCTTAGCAAAATGTAGCACCCAAAGAAAGCCTAATTGGTGGCGGAGAAAACAAGATATAGATCATTTCATTGTGATAATTAGTGATAAAGTTATTGGCGAATGAATGGGAGGTAAAAATTGCTCGGATGCATGAGGTGAAAAATCCCCGCGGGCTGAAATGGTTAAGCAAATGCTGGTAAATATGGATGTTCAAACAGATTCCGTGGAATTGACATTCCCACATCTCCGATCGGAAATGGGCTTACGGCGGCAGTAATTTAAATTATTCTCGGAAATCGGATTTCTGCGGAAATACGGCATTACTGCAATTCGGTAATTTTAGCCAATTGATTAAAATGTTTGTGCCATTATGATTACCGTGGTAAAATCCTGCATTCTCTGATTGGTCCAATACTCAAAAGTACTATAATGAACTAACTTTATTAACAAAAAGACTAAAAAAGACTTTTATCGAAAATCCATGAAATGAGTAATTGGCATTTTTGGTAATTGGAATTTCTGCGGAATCGGAAATCGTAATTTCTTACCATATCTACTGGTAACATTACATTGTAGGGAGGACATTCACATCAGTTTTACTGGTTCTTGGCGGGGGGTGACATATCGCACGTTGAGCAGTTAACGGGTAGTTACCAATTAAGGGCCTGCAGATGGGATTCTAATTTGTTCTTTTGAACTCTATATTTGCATTCATTATTGAATCCAACTAGGTATTGACCAGGGGCGTAACTAGAAATCACTGGGCCCCCCTGCGAAACTTTGGATGGGGCCCCCTCCCGCAAAATCTCAAACCTGCAGAGAAAAGAAAGCTTTTTCTCTCCTTGCCCAGACTCCTCAAGCATCATTACAGGACACAGCACTTGGGGAGGAGTAGAAAGGCTGGGGGTAGAAAAGAGCCGTACACAAGACCCTGCTGAACACTGAATAGGGATTGTCTACAAATCTTTATCTGCAAAACTTTGTATGATTTCTTATCAGTGGCTGAGCAGAGGCAGGCATTAGAACAATTGTGCAGAGAGCAGAAAACCTTTTCTCTTCTTGTCCATAGTTGTCGGTCTCTCAGGACGAGGCCCCCTGTAGCTTCTGGGCTCCCCTGCGGCTGGAACCCTTGCATGGTCTGTTGTCACGCCCCTGGTATTGACATTTTCCCCATCAGATACCTTGGCCCAGACACAATTAACTTTTTCTCCTGAGTTTTAAGATAATTTTCATTTTTTTTTTAAATACCTTTTAAGAATTTAAAAAAGCACTAAAAAGTTAATGAACAAGTACTATCAAAATAATTTTGAGTATTTTCTTGCTTGCTGGAGGTTTAAAATGTATTTTATAAGGGCCCAAATGCAATTAACTTTTTCTCCTTGGTGATATTTTTACACCTTGCCAATAAAATGCCTTTTAAGCCACCAGCAAGCAACAAAATACTCAAAACAATTTTGATAGTACAGTATTTTTTTCGCCTACTTTTTGGTCCTTTTTTGATTACAAAATGCTGAAAAGTTATTTTAAAAAGAAATTTAAAAGTTATCTCTTAGGAGTGAATAGCACATGGGCCCTTATCTCCACTGCTAATGCATCCAAACATGTGTGTGTGTGTGTCATGTTGGTTTTAACCATTCCTGCCACCTGGGCATGATTGTCATGTCCAGGCGGCTGCTGCTGTGCTGTTGCGTGCTCCCATGCACATGATCACGCGCGTGCCACCCCGTTTAGCCCAGAGATCAACAAATAGGAATATAGTTCCCATTCATTGATCTAAGTCCCCGGCAGAAAAACCGAGGGCGTCTCATCAGAGGCCCCGGTCTTTCTGAGCAGAAAAAAGTTTCCCGTCCTCCTTATGCTTCCTGGAAGCGAGAGCGTTCGCTTCCAGGACTAAAATAAAAATTGTGGCCATCTTGTGGCCAAATAGTAAAACTACATCCACATACATTTTTTATTAAATAAACACATATTATCACATTTATGAATATAATGAATGGGAGGTGAAAATTGCTCGGATGCATAAGGGAAAAAATACCCGGGGGCTGAAATGGTTAATTAATTAGGTCACATGATTAAACCTGGTACACACTTTCAATTAGGATAATCACGGACCAAAATGTACCACCTCCATGTAGTACCAGGGTCACCTGATATTGAACACCAGGGCCCATATGCAATTCACATTTTCCCTTCAGTTTTCTTCTAGGTTATATTTTCACATCTTGTCATAAAATGCCTTCTAAGCGCCACCAAGCAAGAAAATGCTCAACATAAATTTATTGGTACTTTTTCACAAACCTTTGGGTATTTTTTCAATTGTAAAATGCTGAAAACTTAGTTTAACCCCCTTGCCGTTCCAATTCTGTCGGGAAGGGGGCGGCGCAGCACTTTTTTAAAATTTTTATGCTTTTTTAATTCATGTAGCTAGCCTAGCGCTAGCTACATGATAGCCACTGACAAGCGGTATCCTCCTATATACTTCAATCGCCGCCGGCGATCTTTGCAAGCAGGAGATCCCATGCAGAACGGGATTTCCTGCAGGGCTTCCCCCGTCACCATGGTGACGGTGCGGGATGACGTCACCGACGTCATGGACGTCAGAGGGAATCCCGATCCACCCCTCAACGCTGCCTGCCACTGATTGGCCAGGCTGCGCAAGGGGTCTGGAGGGGGGGTCGGCGTGGTGCGGCGGGTAGCAGCAAATCGGCGTGGAGCGGCGGCGGCGAGCGGAATATGCAAAGTGCTAGCTGCGTGCAATAACCGGCGGGATAACCGGCAAGGAGGTTAAAGAGAAGATGAAAACTACTCCTAGGAGATAACTCAGGTGAAAAAAGTTAAGTGCATATGGGTCTATCATGAGTAGATAATGTAGGAAAACCGTCTTACTACACAAAGGTGGTAAAATAGACTTGGATCTACCTGTTCACAAGATTGGGGTCGGGGTGTCAGATGGTGCTTTGCCTGGGGCCAGAAACAGCTCTGGACTGGATGGAAAGAACCTGCTATTTCCAACATACACCTATTCTTGCACGTTTCAGCAGATTGTGCTGTTTTAGCACCTTCACAATGCTCGCACCTATCTTGGGAAAGTTTATGCTATGCACTGAACTATTTGAAAGGTCCTGCAACCATTGTTCACTGCAGTCAGTGCATAAATCAACCAGTTAAAACATATCTCAGATCAAAGGTGATAGAGTGACACCGGTTACTAGCTGTGCACTACAATGGAATGGAATGCAATGTGTCACATCAAAAACCTTCCTAAGAGCAATGCCTTAACCCCTGAGGGCCCAGATCAGTGCTGCACTTGTGTACAGAACACGCAGAGAAGCGTGGGAGCAGTTTGATCAGGCAATAGATTACTAAAAGTGGCTACATGTTACATTATTTTCTGTTCGATTTAAAGTGGAACTCCAGTGAACATTTTACTGTTGGCAGGTGATGTAGCTGCTGCATAAACAGCTATTTTCCACAATGCAACAAGGTTCACAGACAGGAAACTGCCAAAAGTTTGAAATTTTCTTGTGGGAGGGGTTTCTTGTGGGAGGGGTTTCACCACAATATCAGTCATACAGCGCCCCCTGATGGTCTGTTTGTGAAAAGGAATAGATTTCTCATGTAAAATGGGGTATCAGCTACTGATTGGGATAAAGTTCAATTTTTGGTCGGCGTTTCTCTTTAAAGCGGAACTGTAGTGAACCAAAAAAAAAAAGCATAAAGTTACTTTTATTTTTACAATATTCATTTGTAGATTATTTAGTCAGTTTGCCAATTGTAAAATTTTTCCTTTCCCTGATTTACATTCTGACATCTTAAATTATTCCAGGTGATCTGTACGGAATGTTTGTTACTGAGAGTTCAATGCACAAAGGGTGATAGTGCTTGCTTGGCAGATGGAAAAAAAAACACTATTTCCCACAATGCAACAAAGTTCACAGACAGGAAACTGTCAGGACCGTGGTCATGACATCACACTGTGGGAGGGGTTTCACCACAATATCAGCCATACAGACCCCCCTGATGATCAATTCAAGAAAAAGTTTCTCGTAGGAAAGGGGTATCAGCTACTGATTGGGATAAAGTTCAATCCTCTTTAACCGCAATTCGGGGAAAATGGTAGCTTGTACAGGAAGATTGAAAGGTTTTTTTTTTAATCTAACTAAGAAATCTGAAAATTCAGACCAACTTTACCACACGATAGATTGTAAAATTGTATTAAGTCTGAATAAATTGCATGCAACTATTCAGTACATAGCAAACTGGGACAGCCAGGCAATGTGCATTGTTTAAAAGGAAATAAATATGTCAGTCACAATATTTGTCACCTTGGGTTCCCTTTAAAAAACCAGAGCAAATTTCACATTTCAGCGCTGCTTCCATTCATTTGGCAATAGCTTTATTACTACTTATCACATCTAAATTATGTCACAAATTAGGCTTTCTTTGGGTCATATTTTTTGTTAAGAATTTTATTTTGTATGTAATTTAAAGGGAATAAAAATAAAAAAAAATCATTATTTCTCAGTTTTCAGTCATTATAGTTTTAAAATAAAACATGCTACTGTAGGTAAAACCCACACATTTTATTTTCCCATTTGTCATAGTTATTACAACATTTAAATTGTGTCCCTAGTACAATGTATGGTAACAATATTCTATTTGGCAATAAAGGCGTATTTTTCCGTTTTTGTGTTTTGGGTCCTCTCAATTAATAGAGTAACCTATTAATAGTTACAAGCCCTTATTTGCAAAAATAACATTATATATATATACACACAAACACACACACACACACACGCACACACACACACACACACACACACACGCACGCACGCACGCACGCACGCACGCACGCACACACACACACACACACACACACACACACACACAGGGGGCAGAGGCTGTTAATGAGCATATTAGAGGTATAGGAAATATATTTTTGAATGTAATATTTTTTTATCCACTAGATATCATCACACAGTCTCCTGTCTACTTAGAATGCTGAATCAGAGTGTTCTCAGTAAGCAGGAAGTGACAGGTGTTTTTTTTTTTTTTTTTACAATGAATGATCACTGTTAGTGATCATTCATTCATCAGACACTTTGATTGGCTTTGAGAACACATGTTCCCACTCACTAATCTGTGCACTGTCATGTGACGTCAGGGGCAGGCACATGCATGCTGTGCTTGTAAATATGCACAGACGAATAAATACATAAATACGCCCCTGGGGGCTAAAGTTTTTAGGGACGTTGATACTTATTCCAAGTGAGGGCAAGTGGTTAACTAAAAAAAAACGTAAAAAGTTATTCATATTTAAAACTTTCAAAAGTTATATTTTTGAGTGAAATAACTTTTCGCCATAAACAATCTTTTTTTTTTTTTTTTTTTTTTTTTACAAACTTGAACAGGTGTCTGGTGCCTCGAACAACCTCTTCAAAACGTTCAATCAGCTAAAAAATTGGACATTTTTTGTTGAATCGAAAAAAAAAAAAATTGTAACTTTTGGTGCCACCTGTGAAGGATGGTGTCTGACTTCAGCTGTTGGTTAAGTTAGGATTTCAATTTGCGTAATAGATAGGTACGTTTTAATGAGGCGGGGCACACACCACTCAGTCTGAGTGTACAGTGATTGCCCAATCTTACCCACATCTCTACAATATGAAAGCCAACGCATTTAGATTGTTTAAGTAGTCACTTACAGTATTAGGGTGGGTTCACATTTGCTTCAAAACCGTATCCGTGGCTCCATTTTTTTTGCCCTGAAAACGGAGCCATGGATACCAATGTTAAAAATAACGGCCATCTTTACACACTTCAAATAACTGAGCCGTAGGCTCCGTTTTTAGAAAACTGAGCAAAGAGCCTGGATTTGACACATTTTCACAAGCCCAGATACCCACGGAGGCAATGAAGGGCAACACAAAAACGGATCTCCCTCTACACTTTTGCACACAAAACGGATGCCAAAGCAGATTGCCTACTGCCTGCTCCTCCCCTCATCTCGAGTCCCGTGGGAGAAAAGCACTATAGAAACGTTATTGTTATCTTTGCAGACCTCTTTATCCAATAGAAACACACAGGAAGGAAGGACACATTTTTGACATATGTTTAAATGCACTGGAAACTAATGCTGCACAAGCACAACATTTTGAAAAACGGATCAGTTTAAAACACATTCGGACCTGCAACCTGGCAAGTGTGGACCGATCCTAATGCATAAAGATGGTTAAGATGTCAAAAGACCGTACATTTACCGGCTTTTAAGTGGCCATCCACCCTCTACACGAAAATCCGGCAGTCCTCCTGTAAAGAAAAGTACCTGTGCTTAGTCTTCTTCCCCGAAGCCTTCCTCGAAGACCCGTCCCTGAATCACCCACCCTCCGGGGCGTGGATGTCTGAGCAGCAAATGTACTAAGGCAAAGTGGAAGTGAAGGAAAACTAGATTACGTTCCTTAGTGGTCAGTAAAGCTATGTATCACAGTAAAGGATCAGTGGGGTAGCGTCAAAGGTCAAAGGGGAGGGACTTCTGTTTTACACTGGAGAACGGTCTTCATACCTCTTGGAACAACGTAAATTTGTGTAATGTTTAATGATGATCGTAATCATTATGTGAAATTCCGTGAAAATTACACAAGAAATGATGCAAAATTATGAAATATTACTATTACATAACAAATGAATTACGATTTTCCTTGAAATTGCACATTACGATTACAATGCGTAATTGTGAATTTCGATGCTGGGTATAACGCTGTAAAAAAAACCCAAAAAAACAAAACAAAAACACTTGTGTAGTATAATTTTTGTTAAAGGTGACTTCTGATTACATACCTTTATCATCATATACTCCCTCTATGTTTCTCAGGTTTATTCCTTGGTCACTTAAAATCCGCCTCCTCTTCCATCAATAGAAATGATGTACCGCAACGCCCACTGCCTCCTCGTCCTGCCAATACAGCCCCCTAGAATACCAGAGAGCAGACGATGCAGAACCCTCTCTCTTCCTGTTATAATACCCTTATTGATATACAACGTGAACTCATGCTTTTGCCCTAATTTACTCCTACTGTGCGTCTCTTACGGCTTCCACGTCAATCTATCATGTTCTATTATATCCTTTGGACTCTGTTTAAGTAACAGCTTTATTCCAGACTCCTGTCATTCCTCTGGGATGTCCCATGACCTGCGGAGAGCTCCACACAATGTCTGACTCAACCTATGTAATAATCAGGCCCTTTATTTCTCGCCAGTCCCAGAATGGAGCCTGTGTGATTTTCAGCCAAAATTCCACACTAACTTTTTTTTTTCAAAAAAGAAAATACTTTTTTAAATGTTGAATGGAGCCAGTGTACGACTGTAAGTCTTATTTTACTCCAACATTTTATTCAGAAAGAGACATCTGTGGGACATCTCTAGCATGTTATTAAAGTGGGAAACTGTCCGAAAACGGTTTTCCACTTTGGGCATGGCCGGAAAGGCAAATTTCTGATTCTCCAGAAAATCCGATTTCCGCCAATTCCGAATATGGATTCCGCAGATTTCCAATCGTTCCGATTTCCGAGTAGTGGCTTTTTGGTCATTTGCATTCTTTGATTGGCCTAATACTTCGGAGTTGACTCTGCATTCTCTGATTGATCCAATGTTTCCGAGGTCTTTGTTTGGTCTATAATTACCGAGTTGTGGTGATGCAGTATTTCTGCAGAAATGAGAATTCCGAGTTCCATTTTTTGATTTTCGAGTAGTGTTTTTTTGGGTCATTTTTTGCATTCTCCGAAATACTTCAGTCTTGACTCTGCATTCTTTGATTGGTCCATTGCTTACAAGTTCTGTGATTGGGCTAAAATTGCTGTAATGCAGTATTTCTGCAGAAATCTGATTTCTGAGTTCAGCTGTCCAATTTTCAATTGGAAATATGAATTTCCGATTGGAAATGCGAAGATTTCAATTCCACGAAATCCAAATAAGCATCCCTATTGGTGTTCAGAGATTTGGATAGGGTGGGTGAGAGTCAGATCAACAATCCTACTCATATAGAGTGATATGAAGTTTTCACTTTCTACGGCAGCACTAGAGCAGGAAGAGGACGTAAAAAGTAACACTAGTGAGCTGAGAAATAGTACACTTCAGAGAGCACTGTGCAATAGTCTCCAGAACTCAGTACAAACTTTGTGTGGCCATCCTTCCATATTAGCAGAGGGGTAGGGGAGCAAGACTGAGAAGCAGGGATGCTCAACTTCGGCTTCGAGTGAAAGCCGAATAGTTGCTATCCGGATTTTCACCCTGGTAATTACAATCACCTGTGCGGGCTGGGCAGGGGGGGTCAATCTTACCTGTCTGACATCTTCTTCGTCCATCCCTCGCCGCCTCCCACGATGTGTTCCACAATGACTACAAACACTTCCTCCTTCAACCTGGAAGGAGGAAGTGTTTTTAGTCACGTGACCACCGCTTGGACCGCATCGTGGGAGGTGCCGAGGGACAGACCGAAGAAGACGTCAGACAAATAAGCATGACCCCCCACCCAGCCCGCACAGGGGATTGTAATTAATTAGGAGGGTGAAAATCCGGACAGCAACTATCCGGCTTTCACCCAAAGCCGAAGTTGAGCATCCCTGCTGAGAGGAGCGAAACCAGACATTACTTGTGGCCTGTTTACTGAAGCCACGATGGGATGACCACGGCCCACAAAAGCCACTCTAGGTCAGCCCAGAATAGCTGAGCCTAATGCCCACATCATCCCAATACAGAAAAAACCCATCCAGTCCAGGTTAGCTGATTCTTACATTCTTTAATGTTCTCCAACCTTAACCACTTGAGGACCGGAGGCTTACACTCCCCCAGTAACCAGCCTATTTTTTTACAAACAATTCAGGCCACTGCAGCTTTAAGGGCTCACTGCAGGGCCGTACAACTCAGCACACAAGTCATCCCCCCCCCTTTTCTGCCCACCAACAGAGCTTTCTGTTGGTGGGCTCTGATCGCTGTGGGGATATTTCTTTTTTTTTTTTTTATTTATTTTTAATACATTTTTCATTTATTTAATTACTGCCCTCCCTCCCACTGCTAGCCAGTGACGGCGATCACCTGTGTATGGTTATTTTGACTTTTTATTTGTAGTTCAGGTTCTCTTTAAGTTTGCACTCAATGGTTTCAAAAGTTGGAGAGTAATGGATGTGTTATGAAAAGGAATTCGGGAGGAGGGGAGAGGCTTATGAGAAGTCTTGTATACGTGAATGTGAGGAGGCTTTCTAATGGAGAAGAGAAGAAGGTTGTGTGGAGAGTGGAGGTTGCAGGTGGGGTGAAATCTAGAGGCTATTTTTTCAGACTAAAAGACGCTCTGGACTATAAGACCTAAATTTAGAGGACAGAAACCAGGGTAAAAATATTCTTAACCTGGTGCGTCTATGGTTCAGGGGCGTCTTGTAGATGTTCTCCCCCCAATTACTGTGTCCTCCTCCTGTCCCTCTTGGTGCCCCCCTTCTGTCCCCCTTGGTGTCCACCTCTCCTCCTGTCCCTCTTGGTGTCCTACACCTGCCCCCTCCGTGTCCCCCAGTGTCCTCCTGCACTCCCCCTGTGGTATGTAAGCAGCAGCGGTTACCTGAACCGAGGGTGCCCGAGGTGATTAGCTGCTTCTCCTATCACACACTCTTCCCCATAGTGTCGGCACTTCCTAGTTGGGGCATTACACACATGTCCAGCATTAGGGGGAAGAGCGAGTGAGAAAGCAGCTGGTTGCCGCAAGCACCCTTGGGTCAGGTGAGTGATACATGCGGCTGTCGCTGCTAATTACATTCTACAGGGCGAGCGGAGGAGGACAGGAGACAGTACAGGGGACTTCCTGTATTTGGCCTATAAGACCCAGGAACTTTTTCTCCCCACCTTTGGACGAGAAAAAGGGCCAGTTTTCTCCTAGGAGATAATTTTTCATTTTCAATTTAAAATAACTTTCAAGCGCTTTTCAACAAAAAACAATACCAAAAAGTAGGTCAAAAGGTACTATTAAAATTATGTTAAGTATTGTTTTGCTTTCTGGTGGCTTAAAAGGCATTTTATTGACAAGTTTAAAAATATCACCTAGGAGAAAACTCAGGAGAAAAAGTTAATTGCATATGGGCCAAAGTGTGTCTTATTGCCCAAAAAATACACCAATTTCTTTGATTTGTAGATAACCATGAAATGCATTTACCTCCTGAGCAGTATGCCGACACTATGTCGGGCATGCCGCTTCAGAGGTTTTGCTGGCCTTAGGTGTCCCCCAGAGTGAATACAATAGGTTTACTGGCTGTATTACAAGTTAGGTAGCACTAGGCTAGCTTTTTTTAGGTCGCCGGCACCCCCTGATCCCCCCGATAGAGGCGCTATATACATTACCCAGCCTGGCTCCAGCGATCGGCGCAGCCTCCCTGCACAGCTCAGCTCTTCTCTATGAGGAGGATCGGGTTTGCGCATGACGTCGGCGACGTCAGTGACGTCGTATGCGATCCTTCCCATAGAGAAGAACTGAGTTGTACGGGCAGGCTACACGATCGCTGGAACCAGGCTGGGTAATGTATATAGCGGCTGTATCGAGGGGATTAGGAGGTGATCGGGGGGTGCCGGTGACCTAAAAAAAGCTAGCCTAGTGCTAGCTAACTTGTAATACAGCCAGTAAACCTATTAGATTCACTATAGGGGGCTCAGGCTAGCAAAACCTCCTGAGCGGCGTAACGCTCAGGAGGTTAAAGGACCACAAGAATGTCATTCAATACCTAATCAATAATTCGCCTATAACACTATCACAACAAATTGTAAAATGTAGAATACATGAGTATGCATACTTATAAAGTGTACATTTGTCCTAGAGTAAAATTCACTGGGCCAGATTTATCAAGAGTGTCTGAGACAAAATATTAGTAGGTTTTTAGAAATCCGTGCAGAACTGTCTCTTAAAGAGGAACTGTAACGAAAAAACGGCCCCTGGGGGGTACTCACCTCGGGTGGGGGAAGCCTCAGGATCCTAATGAGGCTTCCCACGCCGTCCTGCGTCCCTCGGTGGTCTCGCTGTAGCCCTCCGTACAGCGGTGACGTAATATTTACCTTTGCAGGCTCCTGCGCAGGCGCTCTGGCTGCTTTCTCTCCGAAGTAGGCGGAAATACCCGATCGCCGTCGGGTCCGCTCTACTGCGCAGGCGCAAGTCTCCGGCACCTGCGCAGTAGAGCGGACCCGACTGAGATCGGGTATTTCCGTCTACTTCGCAGCCGAAGCAGCCACAGCGCCCCCGCTGGAGCCTGCAAAGGTAAATATTGAATTGAACAGTCGGCACAGTCGCCGGCTGTTCGGAGGGCTGCAGCGAGACCTCCGTGGGACAGAGGACGGCGTGGGAAGCCTCATTAGGATCCTGAGGCTTCCCCCACCCGAGGTGAGTACCCCCCAGGGGATCTTTTTATTATTACAGAGTCTCTTTAAGAAATCATTAGATAGCAGATCCCTTCTAAAACTGTTGTATAATAGGAGGAGCTAGGAAAGTCTCTCAGACAGTGCAGTGTGTGAGGGGAATTGCTGTTGCTGAGGTAACCAAAACACCTGCTGTATTGATAGCAGCAGGCTCTGAGGAGGAATTCAGCAGGTGGGAGGGGCACATCACAAATCATGTCTAGCCTGCACTCTGCAATCATGTCTAGCCTGCAGTTCTACATCTGTAGAACTGCTATCAAGCACTTCTTATTCTGCGCCAGTTTAGGGATGGATTTGTACTTCTCTTAACTGTAGTGCAGCTCTAGAAATCCACGCTAAACTGCCACTATTATTAGGATTTAAGAAGGTTCTTATCATGCAGAACTGTTCTCCCTGCTGGTTAGAACAGATTAAGAAGAAAAAACTGTCGGTAATGCGTTGATAAATCTCCCCCACTAGCATTAAATTTTTCCCTATGTTGCCGTCACTTACAGTAGGCAGTAAAAATCTGATGGATCTGAAAAAAATAAATAAATAATAATTTCTCGCAATAGTAGTCCTATTTTGAGAACCAGAAAAGTAGGAACATTTTTTTTCCTAGCCAGCTTCTCTTCCAACACCTCCCCCTCACGTTGCAATCAAAAAAGCCCTCACACAGGTTTAGCGACACGGATGAATTGTGTAGGTCACGGCTACCATGAAAGCCATCATACACTTTGCACAAGCAATTGTCCGCGCATGGAAGGCACCTGTGGAATGCAGGGTAAGAGTTTGGTGGACAATAGAGTATTTTGTTATGGGGACAGCTCATGAAATGTACACGTTGCACACCTCAGAAACATGCCTGTGAAACAATTGCTGCGCTAGTTAACTCCACTCAACTCCAGAAGGGCTCAGCTTATTCCAAAACTGCGCTGATAGGAAAGTATTGCTGTTGGGGAAGAATGGGGGGCAGAACTTTCACTCTTGCACTCCCATCACCTAACAAAAACAAAAACATGCCCTCTTCCCAAAATTTACCTCCTTAAGCTCCTTAAAGAGACTCTGTACTAAAGAAAAGTCCCCTGGGGGTACTTATCTCGGGAGGGGAAAGCCTCATGGTCCCAAGGAGGCTTCCCCAATCCCTGTAGCTGCAGGCAGTCCAGCGCTGGCTCCCCTGAAGCGTCCCACAATCCTGGCTCGACAAGCCTGACAAGGCTTGATATATTTACTTTCTCTGGTTCTAGCGGGGGCGCTGTTGCGGCTCTCAGCACAGAGATAGGCGGAAATAGCCGATCTCTGTTGGGTCCGCTCTACTTCGTAGGTGCAGGAGACTTGCGCCTGTACAGTAGAGCAGACCGACAGCGATCGGCTATTTCCACCTATCTCTGAGCGGGAGCCGGGAAGGTAAATATTTACAGTTCGGAGGGCCAGAGCAAGACCGCCGTGTGACACAGGAGGACGGGGAAGCCTCAATAGGATCCAGAGTCTTGCCCCACCCGAGGTGAGTACCCCCCCTCCCCCCCCCCCCCCCCTCCCCGAGGGGAACTTTTTTGAGTTACAGGTTTTCTTAAAGTCTATGGCCATATTTAGGCATAGGCAAAGAAGGTGGGAGCCTAGAAAACCTTCCTGTGGGAGGGATTGCCAAATAATTATTCCAATAACAATTTACTCTTTGTGCTTTTATTGTACACAGCTGATGGCTACATGAAGATACGAATTTAATGGAACAAGCATTCGCTGTGTCATCATTTCCATAAGATTCTGAAATGTCAAAAAATGTATTTCCATACAGAATTGCATTCATTTTTTGCCAAGGTCTTGAAGAGATGATGGGAGAATCAGACAGTTGCGTAAAGTTCTTCTCAGCAGACTTCAAAGATTTTCAATGGGGTTAAAGTGAACCTTAAGTGTCCCAAAAAAAATGAGTTTTACTCACCTGGGGCTTACCTCAGCCCCCTGCAGCTGATCGGTGCCCACGACGAGTCGCTCTGATGCTCCGGGTCCCGCTGGCGGCCACTTCCGGTTTCGCCGTCAGGACCCGTCAGGCTGGGGAACGCGGCTGATACTACGCGTTCCCAGCCAAAATAGCACCCCTATGCGGCCATATGTCCGCATAGGCACCCGTATGCGGACATATGGCCGCATAGGGGTGCTATTTTGGCTGGGAACGCGTAGTATCAGCCGCGTTCCCCAGCCTGACGAGTCCTGACGGCGAAACCGGAAGTGGCCGCCAGCGGGACCCGGAGCATCAGAGCGACTCGTCGTGGGCACCGATCAGCTGCAGGGGGCTGAGGTAAGCCCCAGGTGAGTAAAACTCATTTTTTTTGGGACACTTAAGGTTCACTTTAAGGTCTGGACTCTGTGGTGGTCAATCCATATAAGGAAATTATGTCTCCATGAACCACTAATTCACAATTTGGGTCTGATGAATCCTAGCGTTGTCATCTGCAAATATTTGAAAAAAAAAAGAAATTCACTGATGGAATATTTTTGTCATTCAGTATATTTTGGTAGTCAGATGACCTCATTCCTTGGGAAACTTAATCATCCAATGGAAGACTCTTACAATCAAATAGAGATGTCTTGTATAAGTGGCAACATGTAGTGGTAGCTGATGACTTGTGCCAGTGATGTCGAACCTTTTAGAGACAGAGTACCAAAACTGCAACCCAAAACTCACTTGATCACAAAGTGCTAACACAGCAATTTATACTGGATTCTTAGGTTTTAGTTTGGCAAAAGAAAAATCATACATTCAAGGACATCCTACAATTAAAATGCAGCAATCGATCCAAATTTGGAATACAGCAGCCATCCCACATTTGAAATTCACCCCACACATGCAAAGAAGCAATTACACCTACAAATGAATTGCAGCAGCCACCCCACAAATCATACAAGAACATTACCCCCACATTTGAATTGCATCAATTACCTCACATAAGAAATGCAGCAATTATCTCACAAATGAACTGCAGCAGCTACCCCACAAATCATAGCAGCACATTACCCCCACAAATGAAATGCAGCAATTAGCCTCCTCCTGGTGGGTGAGTGAACACCTCCTGGAATACACACATCACCTCTCTGCAAATTTGTGCTTTAAAGTAGTGGCGGCTAGTGGTGCATGACCAGATTGAGAGCTCAAAGTGCCCTCTCTGGCACTCGTGCCTTAGGTTTCCCACCACTGCACTGACTTGTGCTAATGCCTGATGCACATTTTTGTGGAAAGGCCAGTTCTAGCAACAATGGGGACCAAAGTAATCTGCCCACCCCTCCCCCCGACCCCTTTCCCGATGGCTAACGAGCCATCTGCCAGGCCCTCCACAGATCTCTGCCCAACTTTATTGTGTTCCTGGGGTCCCTGCATAGTTCTCCATTGATCTGCGTGCTCTTGTCTTCATCCTCACCGGATGTCTCTTCTCAGTGATCCGACCTCCCCTTATTACAAAATTACATTCAATGGATCACTGAGAAGATGCGACCAACAGGAATGAAGATGAGAGGGAACGGACTAAAGGAGTAGCATGTCAGTATGATCACGGGAGTTGCTTGGCTGCCAAAAGACTTTGCAGGGGCCACCCCGAGGGGACCTGGGGAGACAGCAATGGGCCAGGTTGCCCCATGGTAGCACCGACCGTTTGGCAGGCAATTGTGGCCATTTTCTACAGAGTTTCAGTAAGATGAACAAGGTCAGGGTTGTATTGCGAAACAAAGGTTGTGCAGGTTAAAAAGACGAAAGCACATTGAAATAAAATGAATAAGTAGTAATCAGCTTAGTCTCCGCCGGCTGTCATACCCCTGCTTGGTGTAAATTACAGACACAGACATTGTCAATAGTAATAAAACATGACTGATGTTTCTACTGTAACATTGCCTCCGACCAGGCAAGAGCTCATCCTTTGTATCACACTGTTACATAACCCTCCCCTCCAAAAAACACAACACAACTTTTTAGGGGTTTCTGTTACCCTATGTTTTTTGTTTTTCTCATTTACTTATCTTCTGAAGAAAATTAAAGCTCAGCTTCAGGACGTTTATCTTATTAATCCTCCCCCCCCCCCCCCCCCACACACACACACCACCTAGCCTAGTTATAAAATGCTCTAAACCCGCTCCTTGCTCAACTGAGGGGGTTCTCAAGTTTAAGGGCCATTCAACCCCATTCTTTGATTGGACAACCTCAGTTGTCCTGGACTCTGCAGCTGAAACTGATCTCTCCCCTAACAACGTTTCCTGGGACCCTTTTATCACGTTCCAGAAACACCCATACTGAGCTGACAATGTACTCCCTGTCAGCGGTGGGCCGAAATTTCGCATATGAAATTTTGCACCGAAATTCACAATAACGCATCGTAATCATAATGCGACATATCATATTTGAATATCATTCAAATATAAATGGCACTGACCCTTTATTTGGTATGGTCACTTTCAGTGATAGTTACTTGAAGAGTGTAACACACAAACCAAGAATATACGGTAGTAACAGACTATAACTATTAGGTGTTAATGGGCAGCACGGTGGCATAGTGGTTAGCGCTCTCACCTTGCAAGTGATGGGTCCCCGGTTCAAATCCCAGCCAGGTCAACATCTGCAAGGAGTTTGTATGTTCTCCCCGTGTCTGTGTGGGTTTCCTCCGGACACTCCGGTTTCCTCCCACATCCTAAAAACATATAGATAAGTTAATTGGCTTCCCCCCCAAAAAAATTGGCCCTACACGATACATACATATGACTATGGTAGGGACTAGATTGTAAGTCCCTCTGAGGGACAGTTAGTGACAAGACATTATACTCTGAACAGCGCTGTGTAATATGTCAGCGCTATATCAATAATTAAACAAATAAATTTCAGAGAAAATCAAAATTAATTTTGTATGTAATAGTAATATTTCATAATATGGCGTAATTTTTAAAATATTTTGTTTTTACGAAATGTCGCGTAATTTTGTGCCGACTTTAGTGGTTAATAGCAAATCCCCCGTACAGGCTATTGCTATATATGTTAAGGAGAATAATGGGTACAGGTAAAAAAAAATTTTTTTCAGTTTTTGAGAAAATAGATTTAAAAAAAAATGGTTTTCAAACTGTCATTTTTCGGAGTTTAAAAAACACTTTTTCTTTGCATTGGTACAATCGATTTTCTCAAAAACTACAAGGTCTTTTTGGAAAATTCTTTTATCTTGTACCCACTATTCTCCTTAAAGGACATCCGAGGTGAAAATGAACTGATGTGAAAAACAATTGTATCTATCCTCCTTCTCCTAAACATGACTTTTTTTTAGATAGACCACAGTTTTATTTTATATTCATAACTAGTTTTTAAGTTTTTACTGTTTCATTGTCTCTGCTCAATGACACCTTTATTGAAGTATGCCAGAGCTCAAATCTATGAATTTTTGACCCTATTTATCTCTTTCCTGCTCTCAGAAGCTATTTACTGGCAGGAAAGTGTTTTATGGCTGTAATTACTTATCAGTGAGGGTTATGCTATAGTCTAACCCGGTCCCGACCCAGACAGAAACTGTCACTTGCATACCTGATGTTTAACTCTTTCAGGCAGAGAAAGAGAAAAAGGAACACAGCCTAGTTATTTGTGTGCTAGGCACTGTACATACACATTTTTATCTAGTCATGTCACATGTCACCTCGGTTGTCCTTCAACATATGTGGCAATTTTGGTAGCAATAGCATGTATGGTGGCTCTGCTATTCACTGCCAAAGTCGGGACAAAATTACGCGAAAATTATGCAAAATATTATGCAAAATTGCAAATGACTATGCAAAATCAAATTTATAAATTGTAATTACGTATAGGCATAATTGCGAAAATGTAGACGAAAATGTGCGTAATCGTAATTAGCTAGTCACGATCATCACTATCCCTGTCCCCACATGACATACTGTGTAGCCCCCTACTCCACCAATCAAAAGACTAAAGATGGTTTGCCATCAGATTCGACCAACAGATAGATCCCTCTCTGATCGAATCTGATCAGAGAGGGATCGTATGGCTGCCTTTACTGCAAACAGATTGTGAATCGATTTCAGCATGAAACCGATCACAATCTGTGGTGGTGCTGCCGCTGCCTTCCTCCCCCCCCCCCCCCCCCCACATACATTACCTGCTCCGTCCAGCTCGTGTCCCCGCTGTCACCGATGTCTTCTTCTCCGCTGGGTTCCGCGTTCCGGTCCGGCTGGCTTAACTTCTTTCTGTCCGGGGAAGTTTAAACAGTAGAGGACGCTCTACTGTTTAAACTTCCTGCCGGGACAGGAAGTGAAGCCAGCCGGACCGGAACGCGGAACCCAGCGGAGAAGAAGACATCGGTGACAGCGGGGACACGCGGCGGATGGAGCAGGTAATGTATTGCCGCTGCATTGCGTCGGTCGTCGGGCATTCGAACACCGCTATTGACGCACTCCCGACCCACTGGCGATCGAGAAAAATCTTCTGCACGGACGGCTCGACTGATTTCGGACGGAAATCGATCGTTCTGTCAGCGTTTGCGCAACAATTTCACAGCAGATTCGATCACAGTGATCGAATCTGCTGTATATCGGCGGGGAAATCGTTAGGTGTATGGGCCCCTTAAGAGGGATAGGTCAGGGGCTGCTATCACCACTCACATCTGATTGGCAGTGAGGGGTTGACTTCTACAGTTTCTACAGTAGAATCTCATTACTCTGATATAGTAAACTTCTGGATATAGTAAACTCAGACCTCAGGTCCCAGCAAATGCGTTTGTAAATATACAATGTATAACCAGTTCTGATATCGTAAACTTCTGATGTAGTAAACTGCTTTTTCTGGTCCCGCGGAGCTGGAAGTGAGAAACATTTGGAGAGCCATATCTATTTCCTTTTAAACAATACCAGTTGCCTGGCAGTCTTGCTGGTCTTTCTGGTCTGCAGCAGCTGAACCTAGCATGCAGCTAATCTTGTCAAATTTTTCCCAGAAACATCTGATCTGCATGCTTGTTTATGGTCTATGGTTTACTAGAGGCAGAGGATCAGCAGGACTGCCAGGCAATGTGCATTGTTTAAAAGGAAATAACTATGTCCGCCTCCATATGTCTCTCACCTCTGGTTCTCTTTAAAGAGAACCAGAGATGAAGCACCCTCTTGTATTTTACCTTATAAATCAGTGGGAACATGACAGTAAACACCTAATCTGCTCTTTGTTTCATTGTTCTCTGTTTAATATGACTGTTATCACCTCTGATAAGAATCCCCGACTGAGCACTCAGTCTGGCTTTGCTACAGAAAGATTATAGCTGAGTCTGTCTTCTTTGGTGTCTTTTCAAGCCCAAGCCTGCCCCCTTGTGGCTCTGCTATAATGACTCAGTTATAATTATTCCCTGCAAAGCCAGACTGAATTCTCAGTCCAGGATTCTTATCACAGCTGATAACAGACACTTTTACAGTGAGGATGAAACAGAGAGCATGGTAAGTGTTTTCTCTAATGTCCTTACTGAGATATATGGTAAAATACACAAGGGTGCTTCGTCTCTGGTTCCCTTTAAATTCTTCCTCCTTTACCTAACGTAAGAGGCATGGGCACTCTATAAACATGTTTTCCCTTCAATAAAGCTGCCATGTTTCTGACAGGACTCTGGAGGTTAAATCATATGGCTGGTTTACATGCAGACAAGCTTGGTTGGGCTCTTTGATGTGCGTGTTAGGTTTCACTCTCAGTTAATAGCGGGAAGCAGACGGTAATGTCCTGCCTGTAGACACACGCATGTGACGACGTTTTCATACATTCACTTACAGGCCATTTCAGAGATTTTATTCGGTTTCATACAAGCCAATGTTTATGACTCACCAACAAACAACCCTAATTGCTCCGGGCTTCATTTTATCAGTCAAACTCCATTTTTCGACCATTGATCCCTTCTGGTTTTCTGTCTCGGCTTTCTGCTGTGGTAATAAGAGAAGTCCGATTACTGGCAGGTCACTCGCGGATCGCATTACTGCTTCCCAGTCACATTGAGAATTACACGAATCCCTGGCTACCTATTACAGTGAGGTCATCCTAATGAGCGGGTCGGGCCATGCGAGGTCCGGCTTGTCAATTGTAAGTGGTTTTGTTTCGTATTTCTCTTTAGAGCATGACATTTTTTTGAATTTATGGTTGAACTCTGACAAAACGGATAAATCGATGTAAAATCTGCCCTTGTAAAATGTGGAAAATTATCAAAGAGTAGAGATGGCCCAATAAGATGCTAGTTCCCATTTTGCATGCAAATGTAATACAAATTGTATGCAACTTGAAATTTGGCGAATTCTATGCAATTCCTGGTATGTTTGATTAGTCCAATTTCTAGTTGCGTGCGCCATTCAGATTCGCTCGCCATCAGGCTGCCCAAGGAGAGCTTAAAGGAAACCAGAGATAATTAGAAAAAAAAAATCATACATACCTGGGGATTCCTACAACCCCCACCGGCCTGATCGCTCCTTCAGCGCCATCCTCCACCATCCATGGATCTTCCTTAAGTGGTCAGTTTGGGCCTACTGTGCATGCGCGACCTGGGAGCGAGATGGGGAGCATGGGCATCTGCACTGCGCATGCGCCGACTGAGCAAAGATACCGAGGATATAAGGGGGCAGTATAAGGGGTATACAGTCCATAGGGTATCATGTTCCTCTCAGTTGTTGACAGGGCCCCTTTTTGCACGGTTGTTTCCACTTCCCCCGGTAGGATGTAGAGTTTCCTCTCCTCCTTACCTGTGGAGGTGGAATCTAAGATGTGGGCGGAGAGTCTCTGGAAGTGGGCGGTCCTCACAGGTGAGTATTTGCTGCAGTGTGGCAGGAAGTGGGCCTCATCCTTCAGGACCCCCTGGTCACACTGCCTGCACAGCTCCTCCTCCTGGGGCTTCCATGTCTACCTGTGTTCCAATGTCTCTATCTCCAGACCGTGGGTGCTCGCTGCTCAGATGGTACAGGCTCACAGTCTGTTTCTCTTTAAGGATTTTTGTTATCACGGCCTATTGAGGAAAAAAGGAATTTGGGCTCTTTTACATACAATGCAGAAGTCCAAATACGGAGACATTTCTATTTTCGGATCCTGAATCCTTTCCAATCGGTCATCTTGCTTCTTGTGTATCATTTTCCTGCCAAGAATGACCGTTTATGTCACCGGCTCAATCCCCCATCACAGAGGCCCCGGCCGCAAACTCCTTCCAAGTGAGGAAAGTAAATAATATAAATTATTTTTTTCCCGGTCAAAAGTGTCACGACCCAGATAAAGCCAATAGCTGCCGGCGGCTTTGATGCCATCTTCTCTATTACCACATTGGGGTTTTTTAGAACTTAAAAGCGAAAAAGCGAAACAAAGCCCATAAATTCAAGATTACAGCGTGTCTGAGAGACACAATTCTCCGAGTCACCGTGACCCACACTTTAGCAAACAGATACACCAACAAATAAGAAGTTATAAAACTAAAAACTTTTCCCTCCGTATAATGCAGCCAAGGGAGACGTGCCGAGACGAGGAGCAATTTTGCCTTAAAAGTGTCATTTTCTTTCTGCAGAATTCTTACGAAACGAGTAAATTGCTCAGAGATGAAATGTATGCTGGTGCTGAGGCCTTGATTGGCTTCTTCCTGATGTATTGGGCGGGGCGATTAGGAACAGTGTCTCCGGCAGACACAGAATACAAAAGCAATGATCCACAGGTGAGGTGGTTTACCGGTCAGATGTGGCGCTATGCCAGGCGCTACGCCAGCCTCCATGAGGGTTATCTCGGTCTCCACATATTTTTGACACGCCTAATTTGGTGCCATCCTTCCATCGCCCCACTACTCTATTTCGTATGTGAATTGTCTCTTTAATGTGTTAATGATAGGTGTAGGGAAATAGGAGAGAAGGGAGAAGACCTATGTTTGCTTATCGACAGACCTTTTGTGTTTGTACTGAATTACAGCATACTAAACAACCTTACCCTTTGAGGTGGAGGTCTGTAAGTCTAAGGCTGCTTTCACACCAGAGCCCTTTTCCTGCGTTTCAACACAAAGGCAATTCTTTGGTTTAGCCAAGGTAAAATGAAAGTCCATAGACTTTCATTTTACCTTTCACACCCGACGCTGCGTTTCGGTGCGTCGCAGTTCGACGCACCTGGGAGTGTTGAAACGCCGGGAGCTGGCGTTTTCCCGTCGGGTTCAATTAATAGTTACCGCTGCTGATTGCGTCATACCACAGATTCCCAACGATACGCTGCAGGCTATTCAACGCGTGCAGGAGATTTGAAAGAGGCCTAAGTGAATCACGATGTGCAGGAGACTGAAATAGGTTACCGTTTATAAATAAGTAATTTGGAAAAAACCCTTTTCCTTAACCTATTGGGGACCGCCGTAGGTTGAATCAACGTCCGGCAGGTGGTGGTACCCTTCTGACCGGATGTTCATTCAACGCCTGCGCTAAAGAACCGCTCCCGACGCAATCGTGCGCACCCGGAGGGGGAGATTAAGCTGTCATATGACAGCTGATATCTCTCCCGAGTGATCAGCAGCCATCGCGTATGGCTGCTGATCACGTGATCACTACGATCGCCGTCGGATCGTAGTGATCACTTTGACAGCGGTGGCGGCAGGGGGAAAAAGAAGAGGATCTACTCACCCCCTGCTGTTCCAGCGATGATCGGCGCCCCCCTCCGCTCTGGCCGGCATCTCCGCTCCGTCTGACGTCAGCGCCGGGTCCCAGCTTGATGACGTCATCAAGCCGCGGCCTGACCTGAGCGTCATTTGGAGCGGAGATGCCGGCTGGAGAAGAGGTGGCTTCTGCGGCTCATCGCTGGAGCCTGGAAGGTGAGTGATTGCTTCCAGATACAGGGGGGGACACCTGCCTCCATGGGGGACACACAGCCCAGCACACCACAGACGGGATCCGGCAGCCCGACCACCCCAAACGCGCGCACCCCCCTCCACCGCAAAATGCCCTGGTCCTTAAGGGGGGTTAGGCGGCCAGTCCCGAAGTGGTTAAGGGTATCTCTGATGGAAATGATGATTTATTTTCCAAGAGCCGAACAACTCCTGAAGAAGTGAAGCTTTGTCCTTCACGAAACGTGTCGAACTGTATGGTCGGCCTTGATCTACTTACCTTACCTTGAGCACTTTAATTTATTTTTTGATGATTATATGATGTATTTATGGTCTTGGTCATTCAGATAGAAAGATATGTCCAATTAGACTTGTTGGCAGCGTTTTCTTCTTGATTAATATGGTGTAGATTGATACTATACTGGACTTGAAATGCATGAAAAAACGCATTAGTTTGCGTTCTGCAATGTGCGTTTTTAAAACCGCTGGTCTTGCTGCATATTTTTTCAAAACACATTTAAAACACACATAATGAGAGGTATTGCGTTTTAGTGCGTTTTGTATGCGTTAAAAAAAAAACAAAAAACAAGTTCCAAGTTCCATACAATTTGCATCTGGTTTGCATTGATTTTCATCTCATTGACCATCTCTAGTTGTTAGGTGAGTGCTGGACAGTTCCTGGTGCTGAAATGGTGCAGCCAGAGTCACCCAGACAGATGAGATGACACATGAACTTCCCCCAAGCTCTGGTGGGAGTCTTGAAGAGGCCCTGTAGTGACACATAGTAGACTCTAGAAAACGATTCAGGATTTACACTTTTACATTCCTTTATCTATTTATTGTTGTGTATTGGTATGTGATGCTTAGCCTGGGCTGTTTAGCTATTCAGAATTCTCCCCCAGAACATTCTGGCAGATATATTCACCGTCATGCATTATGATGCATTATATTCACTGTTTTCAGAATTTTTTTACCTGGTGTGGTGTGATGCCCCGGAAGACCTCATTTTGCCATTCGGCTGACGCTGGAGCATACACACCTTTATGTCCAGCATGCACGGTAACATGCGGCGACCGGAAGTCATGTAAGTCTATGGCGCCCCACATATTTTAAAACTATTCTTCGCATGTATTTGCGTTGCGCATGCACAGAAGCGTATTTTGACAATACATTTCCGTGCAATTCTACCGTCCGCCGCAGGAAGAGAGCATCACTTCCTGTTTGGCTTTCAGCCAGAAGGGAGATTACCGTGCATTACCGCGGTAATCTCCGAAAGCTATTTTTTAGCGTTGTGGTGCGATGCGTTCATTGCACCGCAAGGATGGTTACAAGTGTGAAACCAGCCAAAAGATATGGCCCCCCGGGATAAAATTTTGGAATGTAAATAAGGGTGAGGAAAACTTTTAAAAAATAGGTAAGCACTGATTAAATATTTTATAAATACACATTGTTAAAAAGAAACACACACATTGCACATTTATTCTTTACGTTAGTTTTACTACAATTCCTCTTAAAGTAAATCTCTGAAATGTAAAGAAAGAAAAACATTATACACACCTGGGGCTTTCTCCAGCCCCCTTCAGGTTAATCGGCCCCTCCCAGTCCCCCTCCATTGTCTGGATCTTTCGCTACGGGTCCCGGTTACTCGACCAGTCGGGGAGTAGAGCGCATGTGCGGCATGGGCGCGCACCCTGTTGCTCTCCCGCTGTTGGAAGCGTTCTGTGCCTGTGCAGTACAGTGGACGGTGGGACACGCGCGGCCGGACTTCATCTGCTGGCCCCGACTGGCCAAATAATTGGGGCCCGTAGTGGAAGATCCAGATGGTGGCGGAGGACAGTGAGGGACCGATTAGCCTGAAGGGTATCTCAGGTACCCTTTAAGCTGTCCCATAAGTTGCCTCGATTTGTCTAAATCTACTCTACAGTTTGTTTTAGGTTTTGTGGTACTCCTATTTGTTAGAGTTGGGCCGAACCTCCGATTTTAGGTTCGCGAACCGGGTTCGCGAACTTTCGCGGAACGTTCGGTTCGCGTTAAAGTTCGCGAACCGCAATAGACTTCAATGGGGATGCGAACTTTGAAAAAAAAAATAATTATGCTGGCCACAAAAGTGATGGAAAATATGTTTCAAGGGGTCTAACACCTGGAGGGGGGCATGGCGGAGTGGGATACACGCCAAAAGTCCCCGGGAAAAATCTGGATTTGACGCAAAGCAGCGTTTTAAGGGCAGAAATCACATTGAATGCTAAATGACAGGCCTAAAGTGCTTTAAAACATCTTGCATGTGTATACATCAATCAGGTAGTGTAATTAAGGTACTGCTTCACACTGACACACCAAACTCACCGTGTAACGCACCGCAAACAGCTGTTTGTACTAGTGACGGCCGTGCTGGACTGGTGCGCACCATGGCGAGAGTGCAGGTTTTGGTGGCTTTACAGCCCATATGGTCGGCCTGGCTGATGTAGCTGAATGACAGAACAGTGACTGTCCAGCTGATCAAATTTGGTCTGACCACAATGAAGCAACGACCTTATTATCTTTTGTGTGCCCCCCGAGACACTCATCTAGGCGCCGGTCATTGCTTCATTGTGATACGCAAGCCCCTTCACCACGGCAAGGTAATGATCACGAAGGGGAATGGGCGCATGTACATGCCTTTTCTTTTGTTGTTGCAGCTGCCCTCAGTGCAGCCAGAAAAATTAGGCAGTCATGTACACGCACCATAAAAATTATTACAGCGGCCGCTGCTAGCAGCGGCCTAAAAAATTCAGCAATCCGCCTGGAGTCCCGGACCCTGTTGGTGGTGGCGGAGAAGGTAGTGAAGCGGCCTGCAGGCAGACATGCTGTGAGGAGGGACTGGGAGCGACTTAGTCTTTTTGGGGCAGGCCAGGCAGCCAGTCACACGGCGTGCAGGCAGAGATGCTGTGTGTGCGGGGACTGACTTAGTCTTGGGGCGGGCAGCAGCCCTCCGGGATCCATGCCTAATTCATTTTGATAAAGGTGAGGTACTTAACACTTTTGTGACTTAGGCGACTTCTCTTCTCTGTGACAATGCCTCCAGCTGCGCTGAAGGTCCTTTCTGAGAGGACGCTTGCGGCAGGGCAGGAGAGAAGTTGGATGGCAAATTGGGACAGCTCTGGCCACAGGTCAAGCCTGCGCACCCAGTAGTTCAAGGGTTCCTCATCGCTGTTCACAGCAGTGTCTACATCCACACTTAAGGCCAGGTAGTCGGCTACCTGCCGGTCGAGGCATTGGTGGAGGGTGGATCCGGAAGGGCTACGGCGAGGCGTTGGACTAAAGAACGTCCGCATGTCCGACATCACCATGAGATCGCTGGAGCGTCCTGTCTTTGACTGCGTGGACACGGGAGGAGGATTAGTGGCAGTGGTACCTTGCTGGCGTTGTGCTGTCACATCACCCTTAAAGGCATTGTAAAGCATAGTTGACAGCTGGTTCTGCATGTGCTGCATCCTTTCCACCTTCCGGTGAGTTGGTAACAGGTCCGCCACTTTGTGCCTGTACCGAGGGTCTAGTAGTGTGGCCACCCAGTACAGCTCATTCCCCTTGAGGTTTTTTATACGGGGGTCCCTCAACAGGCAGGACAGCATAAAAGACGACATCTGCACAAAGTCGAATCCAGTACCCTCAATCTCCTCTTGCTCTTCCTCAGTGACGTCAGGTAAGTCAACCTCCTCCCCCCAGCCGCGAACAATACCATGGGAAGGTTGAGCAGCACAAGCCCCCTGCGACGCCTGCTGCGGTTGTTCTCCTGCCGCTGTCCCCTTCTCCTCCTCCTCCTCCTCCCCCAAAGAAACACCTTGCTCATCATCCTCTGAGTCTGACTCGTCTTCTGCACACGACCTCTCTTCTTCCTCCTCCTCCCCCCTCTGTGCTGCCGCAGGTGTTGAGGAAACAGCTGGGTCTGATGAAAATTGGTCCCATGCCTGTTCCTGCCGTAACGGTTCCTGGTCACGCTCATTCGCAGCTTCATCCGCCACTCTACGCACAGCACGCTCCAAGAAGTACGCGTAGGGAATTAAGTCGCTGATGGTGCCCTCACTGCGGCTCACCAGTGTAATGATCGCTGCTGCAGCAGGTGTTGCTGGAAGTAGTAGTGCTGCAGCTCAGGCAGTTCTGATGTCTTTCCATGCAAGCTGCATAGCTTTGTCTGTCTTTCCCTGCTGTCAGCTTGTGACTGATTATCATTCACCTGTGTGGGAATCTGCATGTCTGCTCCCATTGGATGACCTCAGTATAAAGATCTGCTTCCTGCAGGGTTTCCTTGGGTTTTCATAGCTTCAGCCTAAGCCTGCCTTGCTGTCGCTTTAGCCCCCGATCGTGTTTCTTGTTATAAAGATACTTTGCTGGTCTTTGCATCATATATTGGTTCATTGCCAATATATATGCATACCAGCACGTTTATTATTTTCCTTGTATTTGTGTTACGTTGATACATCAGTGTCGCTGATGTATACGTACACGAACTGTTTATATCCTGTGTGCAGTTAGTCAGCTTTCCAGCACGTTTTGGTAGGTTGCGCGTACCGTGACCACCCGTGCTGAGGTAGTTACCCTGCTCCTGGTTCTGTTTGTGGATTGCATTCATCTCTGCGAAGAGATAACGAATCCTTCTGAATCCTGTTCTGTTACTGTTTGTGGATTGCGTTCATCTCTGCGAAGATATAACGAATCCTTCTGAATCCTGTTCTGTTACCGTTTGTGGATTGCGTTCATCTCTGCGAAGAGATAGCGAATCCTTCTGAGTCCTGTTCCCTGTGTTACTCCATTCCTAGTCAGCGTTCCTGCTTATGTCATATATCGGTTCATTGACGATATATACATATGTTAGTCAGACGTTACAAATAGTTTCATTGATAGCTGTAATTGTAATACGCTAGGAAAACATACTTATTGTATATTTATCTGTGTTACGTTCATCTATCTTAATCCTGCTATTTTCTGACTATCCTGTCCTGTCTTTGTGAGGCACGCCATCGCCGCATCGCATTGGCTGCCTCATTCCAGTCTGTCTGGTTTTGGACGCTTGCTGTCGCTAAGTAGCCGCTAGCTAGCAAGCGTTCATTCTGTCTACCTGTCCTGATCTCCTCGGTTCTGGTTTATGCGCTCAGCGCTACTTTGCGCTGAGACGTTATAACGAAAGCATTGTTTGTGGCTGTCAGATCTGCACCGGCTCTGTGCGCCACAATCTCCTATTGGAGTCAGTCCTCCCCTCCACTATACTAGGGATAGCCTGTTTCCTTGTGCTAGTGTGTGTACCTCCTCCACGCCAGCTCATGCGTTGCATGCTGACTGTGGAGAATACACCACCAAGCCTTACAACCAGGTTGGTCACCTCCTCAAACGGCCGCATGAGCCTGCATGCATTTTTCATCAGTGTCCAGTTGTCGGGCCAGAACATCCCCATCTTCCCAGACTGTTTCGTTCTACTCCAGTTGTAGAGGTACTGGGTGACGGCTTTCTTCTGTTCTAGCAGGCGGGAGAACATGAGCAGGGTCGAGTTCCAGCGAGTGGGGCTATCGCAAATGAGGCGTCTCACCGGCATGTTGTTTTTACGCTGAATTTCTGCAAATCGTGCCATGGCTGTGTAAGAGCGCCTCAAATGCCCACAGAACTTCCTGGCCTGCTTCAGGACATCCGCTAAGCCAGGGTACTTTGCCACAAATCTTTGAACCACTAGATTCATGACATGTGCCATGCAGGGTATGTGTGTCAGCTTCCCCATATGCAAAGCGGCAAGCAGATTGCTGCCGTTGTCGCACACTACGTTGCCTATCTCCAGGTGGTGCGGGGTCAGCCACTCATCCACCTGTTTCTTAAGAGCAGCCAGGAGAGCTGCTCCAGTGTGACTCTCCGCTTTGAGACAAGCCATGTCTAAGATGGCGTGACACCGTCGTACCTGGCATGCAGCATAGGCCCTGCGGAGCTGGGGCTGTGTAGCTGGAGAGGAGAACTGCCACTCAGCCAAGGAGGAGGAGGAGGACAGCGAAGAGCATGTAGCAGGAGGAGAGGAGGTGGCAGGAGGCCTGCCTGCAAGCCGTGGAGGTGTCACAATTTGGTCCGCCGCTTTCTGCTTGCCATCGTTCACCACCAGGTTCACCCAATGGGCTGTGTAGGTAATGTAGCGGCCCTGCCCGTGCTTGGCAGACCAGCCATCCGTGGTCAGGTGTACCCTTGACCCAACGCTCTTCGCAAGAGATGACACCACTTGCCTCTCAACTTCACGGTGCAGTTGGGGTATGGCCTTTCTCGAAAAATAAGTGCGGCCTGGCATCTTCCACTGCAGTGTTCCGATGGCCACAAATTTACGGAAGGCCTCAGAGTCCACCAGCCGGTATGGTAACAGCTGGCGAGCTAACAGTTCCGCCACGCCAGCTGTCAGACGCCGGGCAAGGGGGTGACTGGCCAAAAGTGGCTTCTTCCGCTCAAACATTTCCTTCACGGACACCTGACTGCTGCTGTGGGCAGAGGAGCAGGAACCGCTCAAGGGCAGAGGCGGAGTGGAGGAGGGTGCCTGTGAAGGTGCAAGGGAGAAAGCGGCAGAAGCAGATGATGCACCTGAAGGAGGAAGAGGAGAAGGAGGGTGACTTTTCTTTTGTGTGCTGCTGCTGCTTTTGCTCAGGTGGCCATCCCATTGCTGTTTGTGCCTTTTCTCCAGGTGCCTTCGTAAGGCACTTGTCCCTACGTGAGTGTTGGCCTTTCCACGGCTCAATTTTTGTTGGCAGAGCGAACAGATGGCTTTGGTCCGATCTGAGGCACACACATTAAAAAATTTCCACACCGCTGAGCCACCCTGGGATGTGGGCACTATGGGGACCTCAGCAGCTGATGCTGAAGGGCAAGTTGGCTGGCTGTACATAGGTGGCGATACATGGTGCCGGACTCTGCCACCAGCTGTTTCTGACGAAGAGCTGCCCCAGCTTCTTTCAGCAACTTCTCTCCTCCTACTACTCTCTGACTCCCCCTCTGAACTGTCCCCCTCTTCATCTCCTCTATTGGGAACATACAGAGGATCCCTATTACAGTCATCATCGTAGTCATCCTGCCCAGCTTCGCTTGCCTCAGACAAATCCAAACTTGCACCATCAGTAGGTCCTTCATCCTCCTGACACGTTACATCCATAGTGTTGCCGCGTAACTCAGACATATTAGCTGGTGAAAATTCATCTGGCTGTAACAACAATGGCTGTGCATCAGTGATTTCAACACTAAATAATTCTTGCGAAGTGTCAAATGCAGCGGAAGTGGTGCTAGTAGTAGCGCTGGTGGCTGAGCAAGATGAGGTGTTCTGTGTCGCTAAATACTCAACCACGTCCTGACAATCTTGGGAGGTGATGGGACGTGCCTTCTTCCGAGCACTGTACTGTGGGCCAGGTCCACACGAAATTACATTTACACGACCTCGCGCAGACCTGCCGGGTGGCCTTCCTCTGCCTCTGCCACTACCTCTTCCTCTTCCTCTACCTGTTTTGTCCATATTGGGTATGCACGGAGTGGTATATCACACTGCGTGCACTCACGTAGGTAGGTGGGTTCACTTAACTGCACAGGTATGCGCACTGATGCGGTGGGTTCACTGAACAGAACAGGTATACAGTGGCGGGTTCACAGAACAGGTATGCAGTGGCAGGATCACTGAACACAATAGGTATGCAGTGGCGTGTTCACTAAACAGGTATACAGTGGCGGGTCCACTGAACAGAACAGGTATACAGTGGCGGGTTCACAGAACAGGTATACAGTGGCGGGTCCACTGAACAGAACAGGTATACAGTGGCGGGTCCACTGAACAGAACAGGTATACAGTGGCGGGTCCACTGAACAGAACAGGTATACAGTGGCGGGTCCACTGAACAGAACAGGTATACAGTGGCGGGTTCACAGAACAGGTATGCAGTGGCAGGATCACTGAACACAATAGGTATGCAGTGGCGTGTTCACTAAACAGGTATACAGTGGCGGGTCCACTGAACAGAACAGGTATACAGTGGTGGGTCCACTGAACAGAACAGGTATACAGTGGCGGGTCCACTGAACAGAACAGGTATACAGTGGCGGGTCCACTGAACAGAACAGGTATACAGTGGCGGGTCCACTGAACAGAACAGGTATACAGTGGCGGGTTCACAGAACAGGTATGCAGTGGCAGGATCACTGAACACAATAGGTATGCAGTGGCGTGTTCACTAAACAGGTATACAGTGGCGGGTCCACTGAACAGAACAGGTATACAGTGGCGGGTTCACAGAACAGGTATACAGTGGCGGGTCCACTGAACAGAACAGGTATACAGTGGCGGGTCCACTGAACAGAACAGGTATACAGTGGCGGGTCCACTGAACAGAACAGGTATACAGTGGCGGGTCCACTGAACAGAACAGGTATACAGTGGCGGGTTCACAGAACAGGTATACAGTGGCGGGTACACTGAACAGAACAGGTATACAGTGGCGGGTTCACAGAACAGGTATGTAGTGGCAGGATCACTGAACACAATAGGTATGCAGTGGCGTGTTCACTAAACAGGTATACAGTGGCGGGTCCACTGAACAGAACAGGTATACAGTGGCGGGTCCACTGAACAGAACAGGTATACAGTGGCGGGTCCACTGAACAGAACAGGTATACAGTGGCGGGTCCACTGAACAGAACAGGTATACAGTGGTGGGTTCACAGAACAGGTATGCAGTGGCAGGATCACTGAACACAATAGGTATGCAGTGACATGTTCACTAAACAGGTATACAGTGGCGGGTCCACTGAACAGAACAGGTATACAGTGGCGGGTTCACAGAACAGGTATACAGTGGCGGGTCCACTGAACAGAACAGGTATACAGTGGCGGGTCCACTGAACAGAACAGGTATACAGTGGCGGGTCCACTGAACAGAACAGGTATACAGTGGCGGGTCCACTGAACAGAACAGGTATACAGTGGCGGGTTCACAGAACAGGTATACAGTGGCGGGTCCACTGAACAGAACAGGTATACAGTGGCGGGTTCACAGAACAGGTATGTAGTGGCAGGATCACTGAACACAATAGGTATGCAGTGGCGTGTTCACTAAACAGGTATACAGTGGCGGGTCCACTGAACAGAACAGGTATACAGTGGCGGGTCCACTGAACAGAACAGGTATACAGTGGCGGGTCCACTGAACAGAACAGGTATACAGTGGCGGGTCCACTGAACAGAACAGGTATACAGTGGCGGGTCCACTGAACAGAACAGGTATACAGTGGCGGGTTCACAGAACAGGTATGCAGTGGCAGGATCACTGAACACAATAGGTATGCAGTGGCGTGTTCACTAAACAGGTATACAGTGGCGGGTCCACTGAACAGAACAGGTATACAGTGGCGGGTTCACAGAACAGGTATACAGTGGCGGGTCCACTGAACAGAACAGGTATACAGTGGCGGGTCCACTGAACAGAACAGGTATACAGTGGCGGGTCCACTGAACAGAACAGGTATACAGTGGCGGGTCCACTGAACAGAACAGGTATACAGTGGCGGGTTCACAGAACAGGTATACAGTGGCGGGTCCACTGAACAGAACAGGTATACAGTGGCGGGTTCACAGAACAGGTATGCAGTGGCAGGATCACTGAACACAATAGGTATGCAGTGGCGTGTTCACTAAACAGGTATACAGTGGCGGGTCCACTGAACAGAACAGGTATACAGTGGCGGGTTCACTGAACAGGTATACAGTGGCGGGTCCACTGAACAGAACAGGTATACAGTGGCGGGTTCACAGAACAGGTATGCAGTGGCAGGTTCACTGAACACAACAGGTATGCAGTGGCAGGTTCACTGAACACAACAGGTATGCAGTGGCGGGTTCACTGAACAGGTATACAGTGGCGGGTCCACTGAACAGAACAGGTATACAGTGGCGGGTCCACTGAACAGAACAGGTATACAGTGGCGGGTCCACTGAACAGAACAGGTATACAGTGGCGGGTTCACAGAACAGGTATACAGTGGCGGGTCCACTGAACAGAACAGGTATACAGTGGCGGGTTCACAGAACAGGTATGCAGTGGCAGGATCACTGAACAGGTATGCAGTGGCAGGATCACTGAACAGGTATGGAGTGGCAGGATCACAGTACAGGTATGCAGTGGGCTGAGGGCTCACTGAACAGAACAGGTATGCAGCCAGGAAGAAGTTAAGCCTAACTAATCTTTCCCTATATGAGAGACTGCAGCAGCTCGCCCTACTCTCACTAATGCAGGCACACGAGTGGCCGTAATGGCCGCCGCTGCCTGCCTTATATAAGGGGGGGTGGGGCTCCAGGGGCTAGTGTAGCCTAATTGGCTACACTGGGCCTGCTGACTGTGATGTAGAGGGTCAAAGTTGACCCTCAGTGCATTATGGGGCGAACCGAACTTCTTCCGCAAAAGGTTCGCGTGCGGTACCCGCACGCGAACCACCTACGTTCGCGCGAACCACGTTT
Organism: Hyperolius riggenbachi; assembly: GCF_040937935.1. Classification (NCBI taxonomy): domain Eukaryota; kingdom Metazoa; phylum Chordata; class Amphibia; order Anura; family Hyperoliidae; genus Hyperolius; species Hyperolius riggenbachi. The sequence continues at coordinate 419,728,463 of NC_090650.1, forward strand.
GCCGGCGAACTGTTCGGCCCAACTCTACTATTTGTACATTTTCATAAATTACTCGAAACAACATTTTATTTTCTCATTAAAGAGATTTTAAACACTGAAATAACATTCAGTAAAAACACGTTTTTCTACTTTTTATTTCCCATACATTTATTGTATTTGTTTTTGTGCACAAGTATTATTGTCTGTTTACAAATTACAAGTTCCCAAAGTACAGTTTATCTGCTCTGAAAGCTGCCATTGCAATCTATTGTATAGCTGCTGTATTTATATATTATAATGTATCCACTGATAATGTGTCTTCTCCTATGTACGCTTTTGGCTTGTATTCAGCTGAGACACTGCTAGCAGTGTTTATATTATCTTGTTTGTTTTCTTATCAGCTTCTATTGTAATCACTTCCTCAAGTTTGGCAACAGCTTTAAAGAGAACCCGAGGTGGGTTTGAAGAATATTATCTGCATACAGAGGCTGGATCTGCCTATACAGCCCAGCCTCTGTTGCTATCCCAAACCCCCCTAAGGTCCCCCTGCACTCTGCAATCCCTCATAAATCACAGCCATGCTGCTGACAAACAGCTTGTCAGAGCTGGCTGTGTTTATCTCTATAGTGTCAGTCTGCTGCTCTCCCCGCCTCCTGCAGAACTCCAGTCCCCGCCTGCATCCCTTCCCTCCCTGCTGATTGGAGGGAAGGGACGGGGGCAGGGACCGGAGCTATGCAGGAGGCGGGGGAGCAGCTGAGACTGACACTACAGATGTAAACAGAGCCTCATAGCACGGCTGTGATTTATGAGGGATTGCAGAGTGCAGGGGGACCTTAGTGGGGTTTGGGATAGCAACAGAGGCTGGGCTGTATAGGCAGATCCAGCCTCTGTATGCAGATAACATTCTTTAAACACACCTCGGGTTCTCTTTAAAGAGAATCTGTACTCTAAAATTCTTACAATAAAAAGCATACCATTCTATTCATTATGTTCTCCTAGGCCCTTCTGTGCTGTTTTTGCCACTCCCTGCTGCAATCCTGGCTTGTAATTGCCAGTTTTAGGCAGTGTTTACAAACAAAAGACATGGCATGTGATAGGCTGAGAGAAGCTCAGTCTGTGATTCATACAGAGCTTGGAGGGGGCCTGGAGAGGGTGTGTATAGCTTCTATCCTATCACAAGCAGAGCTGCACATTCCAGCCTGAGTGCCTGAGCCCGACAGAGCCGTCAGAGGAAAGAAGATTAGATTATATAACAGAGATAATACAGCCACTGTGCAACTAGGAAAGGCTGCAGTAAGAGACACCACATTAGAACAGGTATAGGAACTTATAGGATAGAAGAAATAAAGCTGAACATTTTGTTACAGAGTCTCTTTAAGCTTTCCACTGAAGAAGAATGTGTTGTTTTTAAGTGTTTGAATGCTGTTCTGCTACCAGTGTTTTTTGTCTGGTTGTATCTTTTTTGCTGTAAATAATCTTTTAGAGCAAAAATAAAATGCTGAGTTTCATACAACTTTAAAAAGTGGTATGAAACTCAGCATTTCTTACTTGCTCTAAAAGATTAATTACAGTATAAAATCTACTACCGCAAAATTAATTTGTAGCAGAACAGCATTCAAACAGTTAAACACAGCTCTTTCTTCTTCAATGGAAAGCTTCTGGCTGCATGCATAGAGGTGCTAACATTATATTTTGTTTACATTCCTTTGTCTGCTACAATTAGTATACATGCCTAGCTGTGCTGAAAATGAGCTCTCTCTGCTGTAGAAGAAGAGAGCTGAGAAGTGACCACTAGATAGATTTAAATATTTCAATGCAGCAGCTATGCAATAAAATACAGAATGGGAACTTGTAATTTGTAAACAGACAATATTACTTGTACACGAAAGCAAATATGATAACTGTATGGGTAATAAAAATCAGGAAAACACATTTTTATGGAATGCTATGTCAGAGTTTTATGCCACTTCAAAGCAGGATTCACACTTAAGTGTTTTGGATGCGTTTTCCAATATGCATGGATCTGAATTGGCATCCCCATCACGTTCTCGTGTGAAGTATTTGTATCACATTACAGATCTTTCAGTATTGTGTTTTTAGCTTAATTTGCAAATTTAGCTACCGGAGCCTCCCTTTAATTGATAACTTCTGGCCGGTTTCCACAACGTGATTCTCCGCCTCTACTTCCCTCAAGGCCAAAAATATTTATTGGATACCTAACGCCACATAAAAAGATCTTTGTTTCGCAATAAATTATTTTATTGCTTTTGCAGTTTCCCATAAGAGTCATCCCAGCGATGTAGATTTCTCATTTCCTCACCCATCAGGTATGCAGAACATCTTACATAAATCACTTTCTTCGCATGAGCTGAGCTTTGCCAGATTTGCCGGTAGCAAAAAAGAAAAAAAAAATGACAGTAACTCAACACCAACATGGGCGATTAGTACAATGTGCTGCAATGTGTACATGGGCTCCGCCCACTGGGGGTGACTCACCCTAACCTGCTGCTCTGGGCCAAACCAAAACTCAGAACAATCAACAGGAAGTCGATCGACGCTGGAGGTGCAATATGTAGCTAATTGGCTTAATGGACAGGAACGTTATGAAACTGGCTCAAGGAGGATAAATATTTTTCCTTCAATTTAGTGTTTGTGGATTAGGCTCTGTTCGTGCTTGTTGGCGGAGAGCGTTCCTTTGTATGCACGGCACTGTCTATGTAGATCAGCAGATTGGAATGTTTTGCCATCTATTGTGGAATCCGAAAATAATTGTTATAGTCCAATTCAAAGAAAAGTGCCGTAGGTGTTTTGCATAGTTTGCAACAGGGTTGGAACATGAATTTGGGTTTTACTGATGTTTGGGTGGCCAGTGTAAAGATTTTCTTGAACTTCCTATCTCAAAGACCTCCACGGGTATTCATAAAGCCTGGTACACACATTCAATTAGGATTGGCCAATCACTGACCAATGTTATCACCTCTACATAGTATGAGGGTCGACTTATATTGAACACCATGAGTAGGTGAACCCTCATACTACATGGAGATGGTAAAATTGAAGTGACAACTTATGTCTTGTTGGTGACTTGTCAGGAATAAACTAAACCTCACTGATAAGAAAATCACAGCGCATAAAAGTTTTCCTGGCAGAATGCAACTGAGAGCAGGAGAAAAATAGAAAAGGTTCAATAGGTTATGTATCTTAACTCTGGGACACTTAATAGACTGCCATTGAACAAAGTCAATAAATCATTCAATCTACTTTGTAAATGTTTAGATATAAAATAAAACCCTGGGATATCTAAAAAAAAGGTCATTTTTAGGAGTAGGAGGACAGATCCAGTTGTTTAAGGCTGCTTTCACAGTGGGACGTTACAGGCGCACGTTAGTGCAGCCTGTAACGCAGCACAACTCACAGTAATAAAAAATCAATGGGCTGTTCACAGTGCCCACGTTGCGTTGCATTGTAACGCTGCACGTCAGGTTAAAGTGCTGCATGCAGTGCGTTATACGCGGCTAAGCCACGTTAGACTGTTTGCACATGCTCAGTAATGTTGAAGGAGGTCTCCCCTCCTCCACCTCGGCCAGCCACATGGCTAATTAATATTCACTGCACGCTGTGACGTGCAGTGTTTACTTCCTGGAGCGCCGCTCTGTGCGGCGATTGGCTGGCGGGACCACGTGATGCGGATCATGTGGTCTCCGCAGTCTATAGCACAAAAAAGGTGCACCAAGAGCTGCATAACGCAGCTCTAGGTAGCGTCCTCCACCAACACCACCAGGCGTTGCGTTAGGGGCACGTTATGCGACCTATAACGTCCCCTAAAACGCAACGTCCTGGTGGGAAAGAGGCCTTACTCATCAGTTTATTTTCACCTCGGGTACACGTTACCATCTCTGTTGATCTGCTGCCTCTCCAATCTGATAAACACTCCATTTTTGTGGACCTAGCCTGAGAAGAGCCCACATACAGACAATAGTTCTCCACTATAGCTGTTTCTTATGATAATTCCAATGTGAGGTTTGAAAATGATCAGAAACAACACAAACACACAAAAAACCTTGATTCAGCACCGACAGATCTATAATCTCACTTTAAAACGGAGCCCTAGCCAGCCAAGCGGAGGATCCACAGGGAAGATGTCAACCAGGACCATCGGTGGGTGGTCTTCTCTGCTGTGGCTGGCTTGCAGCTTCGGTCCCCGGGAGCAGACAAAGACGAGCTTGTTGCAATTTTGTGGCTCTGTGCTGCGCTGGAAACATCAACGTAGGGAGATTTCTGTATAATTTAGGCACACGCTCGATGTGATTATACACCGTGGGAAAAAAGAATAACAGAGCGGGAAGTGTGGTTTATAGACCCGCGCTGAAATACAAAGGAGAGTGTTCTATGCCAAGACCTGAACAGTTTCTCCTGTGCCTATTCCAGCTTCTCTTTATTAGTCTTTCGTACACTTTAATAATCAATGTGTCTGTGAGGGTTCTTGTTTCACTGAAGACAAAATATGAGAGTTTCAGTTGAACATCTTATAGTGTTCAGGACAGTGGTGTAACTGCAAATCGTGCCCTCCCCATCCCAAAGCTAAGCTTTTATGGTTCCCTAAATAATATCTCCCCCTCCCTCATGGTAACCACCACAGCCTGATGATGTCAGAGGTTGTAATCAGGGATAGTTACATACTTACATAGTTACGCTTTGAGTCCTATGGGAGAAAAGCACTATAGAAATGTTATTGTTATTGTTACATACGTCCATCAAGTTCAACCCCCAATAAAGGTACAACACTAGCCTGCACCCTCACATATCCCTGTTGATCCAGAGGAAGGCGAAAAACCCTTATAAGGCATGGTCCAATTAGCCCCAAAAGGGAAAAAATTCCATCCCGACTTTAGATGGCAGTCAGATCAAATCCCTGGATCAACTCTAGTATTCAAAGGGCTGAGGTCTTCACACATTTCAGGAACAGATGGAATGAATTTATGGGACTGGTTTAGGAAAGGCTTTGGTTCATCAAGTAGAAGACATTTCTCCATTTCTCACACCCTCCTAAACACTGGCATAGATGTGGCATTCAAGGGCTGGAGTTATATAACCCTGTGGTATATATGAAAACTTTGGCCACCATGACCGTCCATAACAATGCGGTCACCATGACTCCCTACACCCATTACCACAGTGACCACAACAACACCTGCTGCCCTGTGTCGGAGGAAGGGCAAGACGATGGAGGGTCACGCTCCTCCTCTGTTACGAGCGCGGCCGCTCAGTAGCCATGCGAACATGGCCACGCATGCACAGTGGCATGGAGCCTTTGGCTATGGCTTACTGCACGTGTCGGAATGCTCGCATGGCTACTGCATGGCCACGCTGAAGGAGGAAGAGAAGGTGCATGGCCTTGTCGCTAATCTTCTGGGGGGGCCATGCTCAGCTACCAGGGACAACAGAACACCAAGGGAAGCCTCAATAGTATTCAGAGACTTCCCTCTCTTTAGGTAAATATCTCATTTTGTACCTTGTGCTCGGGAACACTTTAAGTGGAGTGGGGCTCTAGGCAACGTAGTAGCTTTGGCTCCACCTTAGGATCCTTTTGGTAAAATCAAACTCTTAACTCTAACCTACAAAGCTCTGTACAATCTCTCTCCCCTGTACATCTCCTCACTAGTTTCCAGATACCAACCCATCCGAAATCTCAGATCTACACACGAGCTTCGTTTACCTCCTCACATTCACGTGTACAAGACTAGAGTTGGGCCGAATGGTTCGCCTGCGAACGGTTCCATGCGAACTTCCATGGTTCGCGTTCGCGTCCCGCAGGCGAACGTTTGCGGAAGTTCGGTTCGCCCCATAATGCACATGGAGGGTCAACTTTGACCCTCTACATCACAGTCAGCAGGCCCAGTGTAGCCAATTAGGCTACACTAGCCCCTGGAGCCACTCTCCCCCTACTAAAAGGCAGGCAGCGGCGACCATTACAGTCACTCGTGTGCCTGCATTAGTGAGAGTAGGGCGAGCTGCTGCAGACTGTCTCTCATAGGGAAAGATTAGTTAGGCTTAGCTTGTTCCTGGCTGCATACCTGTTCAGTGAACCCAACACTGCATACCTGTACTGTGAACCCACCACTGCATACCTGTTCAGTGAACCCACCACTGCATACCTGTTCAGTGAACCCACCACTGCATACCTGTTCAGTGAACCTGCCACTGCATACCTGTTCTGTGAACCCACCACTGCATACCTGTTCAGTGAACCCACCACTGCATACCTGTTCAGTGAACCTGCCACTGCATACCTGTTCTGTGAACCCACCACTGCATACCTGTTCAGTGAACCCACCACTGCATACCTGTTCTGTGAACCCACCACTGCATACCTGTTGTGTTCAGTGAACCTGCCACTGCATACCTGTTCTGTTCAGTGGACCCGCCACTGTATACCTGTTCAGTGAACCCGCCACTGCATACCTGTTGTGTTCAGTGAACCTGCCACTGCATACCTGTTCTGTGAACCCGCCACTGCATACCTGTTCTGTTCAGTGAACCCGCCACTGCATACCTGTTGTGTTCAGTGAACCCGCCACTGTATACCTGTACTGTTCAGTGAACCCGCCACTGCATACCTGTACTGTTCAGTGAACCCGCCACTGCATACCTGTTGTGTTCAGTGAACCCGCCACTGCATACCTGTTCTGTTTAGTGGACCCGCCACTGTATACCTGTTCTGTTCAGTGAACCTGCCACTGCATACCTGTTCTGTGAACCTGCCACTGCATACCTGTTGTGTTCAGTGAACCTGCCACTGCATACCTGTTCTGTGAACCCGCCACTGCATACCTGTTCTGTGAACCCACCACTGCATACCTGTTCAGTGAACCTGCCACTGCATACCTGTTCTGTGAACCCACCACTGCATACCTGTTCTGTGAACCCACCACTGCATACCTGTTCTGTGAACCCGCCACTGTATACCTGTTCTGTTCAGTGAACCCGCCACTGTATACCTGTTCTGTTCAGTAAACCCGCCACTGTATACCTGTTCAGTGAACCTGCCACTGCATACCTGTTCTGTGAACCCGCCACTGCATACCTGTTGTGTTCAGTGAACCCGCCACTGTATACCTGTTCAGTGAACCTACCACTGCATACCTGTTCTGTGAACCCACCACTGTATTCCTGTTCAGTGAACCCGCCACTGCCGTCACTACACAAACAGCTGTTTGCGGTGCGTTACACAGTGAGTTTGGTGTGTCAGTGTGAAGCAGTACCTTAATTACACTACCTGATTGATGTATACACATACAAGATGTTTTAAAGCACTTTAGGCCTGTCATTTAGCATTCAATGTGATTTCTGCCCTTAAAACGCTGCTGTGCGTCAAATCCAGATTTTTCCCGGGGACTCTTGGTGTGTATCCCACTCCGCCATGCCCCCCTCCAGGTGTTAGACCCCTTGAAACATCTTTTCCATCACTTTTGTGGCCAGCATAAATTTTTTTTTTCAAAGTTCGCATCCCCATTGAAGTCTATTGCGGTTCGCGAACTTTAACGCGAACCGAACCTTCCGCGGAAGTTCGCGAACCCGGTTCGCGAACCTAAAATCGGAGGTTCGGCCCAACTCTATACAAGACTTCTCATGGGCCTCACCCCTCCTCTGGAATGCCCTCCCACAGCACATCTGTCACTCTCCCACCTTTGCAATCTTTAAACGCTCCCTCAAAACTCACCTTTTCCGACAAGCATATGCTCTATCTTAGACCATACACCCTTCAACCTCACGTCTAGATTTACTCTTTACTAAATGACCTAATCATGCACTGCCCGTATATATATACTGTATACTTCCCCACCTTTTGTTTTAACCCCATTCCTCTAGATTATAAGCTCGCAAGGGCAGTGCTCTCTCACCTTTTGTGTCTTGGAATGTTATTCATTTAATAGCTTGGACTCTGTTATACATTTTAGTCATCATGTTACATCTGCTATTGTAATCACCATTTCTGTATTTGGTACCAGTGTCTATATTTGATGTACATCATTGTCTGTATCATTATGTAACCCTTGCTTGTTTTCCTACTTTGTACAGAGCCACGGAATATGTTGGCGCTTTATAAATAAAAAAGAATAATAATAATATTTTGGTAATCTGAGGTGGAGAGGGGTCAGAGAAGGAGGCTGGACACCCACTATGCCCCAGGCACCTGCCTAGGTTGCCTTGTTGATGATGATTCTGCTCTGACTCTTCACCAGATACCCCTGGGGTCATGGTTGCTGATGATTCACTGTAGCATACCTCCCAACATTTTAAATACAGAAAACAGGACACTTAGGCCACACCCCTAACCACACCCCCATTACTCCCTAGTCACGCCCACCAATTTTTTTTAAAACATTTTTTTAAAAAATATTTTTATTTTAATTAATATTATTAATATTAATAGTACTCCCTTTTACTCCCAAAAAGGGGGGAGGGGGAGCGTGAGGGTACCCGTGGGTGGGGGGAATGTGAGGGTACACATGGGTGGAGAGGAGGAGAGAAAAAAAACTGATCGAGCACCAGCCCCGGGGATGCGTATGCGGGATGGATGGCCACCGCCATTTCTCCCTCCCTCCTAATGTGCCCCCCAGTGTGCCTCCCCCACCTGCAGAGTTAAATGCGCAGCGGAGCGGGCTGTTATTTAATCTTACCATTGCTGTGCGTTTCAGCTGGTCTTCTCGGCTTCCTGCTTCCTGTGACGTCACAGGAAGCCAACCCCAAAACGGGACAGTCCCGACGAAAACGGGACTGTTGGGGACTATGCTGTAGGTCCATGGGGAAAAATACATGCGCAGGACGATGGAAAGATATGGGGAACAGGTAAGGGGTTTGTTGACCCCCTTCCCCTAGTTCACAATAAACAAAAGTGAATATTGTATTTTTTATTTTGTCAGTAAATAACTGAGGTTTGCTTTGACCTGACAAATGGGTAGCAGTGACAATTCCAATATTTTCTCTTCACACAAATGAGCCGTTGCGCTGTGAGTTGGGCATATTTCAGCAAAACGTCAAGGTCAGGATGTGAGATATTGCTGCTGTAAGTGGATGTGTGGGTCAGGTCACACAGGTGCATCGCATATCCATATGGTGCGCTGTGCAGCCACCTGCAATGTAGCTTCCAACTCCTGCCCAACAGTCAATAGAAGCGGCATAACTGATGTCAACATGAGGAATAAGCACAAACAATGGGCTACAAGGAAGGTGCTAGCTGTGAATTGCATTTTTTTCCGCTTCTTAATTTTAAAGTGGACCTGAACTCTTGTACAGGACAGAAGGAAAACACAGAATAATGTACCCTGTATGTAATTAGGAAGTTTAACCTGTCTAATTCCCCACATGTGTGTCTAATCACAAGTATAATTTGATTTCTCCCTGTGTCACCTGACTGCCATGGCAGATTAGCTTATTTGAAAGCACAGGATGTTAACAATATGTCTGCTTCTATGAAATCAGGAAGTAGACATGCTGCAGATTTATTGCAGGATTTGTAGGAGCTGTAACAAAGAAATGTTTTTCTATAAATGTATTATGCATTATGCTTTTGCGTATCTTTTAGAGCTGACTACTGCAACACCCTGCTCTGTGGTCTACCAAAAAACAGGCTAGCACCTCTCCAATCCCTTCTAAATTCAGCGGCCCGCCTCATTCACCTTCCGATGCAGCCCCACTGTGCCGTTCTCTCCACTGGTTACCCATTACCCAGAGGATTCATTTCAAACGCCTGACTCTAACATACAAAGCCCTCCATGTTTTAACAGGAAGTAATGTGAAGCCCTTGCAGATCGGAGACCTCCAGTGGTGAATGGAGGTAATTATAGCTGCCACCTCCGCTGCTGCCAGTGATAGATGCAGGAGGGGAGCGCAGAGGGGAGGGGTCTACATGAAAAGGGCGCCGGTAAAAAAGGGCGCCTGGTGGAGCCCATATATACCAACTTCGGCTACAAAAAAGGCGCCTGGTGTAGCCCATATAAACTTTGGCTACAAAAAAGGCGCCTGGTGTAGCCCATATAAAAACTTCGGCTACAAAAAAACTCCGGGATGTGTTAATTACTATTCCCCCTCCAGGCCGCCATGGATAGTGGGGGAATGAAATAATTTGGCTTCCAGCGCTTGTAGCCCATATAAAAACTTCGGCTAGAAAAAAAGGCAAAAGGCAATAATATGGGCTACAAAGGGGCACCTTACTGTAGCCGAAAACCTTGTAGCCGAAAAAAATACGGGCTACAAAGGGGAGCCCGCTTGTAGCTGAAAACCTTGTAGCCGAAAAAATATGGGCTTGTAGCCTATATCAAAACTCGGGCGCCCTTTTCTACACCTTGTAGCCCATATTTCCAGAAATAACATTGATGTCTATGGCGGCGCCCTTTTCATACAGGCAGCTTGGGCGCCCTTTTCAACCGATCCCGAGGGGAGAGCCCGAGGTGAGGGAGGACTGTCCCCCTCCCCGCTGATGTGCAAAGCTCTCCCCTCATGCTGCGACCCCTCCTGTCCCCCCAGAACGGCCCTGAGCGGGCCCCCAGGGGGCCCCCGGCCCCCCCACGGGGGCAGGGGCTGCTTCCCCTATTGTTATGCCAGTGGGTACTACGTCCATTGGTACAATGGTAAGCTAATACGGAAGATGGGTTTCTGGCTTCTGATGGGCCCCACTAGGCTCTAGTCCAAGGGCCCTGCTACCTCTGCATTCCCTATTGCTCCGCCCCTGTTCACAACCCTGCATTGTAACAGACCACATTATCCAAACGCCACTTCTTTAGTGTGTTTGTACATAAGGTGTGAGATAACACGCATGGTATATGGCGATTCTAGGTGACATGAAACCTATATGGACGATAAAACGTGCAAACATTGTGTTATGCGCCCATTGTTGTGTGGGCATTTTGCAATAGTAGGGAATGTGCTCATTTGATTCCATGGAATTGAAATTTTCTACATTTCCGATCTGAAATTGGTATTTCGGTAGCAGGAAAAAAGGGCGCCGACTGAGGGTGGACGAAAAGGGCGCCGCCATAGACTTTAATGCAATTATTGTTAATACGGCGAAAAAAAGCAGAAAAAAGGGCATTCGTTCATTAAAGTTTTTGAAGTATGTTATCGTTTTAGAAGCTTGTAACGTTATAGTTTTTATCATATTATTTCATTTATATGTACAGAATTTAAGTTATCAAAGATATTATAATTTCTATGTGTAAAAGGGTGTTTCTACAGGGGGAGTGGTAAGGGTTAGGCACCACTAAGGGGAGCGGTTAGGGTTAGGCATCACTAGGGGGAGTGGTTAGTTTTAGGCACCACCAGGGGTGGTATTTATCGTTAATCAAGTGCGACAATGATGTTTATCGTTATTGAGATTTCGTTATCCACCAGCGCCATTTCGTTATCCAGCCTGGCCCTTTTTTCACGGTGCTCTTTTCTCCATGCACGTCTTCTGCGGGAATCCGATTTACCACAACTCGGTTATTTTCGCCCAGTCACAGAACTCAGAAGCACTGCACCAATCAGTGAACGCAGGAAATCGGAATCACAAGACACGGATACTACCGAGCATTTCTGAGTCTTGTGATTGGCCGAAAATCCCTGTGGTATTCCGATTACGACGGTAACATTCTGCATTCTCTTATTGGTTCAATGCTTTCAAGTTAACTCAGAAGTGTTTGGCCAATCAGAGAATGCAAAAAAAAATGACAAAAAAGACTCCACGGAAATCATAAATATGCAGAATTGGTAATCGCCACCTGCGGAAATCTACATTTTTTGCAGAATCGATAATCGCCATTTGTGACCACCCAGGGTGCAATACACACAGCATTAAAGTATACCAGAGATCGTTTTAATACTTACCCGGGGCTTCCTCCAGTCCCATAAACACATCTGAGTCCCATGCTGTCCTTCCGCGGTCTGCCGTTCAGCCACCATCAGCCCCGGTAACTGGCTCAGTCGCGTCATTCCGGGTCTACTGGGCATGTGCGGGAGGTCCGTGCATGCGTAGCAGAAGACCCAGACTGACGCAACTGAGCCAGTTACGTGTTCTGATCGCCAGAGGAGGAGTAGCTATGGGGGGGCAAGGGGTACATCTGTTCCCGGACGCAGCATCTGGGGGGGGGGCGCAGTTATAGGTTTTACTTTCTTTCAGGGATGGTCGTAGTCAGCCACCTTCACTACGCTGGAACTACGCGCAGTTTTACGCAATTACGCTTCCCCAAACTACGGCTTCGAAATCAAATATTCGCTTCGTAGGCATTTCGTAGACTACGCGTTAAAATACGCAATTACGCGTAGTGCGAAGCGTAGTGTATGCAGAGGCTTATGCCCGTATGCAGAAAATGTTACGCATCCATTTCTCTTTAAATGCTTATACCGGGAACTCTTCTATGCGTACATTCCCCTTTCCAATGCGTAAATTTGTAAGCATACAATCGCACGCGGAAAATTAGACGCGAATAACGCATTCGTAGTTCACTTCACTACACAATACACATGTTAACTACGCATAGTGGGCGCAAGCTACGCATAGCGGTATTTCGCTACGCGTACATTCGTAAGTTTAGTTTTGAAACTTCACCTATGAACTACGATGCGTAGATGCGAACTACGATGCGTAAATTTGCACTGGCGTAGTTCCTGCTCATCCCTGATTTCTTTGATGTGTCCCTGAAAAGTCTATGAAAGACGGTGGAAGGATCCAATCTTCTCCCCTGCCTCCTCCTGCTCTCTTCCCACTGAGTTTTGTTTTATTTGATCTACCTGCTGTAGTCAGCATTTGCCATGTTTGCATCAGCAAAGTAGATCATGTGTATTTATGCATATCTCCCCACTTTCTAATGCCTGGTACACACGGTGCAATTTCCTGCTAGGTGGATGGGTAAAATTGATCATTTCCGGTATGTCCGATCTGCTACTGATGGAGAACAGGATTGATTTTGTGCAGTGCTTATCTGAAAATCGATCCTGTTCTTAATCAGGTGCAGATTGGACATGCAGGAAATTATTCTAAATCTCAAACATCTCTGGGAAAGCATGATGGTTCCCTTATGGTTCACACCTTGTCACGAGGCGGAGCAAAAACTGACTTTGTCCCCCTGTGCTGAAAAACCTAGCTACGCCTCTGCCGATCGCGGCTGAACAGAGGACTGCGGGAGGACGGCGAGGGACTCAGACGTGTTTATGGGGCTGGAGGAAGCCCCAGGAAATGATCAAAGCTGTACTATTCACAATCTCTGGTACACTTTAACCTCGGCTCTATAACAGGTACATATTGAAGCAGGTGGTTTCAGAGCACGGCGCTCAGTGCTTAAACTAGGCTCCGCCTAGGTGTAAGGGTAGTTTGGGGTTCCTCAATAACTCGGAGGGGGAATGGTATTTTACGCCAGCGGGGATTTCAGTGGCCGCAAGGTGAGCGCTCAGATCACCGGCAGCATACATAATCGTACGCGTACACATTGCTATTTTACAGCCGGGATCTCTCTCCTGTCCACAGCACATTCTATAAATTCTCCAGGATGAGGCTACGTGATGCAGACAGAATAAAATCTGTCCTCTCCTCTCCTCTGCTAAATATATCGCGGCGTCTACAAAGCAGAGAGAGCGGGATACTGTCCCTGGCTGGGAAACACCCATCGATGCAGCACTGCTAACATCTGCATTGCTGCAAGACGACCTTGTCACTCCTACTCTGGGAAAAGTGCTGAAATAGAGAGAGGCGCGTGATCAGGACGGCTAAATGAGCATTACGGGGGGCTGAATAGCCGCCCAAATGTAAATGGGAATCTGCTGTTTCTATCCTGGTTCAGGATGAGGAGCTATTTTTAGCCTGCTGCAGTGTAATATCGCTGAGGACGCCGGGCAGGGTGTGTTTTACTCCACCTCTTCCAATGCACCTGAATAGTTAACCAGCGTTTCATTAAAGGGGAATTTCACAGGGAAAAAAAGAACACTTGTACGTCGAAGCAAGCAATTTAGACCCCTGCTGGTGCCGAAAGCTCGGATGCCGCCGTAGGCGCCTATTAAAATTAAGGGGTAATTTAGGCACCCGTGGTGCCTGATAAATAGTTGGCGTTGGTATGGGCATGCGGGTGGGGAATTGGGGTAGGGTAAGCCACAAGGTCAAATGTACTCTATGCGGGAGGGGATTAGGGTTAGGTGTCAGGTAGGTAGTTTGAGCAGGGGGTGGGGTGTTTAGGGTTAGGCACCAGGTAGTATGTAGTCTGTGCGGAAGGGGATTAGGGTTAGGCATCAGATAGTTATTTTGTGCAAGGGGGGAGTTTAGGGTTTGGCATCAGGTTGGTAGTTTGAGCGGGGGTGGGGGGTTTAGGGTTAGGAACCAGGTAGTAAGTAGTCTGTGAGGGGGGGGGGGTAGGGTCAGGCATCAGAGAGAAGGTTTTGCGCGGGGGTGGGGTTAAGCGTTAGGTCAGCAGTTTTGGGGGGGTGTTTAGTGTTAGGCATCAGGTAGGTAGTTTGGGGGGAGTATAGGGTAAGGCTGGTTTCACACTGTAAACCAGCTTTGGCAATGTGGTGCGTTGCGCCGGACGCACTGCTTAGCACCGTCAAAAATAGGCATTCAGGGAACACCGCGCTATTGCCTTCAGGTAACACCGCATTATCCTTGTCTGGCCACCGGCCAAGCAGGAAGTCACGCGCACATGACGCACGCTTGCTATCACTTCCTGCTTCGGGTATGTGGAAGCAAGCGTATCGTTTAAATACGCTTCCACGCACGCGCGCCGCGACATCACGTTGACGGTAATTTTTTTTAAATCCACGCATCGCCATAGACTAACAGCCCGACGCAGATCGCCGCAACTGGACGCAGAAGCCGTGCAGTAACGTAGTTCTGAGCCTGCATCGGGGATGCGACGAAAATGTCACCTCCATTGCATTGCGCGTACCGAGGAAGTATGAAAAGTCTCCATAGACTTTTATCGCCCAGCAGTGCGTTAAAAGTACTGCACTGCACCGCCCTGATGTGATAGGGCCCTGATGCATCAGGTGGGAGGGTTCTGTAAGAGAGTAGGGTTAGGTTTAGCCATAGTAAAATATCAGTATTAAATACCGATGTTTTACTATCGGGATTACTGGGTGCCCAAATTTCCATGCACCCTTTTTTAATATACACCTTGTCCGTACATTCACTGAGCAGTTTATTCGGGAGTCGGGACGCCTGTACACCTGCTTGCTCAGGCCGTTATCTAATCAGCCAAAAAAGTAAAAGCTCTGCAGTGCCTAAAGGTCCCCATACATCCACCGGATTTGCAGCCCGATCGACCATCCTACAGTATTCAAAAAAGTTTGTTTTAATCGGATAAAAATTGGTGCAATTGGTGAAATCTGTCTAATGTATCTATTGAGCATGCTGGAAAATCAGTCTGACATGGTTGATCACGTACGCAGCTCACGTATGAGTCGCTGTTCGATAACGCGTCAACCGACGTATGCAAAGGACCCCCAGCCAATTTCCCCCAAGAGTAAAATGTCCACCCCAGAGCTCGTGTTTGGTGCGACTTCTGGCCTCTTGAGCCGTCATCTTATATAGCATACAACATTTCACGTTTGGGGGACGGCCAGGCAGGCAGCAGACGCGGCTGAAATCTGTATGGAATAAGTTTGCAGTGTATGATCAGAGAGAGATCTGTCTCATGGTCGATCTGCCCATCCATCGCTAGATGCAGGTGCGTTGCTAGCCCCATAGATCTGTAGCTCGTGCCACAGATCTAAACTGGGGTGCGCCTAATCCCCCCCCACCACCACCACCACGGAACAGTCGCGCAGGATCAGGGCAATGCTGGCATTGTGGTGTTTGTACGTCCCTCTCCTCAGCCAGCTACACACATACACACAACGCCACCCAGCATGTCCCCCATTGATGCATTACGACCAGCCAACCAGCATTACGACCGGCCATCATAGCTGACTGACAATCAGCATCACACCCATCTCAGCATCACCACCAGCCAGCCAGCATCACAGCCAGCCAGCCAGCATCACGGCCAGCCAGCATCACTGCCAGCCAGCCTTGCATCACAGCCAGCCAGCATCTCGGCCAGCCAGCATCACGGCCAGGCAGCATCACGGCCAGCCAGCATCACTGCCAGCCAACCCAGCACACATCAATGCCAGACCAAACAGCACAGCATCACCACCAGGCCAGCCAAGCACAGCACCCAGGCCAACACCAAAGCCAGGTGAGAGACTCTCAGCCTATTATTATGAAATGCGACCCATTTATGATATGTCTATGTGGATACACACCTGTCGGGCTGTGATTGTTGCTATAGGCGTTGCATTGCAGTGCTGCAAGTCGCGTTACAAAGCGTCCGTCATGCTGCACCACAACGCACGTAGCTTAGGTTACACTGCTGCTTCATGTACATTTGCAACCGCCCATGACCACGCCCCCACACACACACATGGCCACATCCATTTTTTGCCGTGCAGAGTACTAATAAGTTGCCCAGAGGTGCCCTGGGTGTCCTGGGACCCTAGCAATGCCCCTTTTGGCCAATCTCTGTCCAATATTACCAACTCCACATAGTATGAGGGCTTACAGATTTTGAATACTATGAACGGACTGTGCAAGTAAGCTGCTCTCATAATACTTGGAGGCGGTAAAACTGGATGTGTGTACCAGGCTAGTAATCCAACTTCCACTTACCTCCAAAACCAGAAATGCTTAGCTATTAGAAAGCAGCATTCCAATAACTGCTTCAGGTCTGGTTCTGACAACCAGATAACCTGTTGGCTCCATATTGAGAGGTTCTTGCTTGTAAAGGGGGCGTATTATAAATATACCTTAATCTATAGAATGGTGACATTGCCCCTTTTATGCCAGCTCCTCATCTATCTTCCTCTCTGAAGCCCCAGAGGTCACCTTCAGTAATTGGAAAACGCTTTCCATCGACAGGTCCTGAAGAGACGCTAAAGATAAATTCGCCGCAACGCCTTAAAAGATTAGCCGTGCATTGTGCTGCGTCGCTCTATCTTTTATTAAAAATCATTGCGCAGAGGGCTATAGATCTTTGCAGGCGTAATACGGAACCATCATCATCTTTTTTTTATTCTTCTCACACTTCTATTTCAGAGATTCTGGGCGGCGGACTTTAAACTGCGAAGGAAAAGTGGCGGCGAATAGCCGGCAATATAGATTCAAAGTGCGCGATGTCAGCGGTAATATATGAAGTACGGAGTATACATTTGTCTCAGTAAGAGGGGGGTTGAGCGATTTTGGGTTTTTTTTTTTTGGTTTGCAATGAATAAAATCCAGAGGGCATGCATGAATTATGTAATAGTATAACATAAGCATGCGAAAAAAAGGCTATATAAATAATAAAAGTATAATTTATCCTTTTACTCTTGCGGCTTTAGCCCTCGTCAGTATCACTGTGTGCCTATTATGTATCCCGAATAGTATTTTGCATTTATATTTTATGCTGCCAATAGTCGCACGTTGCAAATAGTAATATTTAAAGCAAAACTCAGGGTACAAAGAGTGCTTCTCTCATCCTGCCGGAACAGCGCTCAGTACAACTTATATTATTTATCTGTATACAAATTTTCTTGATTAGGTGACGAAAGAAAAAAGTTCAGTCCCTGCTCCAAGTCACTTCTGTACCACAGACTTACGTTACTGTAAGCTGTAATCTCCTCAGACAGCTCTGTCTAGGCCACGCCCCTATTGTGAAGTGTATGGTAATTGTAATGTGTAATTACGGTGGTGGAGACTCTTCCATCACCGCTCTTACACCAATAGGCAGCGCTGCACCGCTGACCAGGGGCGTTGCTAGAATCCGAGGAGATCTGGGGCACTTTTGGGCATGCCAGCTGAAAAATGGGTGTGGCCATGCGCCAGAATGTGAATGTGGTCATGGGTGGAGTCAAATTTACATGAAATTAACAGCAGTTTTAGTAGGCCTGCCCAGCAAAATGATGAAGCCCCGCTCTCTATTAATACAAAGAAAAAATGCAGCATATCACATAAATAGGCAGTGTCATTTTCCTTTAAACAGAACTAGACAGAGTTACTTGGCTTCTGTGCTGGGTGGTCTGGCTTTCTGATGGGCGTGCTGACCTGCCGCCAGGTTGTCTGGCAGTCCCCTCATAGCATTCCCTGACCTTCTAGTGGACCCTCTCCCATGGGCCTCCCATTGAGGCACCACAAATTCCAGCATGCCCCCATAGTAGAACCACAGCTTTCTGCATGCCCCCATAAAGGCATCACAGCACCCAGAATGGAACCACAGCACCTAGTAGGCCCACATAGATGCCCTGTGTGGTGCCATGCTGGGTGCAGTGGTGCCTCTTTTGGGCATGCCCAGAAGAGAAGATGTCAGCAGAATCTGGAGACCAAGTGGCCGGAGATGAGTACTGCTGCCTGACTCTGCCTGGCGGACATCAGGGGCACCCCAAAATAGATCTGGGGCACGTGCAACTGATCTTTGGGCTAGCCACACCCCTGCCGCTGACACTATCCTCTGAGCCCCGATTATATGAAATACCATGTGATCGGAAGCCAGAAGAGGATGCCGGGAGTGCAGCGCCACGGGTGGAGGAGGAAGAGAGAAAGCCGGCCCAGCGGTCAGACAGGTAGCCATAAAAGCTTCCTGCGCCGCTCTGCATACCCTGCCTGGCTGGGGGAGGTACACTTCTCCAGCGGCAGGAAAAATTCATCCCTGCAGCCAAATCATGTTTTACTTTATTTGGCTGCTAAAAGGTTAAAGTGTAGACCTAAGCGAGGAACTAGAATAGGAAAGAAAGTCTGATAATATTCAT
Organism: Hyperolius riggenbachi; assembly: GCF_040937935.1. NCBI lineage: Eukaryota > Metazoa > Chordata > Amphibia > Anura > Hyperoliidae > Hyperolius > Hyperolius riggenbachi. The sequence continues at coordinate 419,747,228 of NC_090650.1, forward strand.
CAGAGAACCCATCGGGGCCAGGTGCTTTATTTTTCTTTTTTATTATTTTATAGCCGACAACATTTAGCTGCCTTTTTAAGTATGTTTTCCCTAACTAAAACTCCTCGCGGCTGTAATCGAACTAAATCCCCCCCAACTCCCCTCGCAAAATCCACTACTTTCTTTGTCGCGGATTTTGCTGCCCTGTCTGTGCGCTTCCGTGAGAGGCAGAGCATTCAGCTGCAGCTCTGCCTCTACATGCGTCTATCAGCGCGTATCTCCGCCTCTCCCCCGCCCCTCCCAGTGGAGGAGGAAGACTGAGAGGGGCGGGCAGAAGCGGCAATCAGGGCTGATAGACACGTGGAGAGGCAGAGCTGCAGCTGAAAGCTCTGCCTCTCACGGAAACGCTGCCCGGATTGCCCCGCGGGGAGTTTGGGGGGATTTAGTTCGATTACAGCGTTTTCGTTAGGGCAAAAATACTTAAAGGGATACTGTAGGGGGGTCGGGGGAAAATGAGTTGAACTTACCCAGGGCTTCTAATGGTCCCCCGCAGGCATCCTGTGCCCGCGCAGCCGCTCACTGATGCTCCGGCCCCGCCTCCGGTTCACTTCTGTAATTTCTGACTATAAAGTCAGAAAACCCCTGCGCCTGCGTTGCCGTGTCCTCGCCTCCCCTGATGTCACCAGGAGCGTACTGCGCAGGCACAGACCATACTGGGCTTGTGCTATACGCTCCTGGTGACATCAGCGGGAACGAGGACACGGCAACGCAGGCGCATTCTGACTTTAAAGTCAGAAATTCCAGAAGTGAGCCAGAGGCGGGGCCGGAGCATCGGTGAGCGGCTGCGCAGGCACAGGATGTCTGCGGGGACCATTACAAGCCACGGGTAAGTTCAACTCATTTTCCCCCGACCCCCCTACAGTATTCCTTTAAGAGGTTTTTGCAATAAAAACCTGAATTTTCTGAGACTTCAGAGTCTCTTTAAGCAGTGAAAGTGGGCCTGGACGAAAAGGGCGCCACCATAGACTTTAATGCAATTATCGTTAATACGGTGAAAAAAATCAGAAAAAAGGGCGCCACAAAAAATGTTGTTAATAACATTACAACATTAAAGTTTTTGAGGTAGTTATCATTTTAGAAGTTTACAACAGTATATTTTTGTCATATTATTTAGTTAATAAGTACAGATTTTACGTTTTCAAAGGTATTTTCATTAATATATGTAAAAGGTTGTTTCTGCAGAGGGAGTGGTTAGGGTTAGGCACCACCAGGGGGAGTGGTTAGGGTTAGGCACTATCGGGGGGGTGGTTAGGGTTAGGCGTCACTAGGGGAGTGGTTAGTTTTAGGCACCACCAGGGGAGGGTTCTGTGTGAGGGTAGGGTTGGGTTAAGCAGTATTAATGAAAAACGGAACGACATTTAACGTTAATATTTATTCGTTATTATTTCTCGTTTGTTTTTTGCAACAGTAATTGTCGTTAATAAAGCTTGACAACGATGGTTCTCGTTAGCAAATTTTGTTAATACCTGGCGCCAAATTCGTTAAAAAGTCAGGCCCTTTTTTCACGGCACCCTTTTTTCATGCACGCATATTTCCTGCTACCCAGTGATGACTGTCCTGTAGTCACCCAGTGTTCAGCCCAATAAATCTTTACATGCCCGTCTGGCATGAGAAGCTCACAGCACAAAGCGGCCCATTGCTGGTCTCGCTCGTATTGATGTCTGTTGCAAACTCCCCTTCGCTGTTTATTCTGTAGAATCAAAGCAGCGTACGCTCTGTGAAATGGGCATTACCTGTCATTAGCAGACGCGTGCGAGTTTTCAAATGACCGTGATGAATTTCAAGTGCAACATTTCTCGGTCCAGTGCCAAGAGGCCTGGGATAGGTGTAACCGTCGGCGACGGGACCGGTGCGTCTTTTTTTGGTGGACCTCAGGGGAACTGGCTTCTAGCAGAGCAGTTCCTGAACTGGAATATGTAAAGTGCTGGCAGGTCACTTCCTCAATGTGTGTTCTACGCTGGCTCAGGGGCTGAGAGCAGGAAACATGCTGATTCCATGGCTGTGGATGCCCTGCGTACGTACTCTGAACACCAGTGTGATTACGATACTTTATAAATGTCATAGAATTTTTTTTTGAGCATTCCACTTTAAAGGAGAACTGAAGTGAGAAGACTATGGAGGCTGCCATATTAATTTCCTTTTAAGCAATACCAGTTGCCTGGCAGTCCTGCTGGTGTATTTGGCTGCAGTAGTATCTGACGAATGCCAGAAACAAGCATGCGGCTAATCTTGTCAGATCTGACAATAATGTCAGAAACCCCTGATCTGCTGCATGCTTGTTCAGGGTCGAAGGCTAAAAGTATTAGAGGCAGAGGATCAGCAGGATAGCCAGGAAACTGGTATTGCTTAAAACGAAATACATATGGCAGTCTCCATAGCATTCTTGCTACAGTTGTCCTTTAAAGAAAGATTTGGATTATGAGCTGATTCTTTGGTTTTAAAGGGAAATTACACTTTTGTTATTAAAGCGGGATTGTCAATCATAAAATCAATTTACCCCCTGCTCTGCGTTTATTATGCAGACAATATAGTCATAAATGTGTCCGCTGTAATGAATCATATCTTTGTCAACCTGGCTCAGTTCTGGTCCATAGCGAGGGAGAGGGAAGCTTGCTATCCCCCCTCCCACATTCCTGCTCCTCACTGATTGACTGAGGGAAGTTCAGTGTGACAGGAGGCTGAGAAGGGAAATACACCTCATACCTCTGCAGAAGCTGCTGAAATATGATCTATGCTGTGCTTACATGTGTTTATAAAGCAAGCTAGATATGACAGTGAAGTGTTTAGTACAAAGCTCAGTGGGGAGGATGTCTGACAATGCATACACCATTTCGGGCAGAAGGAAAAAAAAGAGTAAGTGAAGAAATGACATCAGGATTGCCTTCTGTCAGAGGCAGTAAAAATGGAAAATGCCTCAAACAGATTTCTCTTTATTTACTTTGTAAAAGTCACGGAAATCAAAATGTGGACTGTACAATACATCTGTTATGTAAGTAGAATAAGTATTTATCTACTTATTTAAAGAGACAATAACAGACAACTCCGTAACAAAAATTGCATCCTGTTTTTTATCATCCTACAAGTTCCAAAAGCTATTCTAATGTGTTCTGGCTTACTGCAGCACGTTCTACTATCACCATCTCTGTAATAAATCAATGTATCTTTCCCTTGTCAGACTTGTCGGCCTGTGTCTGGAAGGCTGCCAAGTTCTTCAGTGTTGTGGTTCTGCAATGAACTCCCCCTTCCAGGCCCCTCTATGCACACTGCCTGTGTATTATTTAGATTAGGGCAGCTTCTCTCTTATCTTTTACAAGCTGGATAAATCGTCCTCTGAGCTGGCTGGGCTTTCACATACTGAAGAATTACAGACAAGGGCAAAGCTGTTTGCAGGAAGAAAAGAGCAGCCTGAAACTTCAGTGCATGAGAGATGCAGGGGGAAAGAATCACACAAATGATCTCTTGAGATTCAAAAGGAAGGGTGTATACAGCCTGCTTGTGTATGGATGTATTTTCTATGTGTGGACATACTGTACATCAACCTACTTCCTGTTTTGGTGGCCATTTTGTTTGTTTATAAACAAACTTTTTAAAACTGTTTTTAACCACTTTTAATGCGGCTAGGAGCGGCGAAATTGTGACAGATGGTAATAGGAGATGTCCCCTAACGTACTGGTATCTTTACTTTTGTGTGATTTTAACAATACAGATTCTCTTTAAAAGCACTATAAATGACTGGTTTTTTTTTATGTCACGGTGTTGACATTAGGAGGAGGGTTAGGCCCTGTTCATATTATGTGCGTGTGGAAAACGTGCAGAACGCATGTAGTAAACGCACTGGAAAAACGCATGCGTTTGTACGCGTTTGTACGCGTTTTTGTAATGCGTTTGTATGCGTTTTTTCCTTATGCGTTTTTGATCATACCTGGAAGAGTCAGCTACACTTCCGACGAGAAACGCACCTCCGAATACGCATACAAAAACGCATGCCATGCGTTTTTAGTGCGCGCCCATTGACTTTCATTATAATGCGTTTCTGTGCGCGACGCACAGAAATGCATCCAACTATGCGTTTCTGCCACGCATACGTTTGCCACGCGTATATGTGAACGAGGGCCATACCTTTGCATTGATTTTTCTGGCCCTCGCAAAACGCACACAAAACGCGTACCTTAAAAACGGACACAAACGCGTGCAGTGTGAACGGGGCCTTAGTGAGAGAATTGGGTTAGTCAATAGAAAAATATTGGTAAGAATATATTACCAATATTTTAACATGAAAACGGCCCCAATTCAACAGGTGGTGCCATTAAACATACCACCCATGGTTAGCAGTTATGACCCTATGTCCAAGATTCAGTGGGTCAAGCGGACCTGAGATGAAAAACTAACTATGACAAGTAACTTGTCTATATATCTTATCTAAAATTTAAATAGTTTACACAGCAAATCTAGCTGCAGACAGCTTCAACAGTTTATAATTATTTATTTCTGTGATACAATGACAGCAGCCATGTTTTGCTTGTCATCAACCTGCTTGCCTGGTCCAGCACCTTTACCCTTATATTATTTTGCAAGCCTAGGCAGTGGGTGTTTTGGAGATGTGTATTTGGGATTATCATGTTGGAATACTGCCCTAAGGCCCAGTTTCCGAAGGGAGGGGATCATGATTTTCTTCAGTATTTCACAGTACATGTTGGCTTTAATGGTTACCTATTCAGTAGAGCGTTACTGTGTGTTAAGGGGTGGGTAGGTCATCTTAAAGGGGTGGGTTTTGAAGACTTGCTTGAATGTATTGAATGCGGTGGAAGGGAGTTTAAGGGTGGTGGGGGCGGCTCTTGAGAAATCCTGCAGGCACGCATAAGAGTTGGAAATGCAGTTAGGTGAAGGCCGTTGGAGGACTGGAGTGGACGACCTGGTGTGTACCTGTGAAGAAGCTCCGAGATGTAGGTTAGGGTGGCCACTTGCAGAACCCCAAAAAGAGGACATCACACCCTGAAAAGGAGGACATCATACCGAGGACAGTGGCGCACAATAGTCCACATGGTGGAGGGCTGGCCGACCACAAAATGCAATCAGATTCACAGAAGATTTCCCCACAAATGCAATCTTATTGGCAGCAGATTTCCCCACAAATGCAATGAGATTGGCAGCAGATTTCCCCACAAATGCAATGAGATTGGCAGCAGATTTCCCCACAAATGCAATGAGATTGGCAGCAGATTTTCCCACAAATGCAATGAGAATTGGCAGCAGATTTTCCCACAAATGCAATGAGATTGGCAGCAGATTTCCCCACAAATGCAATCTTATTGGCAGCAGATTTCCCCACAAATGCAATGAGAATTGGCAGCAGATTTCCCCACAAATGCAATCTTATTGGCAGCAGATTTCCCCACAAATGCAATGAGATTGGCAGCAGATTTCCCCACAAATGCTATGAGAATTGGCAACAGATTTCCCCACAAATGCAAGATTATTGGCAGCACATTTCCCCAACAACTGAGCCATACCTGACGTTTTCTGGAAGGTTGCAGCGGCTGCCGCTTGCCGGCCGCTTGGCGCCCTGCCTTGGTGCCCCGCCCCCGAGTGAGTGAGTAGCTCCAGGACTCAAGCCGCTCTATGACTCATAGACTATGAGTCCCTCCATGAGCCGCAAGCGGCCGGGCCAGAAGAGCCGATGCTTTAAGCATTGGCTCTTCTGGCTCAGCCGCTCGGCTCCTAAAGAGCCGACTCACGTTAAACAAAAAGAAAAGCGATCCAAAAAGGAGGACATCTGGCAGTCCTTCCTGGCCTTGCACCGGACGGAGGACAAGCAGTCCAAAAACTGGACTGTCCGTCCTAAATCCGGACGGATGGCTACCCTAATGTAGGTAGGGCAGATTTTGTGCACTTATCCTGAATAAGATAGTGAGCCGGTTCAGTGAATTACAGAGGGAGTTGTGGATTCGATTGGTGAGAAGAATGGATGAGTCTGGCAGCCACGTTCATAACTGATTGAAGGGGGCAATGCGGTTCAAGGTGAGGTGAGACAGAAGGGAGTTGCAGTAATCAAGGTGGGAGATGATGAGGGCATAGATGAGCAGCTTGGTTGTGTCCCGGGTCAAGAAGGGGCAGATCTTGGAGATATTACAGAGGTGGAAATTGCAGGCTCTGGTGACATTTTGGATGTGGTGGATAAAGGAAAGTGCAGAGTCTAGGTTGAACGTCCAAGCAACGGGCCTGGGAGGTTGTGCGAATAGTTGTGTTATGAGCTGTGAGGTGGGATCTGGGAGGCGTGCATCAGCATGGGGTGGAAAGATCAGGAGCTCAGTTTGGTCTAGGTTAAGCTTCAGGAACCAAGCTGACATCTTGGAGGAAATAGTTGAAAGGCATGAGGAGACCTTGTCCATGGTGGTGAAGAATAGACCAGGGGTATGGAGGTAAATCTGAGTGTTGTCGGCATAAAGGTGGTATTTGAAGCCCAAGGGAGGAGATACGTTTGCCAATTGAAGAAGTGTTTATTGAGGACAGAAGGGGGCCCAGAACAGAGCCCTGGGGGACACTGTCTGAGAGGGGGGCAGTGGTTGAGGAGGAGGTTGTGAAGGAGCGCAGTTCTCCTTCAAAATGTGAGAGGTGTTCTCACTTTTGTGAGATACTGTTAATTATTTTACATTGCGCCAGTTAAAGGACTTCCGAGGCCAAAATCCGGGCCCAAAACATAAAAAAAGTTAGCTACCTTCATGGCTTTGTAAGGCACGGAGGACGCCGTCCACGCCCTCCGTGCCGTTCCGCCTGGTCCCCTCTGGTGAATAGCCCCCCGAAAGGCTGTGACCCCACGGTCCGGGTCGGCATCTTCTGCCCCTATAAAGATGGCCGCCGGAGCTGGCCACGGCTGCGCAGTCCGCATAGCCGCTACTGCGGCTGCGCAGCTCTAGGGCCAACCCCCCGATCACGTAACAGGCAGCGTGGATCGGAGGGTTGGCCCTAGAGCTGCGCAGCCGCAGTAGCGGCTATGCGGACTGCGCAGCCGTGGCCAGCTCCGGCGGCCATCTTTATAGGGGCAGAAGATGCCGACCCGGACCGTGGGGTCGCAGCCTTTCGGGGGGCTATTCACCAGAGGGGACCAGGCGGAATGGCACGGAGGGCGCGGACGGCGTCCTCCGTGCCTTACAAAGCCATGAAGGTAGCTAACTTTTTTATGTTTTGGGCCCGGATTTTGGCCTCGGAAGTCCTTTAAGGAAATTCATAGTTGTCTGCAAATTAAAAAGTGAAGATACTTTTGAAAAATGTTAGATTAGGAAAACAAGAAAATCCAATGGAGCATTTACCTACATCAGTAGGCATTTTCATTGAAAGCGGAGTCACACTTTGCAGTGCGTGGTTGGGAGTTGAATGACACAATAAATACAAAGCTCAGAGGTCTGTTAAATAAATACGGCTGCAGTCATCAAAGCTTTCACAGGCCGGTACACAGCTCTAAACTAGCAACACATTGTACAGTACAGTAATATTTGCAAGGAACACCGCGTACAAACTCAGCCATCAAAGGCTCCGCTGTGAAGAGGTATTTTATCCTCCTGCCTTGCACACTGCTGTGAGAATGAGAGCGGCTGCTGAACCCGACCTTCCCCTAATGAGGGCACAAATTATGTCATTCCCGTGCAAATGTTTGACTTGAGAGGGAAACTTTCTTTTGTTCAATGTGACTTTTGTTTCAGCCTTTCCGCGGAAGCTGCTGTCCTGCGATACATAAATCTTGCTTTATGACAGCAGATCTATAGTATCGACCAGCATAACGCATCTGATAACTCCAGTTAGCACATATGGGCTCGTTTAAAGTGTATGGACATTTTTTTGGCCCCATGTTTCTGCCCGTGCTTCCCTGCGCTGCTGCATAAGGCACACGGTGTATATTTAAAGTGGGCCCTCGCTGTAAATTCCAAAGTAAAAAAAGAGCCAGAATGACACTCACTATGACTGTTCCCCCTCTTTTTTTCACCCAATGCAGAAACGGCTTGCTACATTAAGCAGCAGAGTAGCATAGTGGTAGCTCTGGAAAGCTATAAGAGGCATACAACCTTATAATGGAGATTGTTGGCAGCTGGTAAGCCCCCTCTTACTCGTTTCTGGTGATGGTTGGCCACGAGACCATGTGAGGTTGAAATATCACCGTGGTGTAGTTTTATTGACTGTATTTATTCCTCTTTGATCTGCGCTGACTTCTTACTAATGTATAATTAGTAACCCGCTCTCCATGCGCCCCCCCCCCCCCCCCCTATACTGGAGGCACTTATACCTGGCTACTGATACCTGGGTACCTATACCTGGCTACTTATACTGTTGGCAACTATTATTATTTAGTATTTATATCGCGCCAACATATTCCGCAGCGCTGTACAGAGTATATATTGTCTTGCCACTTAACTGTTCCTCTGAGGGGCTCACAATCTAATCCCTACCATAGTACTATGTCAATGTATGTATTGTGTAGGGCCTGTATCGTATTCTAGGGCCAATTTTAGGCGGAAGCCAATTGACTTAGCTGTATGTTTTTGGGGTGTGGGAGGAAACCAGAGTACTCGGAGGAAACCCACACAGACACGGGGAGAACATACAAACTCCTTGCAGTTGTTGACCTGGCTGGGATTCAAACTGGGGACCCAGCGTTGCAAGGCAAGAGCGTTAACCACTACACCAACGTGCTGCTCGTACCTGGCTAGCTATACTGGAGACACCTATACCTGGCTAGCTATCTGGAGGCACCTATACCTGGCTACTGGGGGCATCTATGCCTGGATACCTATATTGGGAGCACCTAAACCTGGCTAGCTATACTTGGGGCACATATACCTGGCTAGCTATACTGGAGGCACCTACACCTGGCAAGCTATACTGGGGGCACATATACCAGGCTACTTATACTGGGGCACTGACACTTGGGGCACCTATATCTTGCTATCTATACTGGGTGCACCTATGCCTGGCTGCCTATGCTGGTGGCACCTATACCTGGCTACCTGTACTGGGGCACAGTTCACACACCTATGGGGGATGGTGCAGTTTTTACACCCTTGCCTTGTGAACAATTTAGTCTAGAAACTGCCCTGGTAGAAACTGAGTGCATCTCTGTGATAAGCTGGATCAGTGGTACAGGTAGAAGCAGAGTACCTCTCTGTGATAGGCTGGCTCAGTGGCACAGGTAGAAGCAGAGTATCTCCCTGTGATAGGCTGGCTCAGTGGCACAGGTAGAAGCAGAGTACCTCTCTGTGATAGGCTGGCTCAGTGGCACAAGTAGAAGCAGAGTACCTCTCTGTGATAGGCTGGCACAGTGGCACAGGTAGAAGCAGAGTACCTCTCTGTGATAGGCTGGCTCAGTGGCACAAGTAGAAGCAGAGGACCTCCCTGTGATAGGCTGGCTCAGTGGCACAGGTAGAAGCAGAGTACCTCTCTATGATAGGCTGGCTCAGTGGCACAGGTAGAAGCAGAGTACCTCTCTGTGATAGGCTGGCTCAGTGGTACAGGTAGAAGCAGAGTACCTCCCTGTGATAGGCTGGCTCAGTGGCACAGGTAGAAGCAGAGTACCTCTCTGCAGAGCCGGATTAAGGCTAAATGGGGCCCTAAGCAAAGTAACTGATTTGGGCCCCCCCATCATGTCGTAATAGAATCAGAAGATGCAGCTGCACAGCAATATGCCGCACACACCGGGCAGCCGAGCTACTGGTTGCTATGGGCAACAGCACGCTTTCCTCTGTGGGTGCACAATGCAGGGAATAGCAGCGGCAAAATGCAGAGTGAGAGATGAATAGCTGGGACATTTGCACTCAGGGGCTGGGGCACCCCTGTGAAGAGGGCGCCAGATATCACAGCAGCAGCACTTTCCCCCTGCATCTCCAGCCTGGCAATAGCAGAAAGCTCTGGACACCGCCAAACCGGAAGCCGTTCCCCAGACAGAATTACATAACCACTCCCACCACCGAACAACCAATTTCCCCCCAAACTAGACAGCCACCATGCAGCCTCCATCCCAGTGAATACGATAGTCCAGCAGAGAAGGCAGCCGCAGTGGGGGAGAATGACAGCACCAGATGAATCACATTCACCTATTGCGATCCAAGCAATAGAGGTCCCGTCATCCGGAGCCCATCTGTCTCCTCTAGAGTGCTGCCGCTCTGTTACTACTACTATTACTACTTCCTACTTCCTGTCTGATCTGAGAATCAGGAAGTTCAGAGCGAGCGGCTGCACTGTAGAAGAGACAGATGGGTTTCAGATGACGGGATCTCTATTGCTTGGATCATGGATAGGTGAGTGAGCGTTTGCCATCTGCTGCTATCATTCTTGCTGCAGCTGTGGTTCTCTGTGGGAGGGAGGGTAGAGTGGGCAGCGGCAGAGCGCACAGTAGCAGGAGGGGGACCTAGGAGGAGAGCCTGGCTCTGAAGACAATCAGCAGCGCACGGCATCATTTGACAAGACAAGACAAATAACATTTATATCGCGCTTTTCTCCTGGTGGACTCAAAGCGCCAGAGCTGCAGCCACTAGGACGCACCCTATAGGCAGTAGCAGTGTTAGAGAGACTTGCCTACGGTCTCCTACTGAATAGGTGCTGGCTTACTGAACAGGCAGAGCTGAGATTCGAACCCTGGTCTCCTGTGTCAGCGGCAGAGCCCTTAAAGGGACTCCAAGCAGTGCCTGTGGATATGCCTTTAAGCATACCCACAACTAATTCATTACATTATATTATTATATTACATCCTCACACCTACCAACATGATGTTTGTAATTATATCCCCCTGGGTTCCTTATATTTCATTGCATTGTGCTGAATCGAGCTGCCAACTTTGGAGAAAAGTCGTCCTGTGGCCGTGATTTGGATCGCGAAAATATCAAAAACTAAAAGGCATAGAACAGCTGTTTATATATCATTGGAAAGAGGAGAAAAAGAGCTTTAAAATGATATGCATCTTTCCATAGTTACTGCACTGCTCAGAGTCCCTTTAACCATTATACCATCCAGCCACCGCTGACTTTGGAGAAAAGTCGTCCTGTGGCTGCGATTTCGATCGCGAAAATATCAAAAACTAAAAGGCATAGAGCAGCTGTTTATATATCATTGGAAAGAGGAGAAAGAGAGCTTTAAAATGATATGAATCTTTTCATAGTTACTGCACTGCTCAGAGTCCCTTTAACCATTATACCATCCAGCCACCGCTGACTTTGGAGGAAAGTCGTCCTGTGGCCGTGATTTCGATCGCGAAAATATCCAAAACTAAAAGGCATAGAGCAGCCGTTTATATATCATTGGAAAGAGGAGAAAGAGAGCTTTAAAATGATATGCATCTTTTCATAGTTACTGCACTGCTCAGAGTCCCTTTAACCATTATACCATCCAGCCACCGCTGACTTTGGAGAAAAGTCGTCCTGTGGCTGCGATTTCGATCGCGAAAATATCAAAAATTAAAGGCATAGAGCAGCTGTTTATATATCATTGGAAAGAGGAGAAAGAGAGCTTTAAAATGATATGCATCTTTCCATAGTTACTGCACTGCTCAGAGTCCCTTTAACCAGGGGCGTTTCTAGGGTCCTTGGAGATCAGTGGCACCTGTGGGCACCAGGCGGGGAGGTACATGGCAAAAATGGGCGTGGCCATGCGGTGAGTGGGCGTGGCCATGGGTGGGGCCAAATGTACATGAACTTAGCAGCGGTGTAAGCTACGGATAACGGGCCTGCCCATCGAAATATTGGACGGAGCCCCCTGTCCTTTATTTCGATCATTTACAATCAGTATAGGCATAGATCAAAGATGTATACGCACATACAATTTTGATTGGTCAATCACTGACCCCCAATTTCCCACCCCCGTGCAGTAAGTGGGCCAACAGACAATGAATTTTATGAACAGAGCTAAAATTGGCTAATCAAAATTGTATGTGTGTACCAGGCTTTACAGCTAATACTGTACATACTGAAAGTAGCAGGGATCAGCATACAATACAGCTGGTTTACAATCAATAAAGGCACAGAGTAGCACCTTACACTGTACACACTGGAGGTAAATCAGCACACAGTGCAAGCACTAGAGAACAGCGTATACTGTACATACTGTAGGCAGCAGAATTCAGCACACTGCAGCTAGCGTGCCAAAAATATGACGATCACGTTGTGCGGCGTGCTTATCGCGCCGCACCAAAAAATGGGTGGGCCATGGACCAGAATATAGGTGTGGTAACGGGTGGAGACAAATTTACATGAACCTAGCAATGGTGGGACATCAGATTAGGACAGTGGTGGCGAACCTTTTGGAGGCCGAGTGCCCAAACTGCAACCCAAAAGTCACTTACCGGTATCTATCGCAAAGTGGCAACAGCAATTTAAACTAAATACTGTACAAACGTTTTAACTCATACATGAACATTATGGAAAATCCAAGTTGAAAATAAACTGTGAAGATAAACAATTTCATCCATCCTACTCCTGAAAAATGTATTCAATTTTTTAGAACCTCCCAGTTTTATTTTCTGTTTTAAAACGCTAAAAAAGTAGGTTTAATGCTATTGTCTCATATGATAAGGATTCAGCTTTTCCCATAGTCTCGCAGTTAGCAATCATGTGACCCCCAACAAGACATATTCAGCAATCATGAGGCCCCCAACAAATCAGGAGGCCCCCAACAAGACAAATTCAGCAATCATGAGGCCTCCAACAAATCATGAGGCCCCCAACAAGACAAATTCAGCAATCATGAGGCCCCCAACAAGACAAATTCAGCAATCATGAGGCCCCCAACAAATCATGAGGCCCCCAACAAGACAAATTCAGCAATCATGAGGCCCCCAACAAATCATAAGGCTCCCAACAAGACACATTCAGCAGTCATGAGGCACATAAATAGACAGCATTTCACATAAATAGGCAGAATGCCCCCTTAATATGGTGACCCCCCAAGTTAGGTAGTGAGTGACAGGGACCCCCAGGTTAGCTAGTGAGTGACAGGCGCCACCAGTTAGGTAGTGAGTGACAGGGACCCCGATAGTGAGTGACAGGGAGCACCTTTAGGGAGTGAGTGAGTGCCAGGGAGCCCCTTTAGGCAGTGAGTGAGTGACAGGAAGCCCCTTTAGGCAGTGAGTGAGTGCCAGGGAGCCCCTTTAGGCAGTGAGTGAGTGACAGGAAGCCCCTTTAGGCAGTGAGTGAGTGACAGGGAGCCCCTTTAGGCAGTGAGTGAGTGACAGGGAGCCCCTTTAGGCAGTGAGTGAGTGACAGGGAGCCCCTTTAGGCAGTGAGTGAGTGACAGGGAGCCCCTTTAGGCAGTGAGTGACAGGGAGCCCCTTTAGGGAGTGAGTGAGTGACAGGGAGCCCCTTTAGGGAGTGAGTGAGTGACAGGGAGGCCCTTTAGGGAGTGAGTGAGTGACAGGGAGGCCCTTTAGGGAGTGAGTGAGTGCCAGGGAGCCCCTTTAGGAAGTGAGTGAGTGCCAGGGAGCCCCTTTAGGAAGTGAGTGCGTGCCAGGGAGCCCCTTTAGGGAGTGAGTGCGTGCCAGGGAGCCCCTTTAGGGAGTGAGTGCGTGCCAGGGAGCCCCTTTAGGGAGTGAGTGCCAGGGAGCCCCTTTAGGGAGTGAGTGCGTGCCAGGGAGCCCCTTTAGGGAGTGGGTGCGTGCCAGGGAGCCCCTTTAGGGAGTGAGTGAGTGACAGGGAGCCCCTTTAGGGAGTGAGTGAGTGACAGGGAGCCCCTTTAGGGAGTGAGTGAGTGCCAGGGAGCTCCTTTAGGGAGTGAGTGCGTGCCAGGGAGCCCCTTTAGGGAGTGAGTGAGTGCCAGGGAGCCCCTTTAGGGAGTGAGTGAGTGCCAGGGGAGCCCCTTTAGGGAGTGAGTGAGTGACAGGGAGCCCCTTTAGGGAGTGAGTGAGTGACAGGTAGCCCCTTTAGGGAGTGAGTGAGTGGCAGGGAGCCCCTTTAGGGAGTGAGTGAGTGACAGGGAGCCCCTTTAGGGAGTGAGTGAGTGAGTGACAGGGAGCCCCTTTAGGCAGTGAGTGAGTGACAGGGAGCCCCTTTAGGGAGTGAGTGCGTGCCAGGGAGCCCCTTTAGGGAGTGAGTGCGTGCCAGGGAGCCCCTTTGGTGAGTGAGTGAGTGAGTGACAGGGAGGCCCCCCCTCTAGCCGCCGCCGCCGCTCCCCCCCTACCTCTCAGCAGACCTCAGGATCAGCGGCGACCCGACCAGATGTACGAGCGGGCGCTGGACGCACCCGCTCGATATGCGGAAGGGTTGTCACTTCCGCATATCAGTGCGGGCGCTGGGTCCTAGCGCCCGCACGATTGGTCGCCGGCTCGCCGCCTGATCCTGAGGTCTGAGACTGTCAGTGACGCGGCGGCTGGAGGGAGCCGCTGAGTCTTGACAGAGGGGGCGGCCGGGCAGAGATCCGTGGCACCCCAGGAAAGATTGGGGGCACGTGCCCCCCTAAAACAGGGCTAGCGACGCCCCTGCCTTTAACCATTATACCATCCAGCCACCGCTGACTTTGGAGAAAAGTCGTCCTGTGGTCGCAATTTCGATCACGAAAATATCGAAAACTAAAAGGCATAGAGCAGCTGTTTATATATCATTGGAAAGAGGAGAAAGAGAGCTTTAAAATGATATGAATCTTTCCATAGTTACTGCACTGCTCAGAGTCCCTTTAACCATTATACCATCAAGCCACCGCTGACTTTGGAGAAAAGTCGTCCTGTGGCCACGATTTCGATTGCAAAAATATCGAAAACTAAAAGGCATAGAGCAGCCGTTTATATATCATTGGAAAGAGGAGAAAGAGAGCTTTAAAATGATATGCATCTTTCCATAGTTACTGCACTGCTCAGAGTCCCTTTAACCATTATACCATCCAGCCATCGCTGACAAGATGGCAAGGGCTGGTTTATGTGCTGATGGGGCCCCTTTGACTCTGAATGGGGCCCCAAGCGACTGCTTTTGTTGCCTGGTCGGTAATCCGGCCCTGCCTCTCTGTGATAGGCTGGCTCAGTGGCACAAGTAGAAGCAGAGGACCTCCATGTGATAGCCTGGCTCAGTGGCACAGGTACAAGCAGAGTACCTCTCTGTGATAGGCTGGCTCAGTGGCACAGGTAGAAGCAGAGCGCCTCTCTGTGATAGGCTGGCTCAGTGGCACAGGTAGAAGCAGAATACCTCTCTGTGATAGGCTGGCTCAGTGGCACAAGTAGAAGCAGAGGACCTCCATGTGATAGGCTGGCTCAGTGGCACAGGTAGAAGCAGAGTAGCTCTCTGTGATAGGCTGGCTCAGTGGCACAGGTGGAAGCAGAGTACCTCTCTGTGATAGGCTGGCTCAGTGGCACAGGTAGAAGCAGAGCACCTCTCTGTGATAGGCTGGCTCAGTGGCACAGGTAGAAGCAGAGTACCTCTCTGTGATAGGCTGGCTCAGTGGCACAGGTAGAAGCAGAGTATCTCTCTGTGATAGGCTGGCTCAGTGGCACAGGTAGAAGCAGAGTACCTCTCTGTGATAGGCTGGCTCAGTGGCACAGGTAGAAGCAGAGTACCTCTCTGTGATAGGCTGGCTCAGTGGCACAGGTAGAAGCAGAGCACCTCTCTGTGATAGGCTGGCTCAGTGGCACAGGTAGAAGCAGAGTACCTCTCTGTGATAGGCTGGCTCAGTGGCACAGGTAGAAGCAGAGTATCTCTCTGTGATAGGCTGGCTCAGTGGCACAGGTAGAAGCAGAGTACCTCTCTGTGATAGGCTGGCTCAGTGGTACAGGTAGAAGCAGAGTACCTCTCTGTGATAGGCTGGCTCAGTGGCACAGGTAGAAGCAGAGTACCTCTCTGTGATAGGCTGGCTCAGTGGCACAGGTAGAAGCAGAGTACCCCTCAGGCCACACTATTAAGCACCTCCCACCCACAGGCGACACAATCTCTTAACAGTCTTTGATAGGTTGAAGATAAAGAGATACATATTCTTTCCCACTACCAATGCCCTTGCTGTAGACCTATACTTGCACAATGAACGTGGCACATATTGGTGCAATTTAATATGCTGCTTGATTTGGCTGCCAGGGCTTAATTAGCCTTTGAGCATTCTAGCGACACGATTAACATTTTCTTTTGTAACCGGAAATTCACTGTAAAATTCAGATCTGCAATCCATTACCAAATTGTAACAAACGTTTTACACTTTAAACAATCCTCACTCCGTGTTCCTAAACCTGCAAAATCATCCCTCCCGGGGGAGATAAGCAGTTCTGGTTAATACAATAGCGTCTTAGTGAAAGTGACTATCTTGGGCGTAACACGCTGACCACAACTCCGCAGTTATCATTGCAGAACAATTTGTTCGCTCTTTTCTCGACAGAAAATCACACCCTTCTTCTGGGGAACCTGTCAGGCCTTAATATTCCAATAACCTTCTAAATAAATTGATATGCTATCCCCTTTGTTACAATTCAGCCTTTTCTTCCTCAGCTCCTAACCAGAGCCAGATTTACAGCTCAGGAGCCTGGGGCCATTCTGGCGCCCTAAACTCCGCCCTTCAACACAGGACAAACCCCCATATTAGGTAGGCTCCCCCTCTCCAGACTAGGTAGCCGGATTTCCCCCAATATTTGGTTGCCCCATTAATCTAGATAGCAGGTGCCTCTCCCCCCTGCAATAAGAAGCTCCCCCTCGATGGATTGCCAGATGTACCCACCAAAGTTATTTAGAACCCCCCACCCCAGTATTAGACAGCCCTCCTTACCATAGATTGCCAGTTATTAAAAAACACATCCAAGCAGATTAAAAATAAAAAAAAATCCACTTACCTGGATAACTATAGCAGCCTCCATATCCCTCTTAGTTTATGGGTACTTTAAAGAGAAACCGTAACCAAGAATTGAACTTCATCCCAAGAATTGAAATTCTTCCCAATCTGTAGCCGATACCCCCTTTACCATGAGAAATCTTTTCCTTTTCACAAACGGATCATCAGGGTGCGCTATATGGCTGATATTGTGGTGAAACCCCTCCCACAGGAAACTGTGAGGACCATGGTCCTGGCAGTTTCCTATCTGTGAGCCTTGTTGCATTGTGGGAAATAGCTGTTTACAGCGGTTTCCAACTGCCAAAAAAGCAAGCAGCATCTCCTTCCACTGACATCACCTGCCAGCAGCAAAAATGCCACCATGTGATAAATGTCAGAATGTAAATCAGGGAGAGGAAAGCTTTTACAATGGGCAAACACTGACTAAATCCTTTATACATAATTATTGTAAAAATTAAAGGAATACTATCGATACCCAAGTGTTCTAAAATGACAGTGTGCAAATAATGTCTAAGTAGCTGTGTAAACATTTTCCTACTTTTCATGTTAAATATCAGAGGCAAAAACTGTAATTTATTGAGGGTAGGATTTAGCTATATTGGGACAAACCAATTGCAGAAGGGGTGTCAGCTTCAATGCACAGCCAGAGTTGCATATCAGACTACAGAAAGCAAATATCAAATATATCAAACTCTGAAAGCAAAAACAGTATGAAAAGCTGTGACAGTTAGTTACATTTCCTCTGCTCTCTTCAGACACTTCAGTCAGAAACACAAGACACAGAAGCTGCAGCTGTTGTGAGCTCTCTTCTCTGTCACACACAGAGCTACACATAGAGTTAACTGATCAAGTGTGAGGGGAATTTCCCCTCTCCTCATGGCTCAGTCAGCCATCAGTTTTGGCTTCAGTAAACTTTGAAAGTATTTTGCTAACAGTAAACAAAGAAGTTGCCACTAAAATGTATACACCAGTACTTAGCCGCACTTCCCAAACAATTCCTGTGTCAATTGAAAAAAATATGTGAATCGATAGTATTCCTTTAAGCACTTTTTTTATTAAATTATTTTCATTGGAGTTCCTCTTTAAACTTGCCTCTTGTTGAGCTCATGCTGGATGTCTACATCACTGTCACTATGTAGATAAATATGACCACATGTAATTACATTTACTCCTTCAGTAATCTGTTATCAAGTTGTCCGACTAGCCAGACATGGGGAGTGGAGAAAAAACTCCTGTTATATTAAACAGGGGAAAAAACTGTAATGGGATAAAGTTGTCCATTAATGTCTGGGATGAAATTTAATGATTTAATTCCAAAAAGGGTGCCTCTCTATGTAAGTGGAGGGGACATCTGCGGCAGATGGGACTCGGGCCGGTGTAGCGGCTGGATGTCACACTGACAGGTGGCCGTCCGGAGCGCTGCAGAGAGATTGGAGATATCAGAGCTGACAGATTTCCCTCCGTCAGGCTGATCCTTTTACCGGTTACCCGGCCTGCCGGCAGCCGCATAATAGACCAGGGTAAAGAATACTAATAACATTCAGCAGTTTCAGTAAATGAGGATCTGTAATTCCCTCCCATGTTTCATGTTTCTGTCTTAAAGAAAACCTGTATTGAGAAAAACCTCCCCTGGGGGGTACTCACCTCGGATGGGGGAAGCCTCCGGATCCTGTTGAGGCTTTCCCCATCCTCCTTGGTCCTACGGCGGCAGAGAAAATCCTCCAGGAGCAGCGGCGATGTAAATATTTACCTTCCCGGCTCCAGCGCAGGCGCATTATCCGCTCTCCGCTCGGAGATAGGCGGAAATAGCCGATCGCTGTCGGGCCGCTCTACTGCACAGGTGCAAGTCTCCTGCGCCTGCGCAGTAGAGCGGACCTGACAGAGATCAGCGATTTTTGCGGAGAGCCGCAACAGCGCCCCCACTGGAGCCAGGAAAGGTAAATAAATCAGCGCTTATCAGGCTTGTCGAGGGAGGATTCCGGGACACTTCGTGGGAGCCAGCGCTGGATTGCCTGCAGCTACAGGGGAGGGGGAAGCCTCATTGGTACCCTGAGGCTCCCCCCTACCGAGGTGAGTACCCCCCAGGGGAACTTTTTTGTTACAGGTTCTCTTTAAAGGGACCCTGAGCAGAGGCTCTGGGTATGCATTTAAAAGGAGATCCGATGCAAAAAAGAAATGTAAAATCACAAACACCACCATGCGATACCCAGTCTAGGGCCCACCTGCACTTCCCTCTGGGTATACCATAGTAGTTTGGGGGGCCCCCGGCCAGTGAGAGAGACTGACTGGGGCCCCCGGCTGTCGTGCGAACCAGTGTTTGTGATTTAAAATGTCTTTTTTGCAGCTTTCAGGATGCGGCTGACAGGTGTTAGGGAGGGGACCGTGTGGGAGATGTGCCTAGACGGGGCGTCCCTGTAACCAATGCAATCTACGATTACGTCCAACCGAAGCCTCCCACCTGAATGCTACCTAATTTATGCAATTTCTGCTAGATTTGGTATGGCAGGCAAATGGTGTATAACAGTACACCGGATTGGCTGACTGGCGTCTGCTGACCAAATGAAGTTGGGAAATTGCTTTAGCTGGGAGTGAGTAAATTGTTTTTTTTTATTTTACTTTGTGTCCCTTTTTGGATGGCCAGCCTGCAAGGGTGCAGCATCCCCCCCCCCCAGCTGTTGAGCTGCCCCTGTTACCGGTGCCCGCACAGCAGACATTTCTATCTCAGAAGACGGATGCGAGGAAAGCCGTTGTGTAACGATCCTATCCTGTTACCAGCGCGGCGCATCATAAATAAAGAGCGGGACAATATTTGTTTATTCTACCAAGGCAAATTGCTTAAAAGAATCCAATATGCAGCGTGACCGTGTTCTTTTTCAGAAACATTTTCTCCCCGTTCTCGCTCAATTACTTTTCTTGCAAGGAACGCAGCTCCCATCATTGATTTGTGTAGAGCCATCTCCACCTCCACGCTCTGCGAAAAATGCTAAACGTGTAAAGCTGAGCCAGGCACAGGCAAAAACCGCTCGGCGCCCGACGGTACTGAAATTACTGACGGGGTTTAGTAGCTGGCATCAAACGGTTTCCCCTTTTCCTTCTTCCATATCAAAGGACTCCAGAACTTGCTCAAAATTCTTTCTATTTTAAACAGATTAGGACCACATGCTTAGCCCCCCCCCCCCCCCCTAGTGACCAGGTATTTTTTACAATTTAGTGCTCTACAGCTTTATTGGCTTGCTGCAGAGCCATATCACTTAGCAGGCAAGTCCCCCCCCCCCCCCCCCGCCTTTCTGCCCAAGATCTTTCTGTTAGTGGGCTCTGATCACTGGTGTAGTGTTTATTTATTTTTGTATTTATTTGTATTTATTTTAAGTACATTTCTCTATTTTTTCTTTATTTTTATTATTCCCCTGCGTCCCCCCACCAGCCAATCAGGGCGATCCTCTCTCACAGGCATCAGCCTATGAGAGAAGTTCGCTATCGGAGCCTCTCCAGGTAACAGCCGAGCAACACAGCTGTCCCCAGTACAGCGCTGCCGTAGATTGCAGCTCTGTACAGTGTAAATAGACTGTGGTTTCACCGTCTATCAGTCTCCTAGCGACGATCGCCACTGGTAGACTGATGACTGTCACTCAAGCGGGGATACGCTCCCATCGAAGTGCGCAATCCCCTGTAAAATCTCATCCCAGGACTTGGCGGCTTTCGGCGTTAGGCCGTCCTGGGGCTGCCACCTTCCCGACGACTATTGGCGTTCCGCTAGCATGCATATCTATGCCCCCCTTTTACACTTGTCTTGCAAGGCTGCGTTGCGTTACCCTGATTAACCCTGGGTAACACAATGACAGTGCCAGGCAATGGGGCCTAGCACACTTACAGCATTGCATCATATTGCGCCGATCAGCTGCCAAACCCCCACAAAGTCAACAGCGTGTTACCATCCAAGGTAATCAATGGGCAAAGCAGGATATTTAAACTGCAAAGTTGTTTTGAAAAATTATTTTTTTTTATTTGTTCCCATTCTTGACATACATAGCAATTCTGGTGAAGATAGCATGTATGGGGACTTTGCTATTAACCACAAAAGTGGGCATGAAATTCCACATTATTACGCAAAATTATGAATGGGTTACGCAAAAGCCATCTAATATCCAAACTGTAATTAGGTATGGCCATAAATGCTAAATTTTACGCTAAATTTTGCCTTCTCGTAATAAGCATATTAAGGTTAATGCTACATTTAAACCATTGTTCCAAAATGGCTCTTATTTCAAGAAAAACATATTTCGGATGAAATGGCCCAATTTGTCTCCACTGGGCTCTCCTTACCCCTCCGCCTCCGCTCAGACATCAAAGCTCTATGAGGTGGCATTGTTTATGTGGAGCAGCCGGGAACTGTAGGAATTCTTCCCAGAGAGATGTTTAGAAAAGCCTCCACCACGTATTCTGCCTGTGTAATCTGTGGCTGGAATGTGACAGGTGCAAACCTTCATTCAGATAAAAAAGACATTAACTCCCGAAACACGACACCTCGGCCTTCTCTCATTTCATCGCTCTTTCACTAGTCCACTCTGACCGGTGAAATACATTTATGTAAACAACAGTCATTGTTCTCACCGGTCAGTGCCTTTCACTAAACATCACTATTTTTTACCCTAAACAAAAGTCAGAAGACATCGTTAAAGAAAAAAGGAAAACTTTGTAGGAGTCGATCTATGAAATGCCATCATCAGCTCTGCTCCACGCTACCCAATAGCAACTGGTTCACACTTGCGTTAGGTCAATCAGATCTGTTTGCATTCCGCTGCTTCCACTACATTTCCCCATATCCCCCCAGACCCCATCACCCAAGTGCAGGGATGAGCAGAAACTACGCCAGTGCGAATTTACGCATCGTAGTTCGCATCTATGCATTGTAGTTTGTAGGTGAAGTTTCAAAACTACGCTTATGAATTCACGTGTAGCGAAGTACCGCTACGCGTAGCTTTCACCCACTATGCGTAGTTAACATGTGTATTGCGTAGTGAACTACGAATGCGTTATTTGCGTCTATTTTTCCGCGTGCGATTGTATGCCTACAAATTTACGCATTGGAAAGGGGAATGTACGCAAAGAAGAGTTCCCAGTACAAGCATTTACAGAGGAATTAATGCGTAAAATTTTCTGCATACGGGCATAAGCATCCGTATACACTACGCTTCGCGTATTTTAACGCGTAGTCTAAGAAATGCATACGAAGCGAATATTTGATTTTGAAGCCGTAGTTTGGTGAAGTGTAATTGCATAAAACTATGTGTAGTTCCAGCAGAGCGAAGTTGGCTGACTACGACCATCCCTGCCCAAGTGGATTTTTCTGGCTATAATGGTTCGTTTCTAAACTATCGTGAAGAAACGTTCCATTTTCTCATTGCCCCCAATGCAGGGCTTCAGCATCCAGAAAAATTGGTCCAACAGCAAATTTGCGGTCCATTCACCATAATGTGTATGGAACCATAGGTTAACATTGGATCCATTCCCATCCCTTTCCCTTCTGATCTTGGAACGGACCGTTTTTTTAACTGAAGTGTGAACCGGCCACAATCTGTGATGATGGCTATGTCACGCAGCGGGTTATTCCGAAGTATCTCATCCAAGGGCCCTAAATTTCCTTTAAACTCTTATCTTTCTCTGCAATATTTATCTAGAATGGGAGGAAGGGAAGATTACCCTGGCCAGGAGTTAAAAAGCTTATCCCATCATGAGAGTTTAATGGATGTGTGATTTGGTTGAGAATGTTTCAGGAGGTATTGACAATATGGGCTTGGAAAAGGTTGATGATGGTCCTGTAATCCTTTAGATGGTTTATGTTAAAAGATCTCTGAGAGGAGAATCTAAACTTGAAGAACTGAGTTACCAGGTTTGAGAATGTTATTGGTAGATATGGCCCGAAATGTTCGCCGATGAACAGTATTCTGCAAACTTCCATTGTAAGCATCTGCGGCAAACAACGAACATTTGTGTTTGACCCGCTCCCTATACATCATCCTTGAGCTAAACTTTGACCTCTTACCTCACAGTCAGCAGACACACGGCAGCCAATCAGCTAGCACCCCCTTCTGGACCCCCCTCTCCCTATCAAAAAGCAGTTGCGGTGGCCATATTGGATTCATTGTCTGCTGGCTGTTGACTGTTAGCAAGAGTAGGGTGAGACTTGCTGTAGATAGGTAGGGAAAGCATTAGCTAGGCCTGTGTCCTTGTTCCTCACTTGTGAAAGCACCCCAAACAGCCCTTTTTCAGGGCTAGCACATCGGTCTCCTGTGGGTTTATTTTTGTGTGTGACACCCCACAGCCCACTGACACCCAGAGCTGTGTGCACACTACTGTTGTTGCCTCATTAAGTTACAGGCACAGAGCCACTCCAGTGCATTATTATTTCACTGTATTCTGATAGTACTATTGCATTTTTCTGTGTAACACTCCACAGCCCACTGACACCCAAAGCTCTGCATAATGTGATTTCTGCCCTTTAGGGATTAAAATCCAACTTTGCGTAAACTCCGTAATTTTTGGTGGGACTTTTGTCATGGATCCCCCTCTGACATGCCCCTGTCCAGGTCAGAATCAGAATCAGAATCAGTTTTATTTTGCCAAGTACAGCAAGAGCCATAATTGGAATTATTTGTGGTACACATGGCATAGACAGAGTAAAGACATAGTAAAGACATACAACACATACAGTTTGAAATGCAGTAATCAGATATACAGACAGTGATGCCAGTAAACGCTAGTAGAAGGCCCCCGTTTCCGGATAAGAACTGAGGGAGGCAGCTGTTAGACCACTTAAAACAACTTTTCCATCACTTTTGTCACCAGAAACTGTGTAGGTGTTAAAATTCGCCTTCCCATTGAAGTCTATGGCGGTTCGCCGGATTTGCCTGTTCGCGAACATTTGCAGAAGTTTGCCGATCGCGAACCCAAATTTGATGTTCGCGACATCTCTAGTTAATGGGTCATAGGTCCACGGAGAAAGGAACTTGTGGACGGTAGGAACAAGAGGCTTGGAAAGAACACTCCAGAAAACTGTATTTTTGTCTTCAGAGGGGACTATAAGGGCACTTTATATTGCTTGCTTGTGTTCTGTACATCGTTGTTGCATGTAATGGCTTATTGTCAAACAGACATATATATATATATATATATATATATATATATATATATATATATATATATATATATATATATATATATATATATATAATGCTATATATACACCTGTTGCTTCCATATTGTTATATGTTGTACTTGTTTGCATTGTCTTCTTGTAGACGAATAAAGACGAATAAAAAAAACATTAAAATAAAGAAACTCCTATTTTTATCAATTATTATACTCACCATTTATTCGTTTGAGCATCCTTAAAGAGTAACTTTAATTTAAACCTCTATTCTCCTGTGTTAAACAGTTTAGAAGAAAGCCAAAAAGGCAATACTGAAGTAAAAAATCTCTCTTACTTTGATGTTTGCTGAACAGCAAGGCTTGTTATTCCCAAGCTCCTAAGGAGGCCGGCAGGACGCATAACAGATACTGCAAAGCATTATGGGGCTGCTTCTTCTCCCTACTGCACTCCCCTGGTCCTGCCCTTCATTTCCCTATCCCGCCCTAAGGCTGCTTTCATAGTGAGAGGGTACAGGCTCATGTTAGAGCAGCTTGTATCTTGCAGTCCAGCTCACAACACTGAAAAATCAATGTGCTGTTCACAGGGCACATGTTCCGTTAGAGTATACTGCATGAGTCCGCTATTGTTCCTAGCCACGTGGCTAATTAATATTCACTGCACAGTAGTGTTGTCCGGATCATGAACCATTAGGATCTTTGATCCTGATCTTTTTTGTGAGTCGTATCATCAGGAAGCAAGGTAAGGGAGGATATTACATCACAATTGGCTTCATACAAGACAGACAAACATGGAACCTGCCATGAGCTGTCAGGAGCATCAATCTCTGCAAATACTATTTAAAAATTCTGTGAAATCCAAACGTGGACAGTGAAATGCATATGTAATGTAAGTACAGCCAATATTTAGCTACTGATATATGTGTTTTTTTTTCTCTGAGACCCTATACCTAACAGCTCCTCTTTAAGTCTTTTACCTTACTTCCCTGACATTAAAGGATACCTGAACTGAGAAAAAGTAAAGTCAGATACTTATCTAGGTAGTGGGAAGTAGTGTTGGGCGAACAGTGTTCGCCACTGTTCGGGTTCTGCAGAACATCACCCTGTTCGGATGATGTTCGAGTTCGGCCGAACACCTGGTGGTGTTCGGCCAAACTGTTCGGGGTTCGCCCGAACTGTTGAATGCATGGCCGAACATGGCCGAACAGGGCCCCTGTTCGGCCGAACAGGGCCCTGTTCGGCCGAATACTGCCCCCCTATGGGGTCGCAGGCATAAGGGGGGAGCATGCCCCGGTCACGGGGGGGGGGGCGGAAATTCCCCCCACCCCCTCCGCTAGCGCTCCCCCCTCTGCCCGCTTCCCTATAAAAAAAGTTATAGTACCTGGTGCCTGGTGGCTGGCAGTGGAGTGAGGAGGAGGAGGAGGAGGAGTCCGAGTAGCAGAGTGGCGTTGAGGCCGGGCAGCGGGCGGTTCGGGCGGTTCAGCGCTAGTACCTTGTGGTACTTCCGCCCTTTCTCTGACCTCACGTCCTCTGCGTGATGACGCATACGAGGGTACGCGTGATGCGTACCCTCGTATGCAGAGGACGTGAGGTCAGAGAAAGGGCGGAAGTACCACAAGGGTACTAGCGCTGAACCGCCCGCTGCCCGGCCTCAACGCCACTCTGCTACTCGGACTCCTCCTCCTCCTCCTCACTCCACTGCCAGCCACCAGGCACCAGGTACTATAACTTTTTTTATGGGGAAGCGGGCAGAGGGGGGAGCGCTAGCGGAGGGGGTGGGGGGAATTTCCGACCCCCCCCGCGACCGGGGCATGCTCCCCCCTTATGCCTGCGACCCCATAGGGCCCCCATGTTCGGGGGTCCCATTGACTTCCATTGAGTTTGGCGTTCGGGCCGAACATGTCGAACATCTGGCCCATGTTCGGCCTGTTCGGCCCGAACCCGAACATCCAGGTGTTCGCCCAACACTAGTGGGAAGTCTCCAGATAGTCCAGATGCTTCCCACTGATCCAGTGCAGGGACCCTCTATACCAGTGATGGCTAACCTTGGCACTCCAGCTGTGACAAAACTACAAATCCCATCATGCCTCTGCCTGCCCGAGTTATGCTTACAGCTTTCAGAATATTGCAATGCCTCATGGGACTTGTAATTCCACCACAGCTGGAGTGCCAAGGTTAGCCATCACTGCTCTATACCTACTCAACTTTTGCCAGTTGACGCCTCATGGATGAGCACTTCCAGACTGGACTCTTTCATGCACAAACACTTTTTCAGGTCAGGTGTGCCTAAACATACCTTCCCCTACCATTTAGCTAACCCGAATGCTAGTCACCTTCCAGTGGGTGAAGTCCTGCTGTTTAGAGTGATGACATAGTTCCCTAATTATTAAGTGTTGCGCTTCATAATTTGACTAACTTCCACTTTAAAAATGCAATGTTTGAAGCTTGGATTTGCAGTTAGCCGCCAAAAATTAAAGTTTTGATAAATCATTAAAAATGAACTGAAAATATATAAGGTTTTATGCACAATTCCTATAGCTAACCATAACTACCATAAACTATGGTGCAGAGTATCAACGTCCTGGCTTCAGGGGGCGGAGCCAAGTGCAAACATGCCGGTCAGAGGAGGTGGCCTGACACAAAAAAATCTGGGCAAGTGAGTGTGGCCAGCTGCCACATCAGGCCTGCGGGCCGCCAGTTGGACAGTCCTGAACTATCCTAACCACTGTCTGCTATCATTCGTAAAATAATGGTTTGAAAGTACAAGATGTATTCCTTCAGCTTTGTTTTCTTTGAGGTTCTTAACATCAGTTTGGGCTCTAATTTAAAAAATATATATTTATATATATAATTTTTACTTTTTGAAAATTTATGAAAGAACCAAAGCAATATTCTGGACCTATCCACGTTACACTTCCCTCCCCCTCTCTTTTACTCCATTTTTTCTTCCCTAATTTTTCTTTTTTCTCATCCTTTTTTTCTCTGTTTTTCTCTATGAATCTGGCTTAATTCACACTGATGATGTTTCTAAACACCTACTGTAAATACCGAAGAACAAGGGTGAAAATTAAAAAAATAAATATAGCTGACTTCTTTTTGTATAAGAATTTCTATAGCACTTTTTATACCTGGCAGTGGCCATTTATAGACGGGCTAAGCCTTGACTGGCCACCGGGGATATACACAAAGGTGTTGATTAAAGCAGACAGATTTGGTGGCAAAAGATGAGTTCTCTATGTCAGCTGCACAGAATAATTAGTGTTTACCTCAATAGACGCTCCTAATTAAAACAAACAGCATTATATATTGGCTGTTCACTTAAAATTTGCAAGAGCTGTAATTCGGCAATTAAAGTTAGTAAGAAAATAAAAAAACAAATAAAAATCATAAACATTATATAAAATCAACTCACATGGCCTGACATTTCTTCAAACTCATGGGTTGCTATGAATCCAGTTTTTAAATAAAAAAGATCACAAGTCCTGTTTTACATAATAATGTGGGGTATATTTAATTAAGTGCCTGCTTTTATAACTGTTCAATGCAAAAAAAAAAGTATAAACATATACATATATACAGTAGATCTGGGGTCAAATTCAATTAAGTTTTTCTCCTTAGTTTTCTTCAAGTTGGTATTATCCACACCTGGGCCCATATGCAATTCCACTTTTCTCCTGCGTTTTCACCTAGGAGGTAATTTTTCATTTTCTATTTAAAATAACTTTCCAGCACTTTTCAACTGAAAAAGTACTGAGAAGTAAGTGCAAATGTACTATCAAAATTATTTTGAGTATTTTCTTGTTGCTGGTTGCTATTTAACAACCAGCTAACGCCCATAGGCGGCGCCTGGTCGTTTGTGGTTTTGCATGGAGACGGCTGTTTGTTCGAGCGGCCTTTCCATGCCAGTTCACGGAGGGTGTCTGCATGAACAGTGTGCATAATGTAAACATGCAGGGAAGAATGTAAACATGCAGGGAAGAAATCCCCGCTGTTTACATCAATACGGCGCTGCTACGCAGCAGCGCCGTGATGGAGATCGGCGATCCCCAGCCTTTGATTGGCCGGGGATTGCCGGCATCTGATAGGCTAAAGCCTATCCTATCCGGCGCGGGACGGATATCCGTCCTGCGCAGCCCATAGCCTGCGGGAGAAGCAGGTATGGGCAGAGTGGGCAGAAATCGCTGCGGAGGGGGGCTTTGAAGAGCCCCCCCCCCCCGCAAAGCGCAGAGAGCCGGCGGCGATCAGACCCCCCCAGCAGGACATCCCCCTAGTGGGGAAAAAAGGGGGTAAGTCTGATCGCCCTGGCTCAATCCTGATCGGTGCTGCGGGATGGAGAGCCCACGCAGCACCGATATCAGCAAATTGGCATGGTCCTTAAGCAGGCATTTTATTGACAAATTTAAAAATATCACCTAGGTGAAAACTAAGGTGAAAAAGTGAATTGCATATGGCCCATGGGCCCATATGCAATTAGACAAGACAAGACAAATAACATTTATATTGCGCTTTTCTCCTTGCGGATTCAAAGCGCCAGAGCAGAGCAGCAGCCACTAGGGCGCGCTCTATTGGCAGTAGCAGTGTAAGGGAGACTTGCCAAAGGTCTCCTACTGAATAAGTGCTGGCTTACTGAACAGGCAGAGCCAAGATTCGAACCCTGGTCTCCTGTGTCAGAGGCAGAGCCCTTAACCATTACCATTACACCATCAGCCAACTTTTTTCTCCTGAGTTATCTCCTATGAGATGATTTTACGCCTTATCAATGAAATGCCTTGTAAACCCCTGGCAAGCAAAAAATACCTAAAATAATTTTGTTAGTACTTTTTCACCTACTTTTTGATACTTTTTCAACTGCAAAATGCTTTTATACCGACAGCAAGCAAGAAAATACACAGCAGGAAATTTGGGCGCATGAGGCAAGTGGACAAAAAGGGTGCCGCCATTGACTCCCATATTAAATATTGTTTAACAGGCGCCGAGGAGGAAAAAAAGGGCGCCCGTGATAATTAATGTTTTCCAACTTCGCCGGCGACCAGTAACGTTTACACATAAAATAACACTTATTTATAATTTTGAGTTAAATTGTAATGTAATATTTATATAATCACTTTCCATAAATCATTACTTTCAACATATAAAGCCATCAACAAATAAATCGTAATATACTTTTTTTTTTTTAATTAACACTCTGTAAAACATTATTATCCACCAACTAAACTGCGCAACAACAAAATCATAATATATCGTTTTTCACACTTAACCTGCCTGGCGTTCTATTAAGATCGCAGAGGGAGGCTGCGGGAGGGTTTTTTTTTTAATAAAAAAAAAACTATTTCATGCAGCCAACTGAAAGTTGGCTGCATGAAAGCCCACTAGAGGGCGCTCCGGGGGCGTTCTTCCGATCGCCTCCGGCGCCCAGAATAAACAAGGAAGGCCGCAATGAGCAGCCTTCCTTGTTTTGCTTACATCGTCGCCATGGCGACGAGCGGAGTGACGTCATCGACGTCAGCCGACGTCCTGACGTCAGCCGCCTCCGATCCAGCCCTTAGCGCTGGCCGGAACTTTTTGTTCCGGCTACGCTGGGCTCAGGCGGCTGGGGGGACCCTCTTTCGCCGCTGCTCGCGGCGGATCGCCGCACAGCGGCGGCGATCAGGCAGCACACGCAGCTGGCAAAGTGCCGGCTGCGTGTGCTGCTTTTTATTTGAGCCAAATCGGCCCAGCAGGGCCTGAGCGGCAGGCTCCGGCGGTACTGGACGAGCTGAGCTCGTCCAGACCGCCCAGCAGGTTAATACTTATAAAACACTATTATCCATCTGATAAACCGAGCAATAGCTAAATCTGACAAATAATGGTTACAAACATGACGAATAATGGTTACAAACATACTAAACATATCTATCGTATTTTCTAAAACGTTATTTAAAATATTGTTTAAAATGTTATCACTTACTTTTTGTAAAACATTATTAGCCACATAATCAAGCGATCAGTAAGTACATTGTAATATATTTTTTATAGTCACTATTTGTAAAACATTATTATTCACACAATAAAGCGATCACTAAGGGGGGATTTAGGGTTAGGCACCACCAGGGGGGATTTAGGGTTAGGCACCACCAGGGGGATCTTAGGGTTAGGCAGGCACCACCAGGGGGTTCTTAGGGTCAGGCACCACCAGAGGGTTCTTAGGGTTAGGCACCACCAGGGGGGTCTTAGGGTTAGGCACCACCAGGAGAGATTTAGGGTTAGGCTCCACCAGGGGAGGTTTAGGGTTAGGCACCACCAGGGGGGTCTTAGGGTTAGGAACCACCAGGAGGATCTTAGGGTTGGGCACCACCAGGGGGGGACTTAGGGGTAGGCACCACCGGGGGGGTTATAGGGTTAGGCACCACCAGGGGGATCTCAAGGTTAGGCACCACCATGGGGATCTCAAGGTTAGGCACCACCAGGGGGGTCTTAGGGTTAGGCACCACCAGGGGGGTCTAAGGGTTAGGGATAGGTAGAGGGAGCGTTCTGTGTGAGAATAGGGTTAGGTTTCGTTGTAGTAAAATTTTAGTAATATTTACTAATGTTTTATTACAGTTATTACAAATGTACTTATATTTTTTTATGATTTTATTTTTTGAAATATGTGAATTAAGTTTTAATCTGTACTAAATGACTTTTTAAAGGTTTATCAATTTTATTATAAAAATTGTTACAAAATATCATTTAGAAACGTTATAGTAGTATAAAGTGTAAAGATATGTTTTTGGATTCTGATCTGGTTAAATCATAAAAAAAAATAACAAACAGTATTTAAACATCGTTTATGTAAAATCCGTTTTAAATCAAATTAATTATAACCGTCATTGTGAATATACAACAAACATTATTGTAATTTTCTGTCTATAATTACAGAGAATAGCGATTTACCAATATAACATTTCATAGACATTATTTGATGATTTGAATTTGTAAAACATTATTGTAAACAAAATATTTAAATATAATTGTTTTATAAACGATATTTCAGATTAACGTTTACACCAGGCGCCCTGTTTTCCCGACGCCCTTTTTGCATGTACGCCTTTTTCTACTACTTCTGGTACTTTTCCAGTTACAAAATTCTGAAAGGTTATTTTAAAGAGAAAATAAAAATTAAGAGAAAACCTAGGAGAGAAAGTGAATTACATATTGGCCCTTATTATTTCAGCTGTATACCATTTTATACATTTTAAGAAAAACAGACAGCAGTGTCATCTATCCTCCCAAGCCTCTTTAACCCCTTGATCCGCCCAACACCAAAGGTGTGGAAGAGCCCCTTGTCCATGGTATGCACTAGGGCTTTGGTGGAGAGGGGGAGGCGTTGCCACCCCTCTTTTTCAGATGCCCCCCACATCATGCACCATGTTGACTGGTATAGCTCAGGGTGCGGAGTAACACGCTTTCCGGGCTCTTAATTCTAGCGATATCAGCCAGCATGAGTGATAAGGGGGTTGGGAGGGGGGACCACATGCTGTGTCCATTTTTTTTAAATATAGAAAATGTGTATTTAGGATTCAGTATACTTTAAAGAGACTCTGAAGTCTCGTTTTTTTACCTCTTTTCTTCATATAATCCTGTTCTGCATGAGTGCCCAAATAGATCCGCCGCATCCCTGCGGCAGATGGGTGATTTATTACTGTGTAAGCGACCAGCAAAGTTCCACGACTTTGCTGGTCGCATATTATGCTGCCCTGACACGCTGGGCTTCTGTTTCTGGGGAGGCTGAGCTTTGAGCTGTAGCTTAGCCTCTCCGCAATCATTCTCCACGGATCTCCACCTCCTCCCCGCCCCTGCTACACTGCAGCAAATATACACCGTTGAGGATCGCCCATTTCCAAAGACTCTCCGCCCACATCGCAGATTTCACCTCCACAGATGAGGAGAGGAAACTCTATATCCTACTGGGGGAAGAGGAAAAAACTGTCAAATAGTAGCCCGATATATCACTGCCTGCCACCAACTGAGAGGAACATGATACCACATGGACTGTATAACCCCATACTCCCCTCCCCTATGGACTGTATGTCTATACCCCCCTCCCCTATGGACTATATATCCCATCCCCCTATTACATCCTCCACCCTCCTTTGGACTGTATACCTATATCCTTCCCTTATTCCCACAATCTCCCCCCCCCCCCCCCCATTAATGTTTTGTTTTGTTTTGCTTTGGCAATGCTAAATGTATTTGGTCCTGCCAATAAAGCATTTTTGGATTTGGATTTGACTGAGAGGGGCAGGGGGAGGCGGTGGTCAGCAGAGATTGACTGCGGAGGAGGCAGAGCTACAGCTGAAAGCTCTGCCTCTCCAGGAAGAGAAGCTCCAGAGGTTTGCAGGGCTGTAAAAACCTAACCTGATTGTAGAGTATATATTGGTAGGGATGAGCGTAATGACCTAATTACGAATTTCCGAAATTTCGCGAAATTACTACAATTACGATTTTAGCAGTAATCGAAATTTCGTAATTTTCGCAAATTTTCGTAATTACGATATTTAGTATTTTAAAGTTTGCAAAGGTTTCTATCCCTCTAGATGCCTAAAATGAATAACCAACCCCTCCTCCTGCTCCTCCTCCTCTCTCTCTCTCTCTCTCTCTCTCTCTCTCTCTCTCTCTCTCTCTCTCTCTCTCTCTCTCTCTCTCTCTCTCTCTCTCTCTCTCTCCAGAGATTTGTAGTATTTCAAAACCATACTCACATTCATGACATGTCCAGGGATCAAACCCAGGCCAACCACATGGAAGACAGCTATGCTCACCACCATACCACCAAACACACACTAAATAGACTGCTAACCTAAATCTTACTTGTAGACAGTCATATGAGACACATGCTGGGTGCAGGGCTTTGTGATTGGACCATGCGATAGAGTGAGGTGCAAAAATGAAATCATGCCTAGCAGAGGATGGTTTCACAGTGCTAAATGCTAGGCTGGCTGTGGTGCAATTGGTTAGTGTGTCTGGCTGGTAACAGCAAGGTTACAGGTTCAATTCCATCCAGGCATGTCTTTTCCTTTTGCGTTCAACAGTTGTCCAAACAGAGCCAACAGAGCCCCAGATAGCCATGTAGAGTTAGGTCACAGCTAGCCTGGCTGTGGTGCAATTGGTTAGTGTGTCTGGCTGGTAACAGCAAGGTTACAGGTTCGATTCCATCCAGGCATGTCTTTTCCTTTTGCGTTCAACAGTTGTCCAAACAGAGCCAACAGAGCCCCAGATAGCCATGTAGAGTTAGGTCACAGCTAGCCTGGCTGTGGTGCAATTGGTTAGTGTGTCTGGCTGGTAACAGCAAGGTTACAGGTTTGATTCCATCCAGGCATGTCTTTTCCTTTTGCGTGCGCGCGCTGCGCCATTGAACCCCATGGGGTATTTTGCGTGCGTAAAACTTTACGCATGCAAAACTTTGTGCTCGGTGTTTGGACAACTGTTGAACTCAAAAGGAAAAGACATGCCTGGATGGAATCGAACCTGTAACCTTGCTGTTACCAGCCAGACACACTAACCGATTGCACCACAGCCAGGCTAGCTGTGACCTAACTCTACATGGCTATCTGGGGCTCTGTTGGCTCTGTTTGGACAACTGTTGAACGCAAAAGGAAAAGACATGCCTGGATGGAATGGAACCTGTAACCTTGCTGTTACCAGCCAGACGCACTAACCAATTGCACCACAGCCAACCTAGCATTTAGCATTGTGAAACCATCCTCTGCTAGGCATGATTTCATTTTTGCACCTCACTCTATCGCATGGTCCATGGTCCAATCACAAAGCCCTGCACCCAGCATGTGTCTCATATGACTGTCTACAAGTAAGATTTAGGTTAGCAGTCTATTTAGTGTGTGTTTGGTGGTATGGTGGTGAGCATAGCTGTCTTCCATGTGGTTGGCCTGGGTTTGATCCCTGGACATGTCATGAATGTGAGTATGGTTTTGAAATACTACAGATCTCTGGAGAGAGAGAGAGAGAGAGAGAGAGAGAGAGAGAGAGAGAGAGAGAGAGAGAGAGGAGGAGGAGGAGGAGGAGGAGGAGGAGGAGGAGGAGGAGGAGGAGGAGGAGGAGGAGGAGGAGGACTGGCTGTGCTATTCATTTTAGGCATCTAGAGGGATAGAAACCCTTACAAACCTGAAAAAGTAAAATTTCGGTTGGAGACACGAAATTCGTCATTACGGGAGTGAAATTTCGATTACGAAATTGTAAATTACGATTTGAAAATTAATTACGAAATTACGAATTTGGGTCGTAATGTTAAATTTCGCATGCGTAATAAAAGCAGTTCGAAATTTCGAAAATTTCGGCTCATCTCTATATATTGGTACTTGTGTCACTGGTTGTTCTGATTGTACAGGATGTTTAACTGCTCGTGTATCTATGCTCCCTATTGATGTAAGTTTTGCATGTTGCACTGCCCTACGGAATATGTTGGCGCTGTATAAATATAATAATAAAAGATAAGGGTGTTGTTATTGAGGTGTGGCGTATTGATTCATTTAGTTAAAAATATTCAAGCATAAAAGAATTCTGATCTCTCTTTAAAGCGAGATCTGCAGTTTGGAACCCTCTGTGATTTGAAGTCAACAATTATTACATAACTTAAAGGTTACTTAAGGTCTATCCTTGGCTTTCTGTGGTGCATGGTTACGTAATAGTATTATGCAACACTTAAAAAGTACTGACATGTTTCACAGAATGAACAAGCTACAGCGAACCGGCTAATCATTTCTTCAAGGGGTTTACAATCTAATGTCCTAACCACAACCTAGGGACAATCTGGGGCTTGGCCAATTTGTATTTAAAAAAGAAAACCCATGTGCCTATGGAGAGAAAATGTAAATACCCTGCTGATGGTGGCATGGGTGTGTACACACCACCAGTTATTGTCACCCATAAGGATTGAGCTTGTTGCTTAGGAAGACACTGTGGGCAATGAGCACTGTACAAACACCAGCACAGCACACAATAAAAAACAATACTCCCCCAAACTAAATACAAAAATTAAGGATAGTAAAGTTTATTTCATAATTTATTTTTGGGGGGTCATACATGACACACATTACACAGTACTGTACTTATAAAAAAAATAGTATCTAAAAAGAATTTACATTCATCCAGAGTGATGCCTTCACACTTGATGCACATTTTTGCATTCTGATTTTACCATGAATACCAATGAAGTTAATTTACATAAAATTGCATGGAAAAAAATTGCATGCAGTTTTTAACATTTGGAATGCAAAAATTGGACTTGCATTGTATGTGATTTACATTAGGTGTGAAAAAAAGGCATACATGTAGGCCGTTTTGTTTTTCTGCCGAAAATGTGGGGCTCACTGCGGGGGAGTGGAGGATCGGTTTGTCCCGGACCGTGCATAAGATGTCTGCTGGTAAGTTCAACTCTCTTTTTTATCAGTTAAATGGTCTGAAAGTCAGCATTTCTACTTAGCTCTAAAAGATTCCTCACAGCTTTAAACCTACTATCCCAGAATTTTTTTTTTACCAGAACATCACCGAAATGGTTAAACAAAGCCCTTTGTCCTGCTATTCAGCTTCAAATCCGCATTCAAACTGGAGATAACAGTATCTTTGTTTACATTCCAATGTTGATACATGTGTGTAACAAGTAAAAAACACTCTCTGAGAAGCTGTCTCTGCTTCAGGCACACACACAGTTCAGAACAACTCATTAGAAGATTTTAACTACTTTGGCCTCCTGGACGTACTAGCTACGTCCAGGAGGCCTAGTGCACGTCCGCGCGCTCCCGCCGCCGATCGTGCGCGTGCACGCGCGCTCCCGGCCATGGTTCGTTAGCCTGGCAATCAGTGAATCGGGCTATGGTGCCCAATCACCGATTCCTCTCCCCCGCTGAAAAAGTGACAGCTTCTCTCGGAAGCTGCGCTTTTTCTGGCTGTAACGTTCCCCATGCGTCGCTCTAAGCGTATGTTACGCTTAGAGTGACGTCATGTAAACAAACTCATGGCCGCCATCTTGTGGCCAAAAAGTAAAACTACAACTAAAAGTGAAAAAATAAAACTCAAGACACATTTACATTATAAAACTATGGCTTACATCCCACCCTCCCAAAAATACCCAAATAAAATGTTTAATACAAAAAAAACAAAAAAAACATTACAATAAAACAAAACAAAAAAACAAGTAAATATTTACCTAAGGGTCTAAACTTTTTAAATATCAATGTAAAGATGAAATATTTCTAAAATGTTTTTATTTTAAACTTGTAAATAGTGATAGTTGCAAAACGGAAAAAATGCACCTTTATTTCCAAATAAAATATTGTTGCCATACATTGTGATAGGGACATAATTTTAACGGTGTAATAACCGAGACATATGGGAAAATACAATACATGAGTTTTAATTATGGAGGCATGTATTATTTTAAAACTATAATGGCTGAAAACTGAGAAATAATGACTTTTTTTCCATTTTTCTCTTATTCTTCCTGTTAAAATGCATTTACAGTAAAGTGGCTCTTAGCAAAATGTACCCCACAAAGAAAGCCTAATTGGTGGCGGAAAAAACAAGATATAGATCAGTTCATTGTGATAAGTAGTGATAAAGTTATAGGCTAATGAATGGGAGGTGAAAATTGCTTGGATGCATAAAGTGAAAACGACTGAAGGCTGAAGCGGTTAATATATAATAAAAAGCAGTTAGAATAAAATGCAATGGCAGCTTTCAAGGCAAGAAAAACTGCGCTTTGGAAACTTGTAATTTGTAGACAGACAATATTACTTATGCACAAAATCAAATATGATAACTGTATGTATAATAAAAAGTAGAAATTTTATTGAATGTTATGTCAGAGTTTCAGACCCCTTTAACCTCCTTGGCGGTAATCCCGAGCTGAGCTCGGGGTATGCCGCCGGAGGTCGCCGCTCAGGCCCTGCTGGGCCGATTTCGGTTCTGAAAAAAGCAGCACACGCAGCTGGCACTTTGCCAGCCGCGTGTGCTGCCCGATCACCGCCGCTCCGCGGCGATCCGCCGCGTGCAGCGGCGAAAGAGGGTCCCCCCAGCCGCCCGAGCCCAGCGCAGCCGGAACAAACAGTTCCGGCTGGCGCTAGGGGCTGGATCGGGCGGCTCTGACGTCAGGACGTCGACTGACGTCCATGACGTCACTCCGCTCGTCGCCATGGCGACGAGGAAAGCGAAACAAGATAGGCCGCTCATTGCGGCCTATCTTGTTACTTTCGATTGCCGGAGGCGATCGAAAGTACGCTTCCGGAGCGCCCTCTAGTGGGCTTTCATGCAGCCAACTTTCAGTTGGCTGCATGAAATATTTTTTTTTTTATTAAAAAAAAACACATTGCAGCCTCCCTGGCAAAATAAATAAACCGCCAGGGAGGTTAAGGTTCCCTTTAAAGAGAGTCTGAAGCGAGAATAAATCTCGCTTCAGACCTCAGAGTTAGCAGGGGCATGTGTGCCCCCGCTAAACCGCCGCTATCCCGCGGCTTAACGGGGGACCCAAATCCCCTCCGTAATGCGGGGGAGCGCTTACTGGTTGGGGCAGGGCTAACCGCCGCAGCCCTGCCCCACGCGCATCTGTCAGCGCGTATCTCCGCCTCTCCCCCGCCCCTCTCAGTCTTCCTTCACTGAGAGGGGCGGGGGAGAGGTGGCGATGCGCCGCTGATAGACGCGACTGGAGGCAGGGCTGCAGCCGTAAGCCCTACCTCCAGGAGCGACCAAGTCTGCGACCAAGTGTCGCAGTGGGGGGTTTGGGGGTCAAGGGACCCCGTTTAGCGGCGCTATTGCGGTGGTTTAGTTTATTCTCGCTTCAGAGTCTCTTTAAATGATACATTTCATTTGGATGTCCTTGGAGAGGTCACTGACATACAAGGTGTCCCACTGGCTAGCAGGGCATGCTGGGAAATCACACATTAACATCTCCCGACTTTCTGAATCTGTCCAAAGTACACATGAGCTTTAAAAAGGGAAAAAAATTGCCATGGACTGGCCATATATGTCGTAAAGTTGTGGAAATGCCCTCGCCTTCATCTAAATCAAAGTTTATCTTTAATCCAACAGAGAAATAATTAACACGTCTACACAAACTTGACCATGGCAATTTGTTCCTTCCCACCCACCGTGTCTCTGTAGATTGCCGCCGATCTGCCCTGTTGAGTGCCATAAATATAATTAGTGATAGCGATTGAAGATTAACCTGCCCTCTTAGACTTCCAGACCCCGTTGGGGAATAGAAATCATGGGATTTTTTGAGAAAAGGCTAATTGTTTTGGTCAATATTTACCAAGTGTGGCCTCATTGGGGCATGCTGTTCCATGGCGATTGTGCCTCATCCAATCAGCCATTATGCTCGTCTTGCAAATTGAAGAAGTTAAAGCCTCACCATTTTATATGGTCCTGAAAACCATAAACCCCAGTTTCCAAAACCTTGACCTTTAATTGCGTGGCTTTGATGCACATGAGTCATCACAGCCCAAACCTCATCCTGTTTTTACTACAAAAAGATAGAAGAAAAAAAGATTTGCAGCAAGACCTTCTTTTTTTTTTTTTTTCTTTTTTACAAAAGGTTTCTAATTGGATTCTAAAGCCCTTCCTTACCAGTCATGCTTGTATTGGTAAATATACAGTTATTCTGCTTGCCGAAATTGGGCACCTAAATTTCCCGGCGCCTCTTTTTCATATTTGATAACTGGTAACTTGCCTTGAGAAAAGGCCCAGATTTACCTCACATGAGCCTATAGGCACAGATGTCCTGGCGCCCTAGATTTCACCCTCCATGAACCCACAAACCCCAGCTGAACTGCACTGCAAGTGTGCTGGCTGTCCCAACTGTCACTTCTCCCTTACTTCCCTTGCCTATCATAGGTAGCAACAGGTACTCCTTAGTATTAGGTGGCTAGAGGTATCCGCAATATTGAGTAGCTAGAGGTGCCCCCAAGTATTAGGTAGCTAGAAGAGCCTCAGTAGTAAGTAGCTAGAGGTGCCCCCAAGTATTAGGTAGCTAGAAGAGCCTCAGTAGTAAGTAGCTAGAGGTGCCCCCAAGTATTAGGTAGCTAGAAGAGCCTCAGTAGTAAGTAGCTAGAGGTGCCCCCAAGTATTAGGTAGCTAGAAGAGCCTCAGTATTAAGTAGCTAGAGGTACCTCAAGCTGAAGTAAGCTCTCACCAGTAGAATGCAGAGAACAGGGTGAGTAACCTCTTATTTAGACTCTCATCAGGACTCTGCATAGGGAAGGAGAGAGGGAGGGAGGCGCTTGGGGAGGGAAGAGATCCGCCTTTCCATCGTCAGGTGCCTGTAGGCACGTGCCTACAGTGCCTTATGTTAAATCCAGTCCTGCTTGAGAAAGGGGGGCATTAAAGGGGCACTATGGCGAAATTTGTATAATTTACAATGGGCCTGATTCACAAAGCGGTGCAAACTTTTTCGCGGACTGTTGTTGCGCACGCAAATTGCGCGCGCAAAAGTCCGCGATCACACGAATCGCGGCACTTTG
This sequence comes from Hyperolius riggenbachi, assembly GCF_040937935.1. Lineage (NCBI taxonomy): Eukaryota > Metazoa > Chordata > Amphibia > Anura > Hyperoliidae > Hyperolius > Hyperolius riggenbachi. The sequence continues at coordinate 419,786,662 of NC_090650.1, forward strand.
CGTGCGAAAAAGTCAGCGAAAAAGTTTGCACCGCTTTGTGAATCAGGCCCAATATGTGCAAACATAAACAAATAAGTACTTTTTTTTCCAAAGTAAAATAAGACATAAATTACTTTTCTTCTATAATGCTGTCAATTACAGTAGGCAGTAGAAATCTGACAGAAGTGACAGGTTTTGGACTAGTCCATCTCTCCATATGGTATTCTCAGCAATGCTGTTATCACTTTATAAAAATATTCCCTACAAATCATTTAAACAATAATGCTGGCCAGCTTCTCTGCTCCTTCACAGTTTTTGGGCAGTTGGACAGAGCAACTGCCATTCACTAAGTGCTTTTGAAAATAAATATATCCCTGAGAATCCCCTATAAAGAGATGGCCTAGTCCAAAACCTGTCACTTCTGTCAGATTTCTACAACCTACTGTAAGTGACAGCAACATAGGAGAAAGGTAATTTATGGCTCATTTTACTCTGGAAAAAATGTACTTCTTATTTGTATATGTTTGCACATATTTTAAATGTTACTGTCACGATTGTGGAACTTTCTCCGTGATCAGCGCACAACGCGTGCGCTGACACGGCGGAGATCCTCCACAAGCGTATAATTTGCAGGAACCCAGCAAAAGGTGCTACGCACCTGTAGAGGGAAATTCCTGTCGGCAGATGGCGCTGGGGAGTGCAGAGGAACCAATCCTCTGTACCTCCACAAGTGCCAGACAGGAATTGTACGAAGCGCAGAACGCAATCGCAAGAGAGGCGATTGCGAATGAGATTGAGCAAAAGGGATAGGTTGTATGTGTGTGCGCCAATCCAGTCGCCACTCCGCGACCGCGCACACACAACAGCAGATACGAAATAGGAACGCGATCGCGAGAGGTGCGATCGCGAGACGTGACACAAGGCAGAACAGAATAGAATACGAGGGTAGCAAAGGCACAGCAAATACAATAAGGAGATATGGAAAACAACAACGCTAGCTAACCGCGAACACCGCACTCATTTGCAACAGTGCACGCGGTCATGCGCGATCTCCACGTGATAAGCACAATAGAGACAAGCACGCCTAACTAACCATAAACAGACAAACATGAAACAGGGGACGCGAGCGCTTGCTTAACGGTTACCTCACCGAGCCTGTAGCAAGCGCAGCGGACAAGACAGACACACGAAAAACAAGAACTAGGCAGGAAGGATCCACCGCTCTTCCGCCAGAGCAAGTGTGATCCAAGCAGGAACACAGATCAGAAAGATCCACAGCCGCTAACGCTAGCGGCTAGTGCGATCTCAGCAAGACAGAACGATTCGCTATCAACCGCCGCTGGTGACAGCGCAATCGCGACCGACAAGACAGAACAGAAGGATCCCCAGCGCTCGCACAAAGTAGCTAGCGCGATCCCAGGAGACAGAACAGAAGGATCCCCAGCGCTAGCACAAAGTAGCTAGCGCGATCCCAGAAGACAGAACAGAAGGATCCCCAGCGCTAGCACAAAGTAGCTAGCGCGATCCCAGAAGACAGAACAGAAGAGATAGCTGGTAGCAACCGCTGCACCAGCTATACTCCAAGAACATAGATCAGAACCATTTCCTGTCAACCACCATAGGGACAGGACAATGGCAACAGGCAAGACAAGACAGAACAGGCAATACAGATAATACAACCTGACTGGGCTAGAAGGGGAGCCTAAAGCAACCCCCAGGAATTAACTATACTAGATAGCAATGGCTGACACTCCAGCAGTGTCCATCAGGAACTGAGCATGGAAGGGAAATGACCAGCGAAGCATTCTGGGAAACATAAAGCTCTTATAGTGCCAGTCATCAAAGAAGGCAGGTAGGGGATTTGCATAACGAATGTATGCAAATTCCCCAGCAAGAGAACAGAACAGAAACTTGCAATGGAAAGACAGGTCTCTGTTCCAGAGACCTGCAGCCCACAGACTAGAGGAATGGACAAACAGCTGTCTGCCTGTGCAGCCAGCTGAGCGGATCATCACAGTTACAGTTGTTCGCTGTAGTGCCCCTTTAAAGTACCCCATAACAATTGTCAAATATTGTTGTTGGTTGCGATGGAATGAATACAGCTTAGAAAGAGTTTGGTGTACTGGCTGATTTTTGCAATTCTTTCTCATGCACGCCTTCTCTTCCCTACCCCATTCACTCTCCTTAAAGGACAACTGAAACAAGAGGGATATGGAGGCTGCCATATTAATTTCCTTTTTAAACAATACCAGTTGCCTGGCTGTCCTGCTGATCCCCTGCCTCTAATTCTTTTAGCCAAAGACCCTGAACAAGCATGCAGCAGATCAGGGAGCTGATAAGACTTTTCTTGTTTTGATGTTTGGCGGATACCTACCTCTGAGCATCTGATGTATTGTGGTGAAGAATTAATCATTCCCTACATACAATGACTTTGTAAACCTGTGCTGACCTTTGATGTATAATAATCCAATCCAAACATTTTTTTTTATCCAAACATTTATGTATGCCTGACTTCGGAACATTTGGACAGTGTTCTTCTCGGTGGCGGTTCCATTGTTCCTTGGCGCTGATATAATTGCTATTATAAATAAATAAAATAGACAAATTTATTTAAAAAAAAAAAAAAAAAACAGGGCAGCAACAATCAGAGCCCACCAACAGAAAGCTCTGTTGGTGGGCAGAAAAAAAGGGGGGGGGGGATCACTTGTGTGCTGAGTTGTATAGCTCTGCAGCGAGCCCTTAAAGCTGTAGTGGCTTAATTTGTAAAAAAAATAGCCTGATCACTGGGGGGGGGGGGGGGGGGGGGGGGTAAAGCCTGTGGTCCTTAAGGGGTTAAAGGGAAACTAAAGCGAGTAAAATTATTTAAAATGATCACAAGATGTATCTGCAAATGAATATTACATACTTACCTCGCCATCAGTTTCTCTCAGGAGCTCACCATTTGCTTCTTACAACGAATCCTTTCAGTTCTGATGACATTTTGTCAGAACTGAAATATAGTTTTCCGAGTTTCCGATCGAATATCGGCTTTCCACAGTGGTAATCATAAATCAGAGTGCGAAATTTGCATTTCTGTGGAAATACTGCTAATATTACAGAGACTCTGCAAATTTAGACCAATCACAAATCTTGGAAGTATTGGACCAATCAGAGGATGCAAACGTTAACCGTGGAAATAGGAATACCGCAGACATTTTAGACCAATCACAAGACTGAAATTTCTGACTGGCCTAAAATTGTCACTGTTTTCTGATTTCCGCTGTAAACTTTTGCATTCTCTAATTGGACCAATTCTACAGAGTATTTGTAAGTCCTGTGATTGGCCCAAAATTTCCAGGGTGTTCTGATTTCTTTGGTAAACTTTTGCATTCTTTGATTGGTCCAATATTTCCAAGTCAGGAGTATTTAGGCAACAAGAGAGTTTGGAAGAGCACCATAGATGTCTGCATATTAACGTACAGATGCAAAATGTAGAGAATTCTGCAAAAAAAACCAAAAAAAAAAAAAACCAACAAATACAGTAATAATCTACCTTTATTAAAAACAATACAAAAGAAAACCCTTTAAGGGAAATTCAAATTTTCGTGAAAGGATGCAGAATTGGAAATCTGCATTTGCAAAAACCGGAATTCCATTGGAATCGGAAAGTTGGCATTTCTGACCATGCCTGAAAAATAAATGTAAGAAGAGCTCAGTGTTGGCTTACTTCTAGAATGTCGGTAGCCAATGTAGTATAAGATCAATGTATTGAGCACATAAATGGACAATTTGTTTCGAGAGACACAACTGGCTTCTTCGGGGTCATTATTGTTATTAATAATATATAGTGCCAAATGCTTGACCTGGCTAACCTCAACCATCACCACATTTGATCTCCTCTTTTATTGACCTTGCTTATCACTGCTTACACTCTGCTTGGTATCATTAGCTCATAGTAATTAGATTTAAGCTATTCACTTGAATCGGGAAGGGGTGGGGCGGAGGATATGAAGCCCTGGGTTTCATAATGATCCAAATGTCTTGTGCATTTTGTGGAACTATTTTCATACGTTCTGATTTTTTTTTGTGTAAGGTATTTATGCAGCTTCCAGTCCTTCCGTCTTTTTGGGTTTTTCTATTTGCGTTGACATTGCCTCATTTTTTTTCTTTGCATCTTAGTGGCATGGTTTCTCATATCGTTTGCATTTTCCTTTCTTTTAAAAATGTTGCACACAGGTATTATTGGAAGAAGCAGGAAAAACGAGCACAGGGGCCCTTTCGGAAAAAACTGCGCCGCCATAGATGCTTACCAAAAAAAAAAAAAAAAAAGCATTTTGCAGAAATTTGTGTGCACAGCGGCAACCGCTACCTTCTTTGCCACACATTGTGACTTTTAGAATGGCCACGATGTGCGGCAAAGAAGGTAAATTTTGGCGCCCAGAGCTAGCAAGGTGGTGCTCTGACTTTTACCTTTTTTGCTGCACATTGTGGATTTGCAGCAAGGAGGGGGGGGGGGGGGGTTTAATGCTTCAGGGGGGGGGGGATTAGGTGCCACGGGGGGGGGGGGGGGTATTTGGGTTAGGCACTACCAGGGGGGTTTTACGATTCAAGTCCGGCAACCAGGAGGACTACAGAAAGGCAAGAAATGATCTAAAGCGGGAGCCAAAAAAGAGTATGCTGAAAGAATAAAAGATAACCTGTGCTCAAACAACTCACGTGCTGTATGGAAGGGGCTGAAGGCCGCCACTAACTACAAGCCCCAACCCCAGCATGCAACACCCAGCCCGACACTAGCAGAAGAACTCAGCAGATTCTACTGCAGGTTCGAGAACCAGGAAGAACCGGAGGGAAACCAGGTACCAGCTACCCCACCTCCAAGCCACACCCTGAGACTGCCCTTTCCCACGATGGTGAGTGAGGCAGAGGTCCTGCGCCTCCTATCAACTCTAAATGCCAGGAAAGCCCCTGGCCCCGACGGAGTATCTCCAGCTTGCCTGAAAACCTGCTGTCGGCAACTTGCTCCCATCCTCTTCGCTATCTTCACCAAGTCCCTGGGGGAGGGCAAGGTCCCTGCGTGCTTCAAGAGGTCTACCATCATACCTGTCCCTAAGAAACAAGGGGTCACCGAACTTAACAATTTTAGGCCCGTGGCCCCGACGTCCGTCAACATGAAAACCATGGAGCGTGCGGTTCTAGCCTACCTCAAGCTCTCCACTTCGCCCCTCCTAGACCCCTTCCAGTATGCATACAGAGCAAATAGGTCCACCGATGATGCGATCAATATCTGCCTGGAGCTCATCAATGACCACCTTGACAGGCCAGACACGTATGCTAGAATACTACTCCTAGACTTCAGCTCGGCCTTTAACACCATCTGCCCATGCATTCTCCAGCGGGACCTAGCTGCACTTGGAGTCCACCCAAGTCTACAACTTTGGATCACGGACTTTCTTACCAACAGTCATCAGACTGGGCGATATCCACACTCAAGCAGCGACCACGAACACAGGAGCCCCCAAGGCTGCGTCCTTTCACCACTGCTGTTCTCTCTCTATACAAACAATTGCAGGTCTGAGGCAGACTCTGTCAAGGTCATCAAGTTCGCTGATGACACCACCATCGTTGGCCTTGTCACCAAGGATAATGACCAGGAGTACCGTCAGCAGGTGGAGAGAATTTGCAACTGGAGCAAGGAGAACAGGCTGGTGTTAAACCCGGCAAAAACAGTTGAGTTAATCATTGACTTCAGGAAGTCTGCTCCCACCCCACCTCCAATCTACATTGGCGGCAATGAGGTAACCAGAGTGCCCTGCGCCCGACTTCTGGGTACTACCATCTCCAGTGACCTCAGCTGGAAGCCCAACATCACTGCCACCCAATGGAAAGCCCAGCAGAGACTCTTCTTCCTCCGCCAGCTGAGAAAGTTCGGCATGACTCAAGAAATTCTAACCAGCTTTTACTCCGCCACCATTGAGTCGATTCTCTGCTCTTCCATCTTGGTGTGGTATGCTGGTGCCACTGCCAATGACAAACTACAGAGGGTCTTTAGGTCAGTGGAGAGGATCATTGGGTGCCCCCTCCCTCACTTGCCCTGCTACACAACAAGAGACTTAAATCCAGAGCACTGAGGATTGCAAATGATCCCTCACACCCAGGCTACTTCAACCTTCTGCCCTTGGGCCGGAGGCTACGAGCCATCTCCACTAAGACCACGAGACACAGGAACTCGTTCTTCCCCTCGGCAGTCAGCCTCCTAAATTCCCTCCACATTCTACCATCAAAGCAAGCTCCAACGAGCGGCGAGGCCGGCTGCACTATGGCTGACCAGTCCACAAGCCCACAAGACTAACTATTAGACATCTCAGTGACACACTGGGAATGTGATGTTCAATGTATTGTTATCCTGATGCCTGTTGTTTACTGCTACCTAGCTATTTCTCTCTCTATGTACTCTTCCTGAGCTATTTGTACTGTGCCAAAAACAATTCCGGGCATGACCACTCATGCTTGGCGAAATAAAGGATTCTGATTCTGATTAGGCAGAACCAGGGAAGGGTTCCATGTGAGAGTAGGGTTAGGTTTAGGCATAGTAAAATATTGGTAAATATTACCGATATTTTACTATCAAATTCCAGTAATAGAATATTACTATCCCTAAATTTAGCAATATTTTACTAGCGGGTAGCGGCAATCCCCTGAGCCCTTTTTTTCATGTATGCATTATTGGGCTCCTAGTTATTCTTTGGTACTATGTCTGACAATCATCCTATAGAGGAAAATGCCAATGTCTGGCAAAGGATTGGAGAGGGTTTTAAAGCAATAAAGAAAAGTTTGAAATCGCAGTCCTCCAGCCTCCCCTAGTAGTGAGTGATGACGGTTTGAATGAATCCCATAAGATAAAAATATTCAGAAGGCATTCAGTCCTTTTCTTAAAACGATGATTGGCTGGCTGATTAATTTGCTTCTCGCTACCTAATCAATACTGAACACTTAGGATCCCCGTCCGGCTTTGTGGCCTTGGATTGATTGTGTTGGTGATGATCGGTGCCTCGTTCAGACACACAGATATTCACTCCCATGACCTTGAATCCGGCTGGCGTCTGCAGATCAATCATGGAGTCATCAGCGGACAATTCAATTAACCTTCTTTCCCCGCGAGCAAAGCATGTGATTAAACGTTATGCATGGCCGCAATAACATACATGGGGCTGGGCAGGAATTCACAGGGGGGTGTAAACAATCAGACACTCCATTAATTACACAACATACATGAAGCCGGGGCGAGGAACTAGGAGGTATTTCATGACACTAAGTCATACTTAGAGGAATTTTCCAATTTCCTAAAATAAGATTTGCAGTGTTTTGTGGTTTTTTTTTTTTTTGCCTGATTGTTTTACGATTGACGATGTACAGTAAAATCTCTTAATTAGTTAAAGGACCTTAAAGGGGTTCTTCCGCGAATGAGGAAAAAAATAAAAAGTGGTTTATGCATAAACTATTAAACATCCTTCTAAAATAGTGTAAAAAGTTTTTTTCAAAATGAATGGTTTCATTAATATAACATGTATTATAAATAGTGAGGTATGAAGGACTGGGAGGCTAATCCATTTGTTAGGGGTGGTTTTTTTTTTACTTTCTTTTACAACCATAACTCCTGCGTAAGTAGTTTTCAGTGGTACAACCCACTTCTAGCAGGAATTGCGGTTATAGCCCTAACTGCTGAGCTCTGCTGAGCGGCTGAATATGTGTTTACATTGTTGCTAGGCAACCAGAGGCCGTGGAGAGACTCTTTTGTGAAAAAGAATCATAAGCTGCTGGGAGAATGAATCAGTCCCATCTACACCATATGATTCTTTGTCAGATTCGATTCAATTTGATTTGATTCATTGATTTGTTCTGATTGTTCAAAATTAAATAAAAACAAATTTGCACCAAAACAGCAGAATGAGAACAACAACATCAGAAATCCTATCATGCTTTGTACAGCATCAGGGGAAAAATGCCCGGGCAGTTTTCTTCTGTGCAGCTAAAAATGATGCTTGGGTAAGAAAAACAAAGTTCTGATGCTGAGAAACTGTTACAGATGACCAAGCCTTTTCAGTGCTGCTGAGTAGATTTTTAGTCTGGAGGTTCACTTTAAGGTGTTGGGGGTCCTGGGGTGCCTCTTAGTTTAATAGTAATCAGTGTGTGACGGATGAGGTGGGAGGGATGGAGGGGCGCACTTAGGTGTTTCAGCTTTGGGTGCTGGGGGACCTTGTCCCAGCTCTGCTTCTCCGCCATGCCCAGAGAGTTCACCTTTTTCTAGCCCTGCCACGAGCTCTGGCTCCTCCACATGCTGCTAACACTGGCTTGTAATTGGTTTTTAAAGATTGCTGCTAACGGTCTGTCGCAGTGGTAACGTAATTGCAGGCAGAATATTAATGCATTAAAAATGTATTAAACACTAATTAAGTAAATCACATTGCAACATGGGATCGCTAATTAAACCTTTAGATTTTTGCCGCGGTGCGACTGTACATTATTAATGTCCAGGCTTGACTTTAATTCATATATCGGGGAACGTTATTTGCACTGGGCTTTCTGCGCCCTCGGAGGAGCGATGTGGAAGGCAGCCCGGCAGTTTCTGCGCTATCAACGTTCTGGATAAGGCCATCAAACAGACGCGAGATTTTTTGGAAAAGTTGCTTAAATCTGCAAATTGCCTCTGGAAATGCAGTCCCGGGAAATGGCAGAAAGTTGTAATTACCCATTGCTAATTTTATTGTTTGCAAACTGTCGAAAGAAACAGATATTTAGCGACGTGTTTGCATTTAAAGGATAATTGTGCTATTACATTTTTATTTGCAGAAGGCTTTAAAAGTACAGTATTTAACACAATAACACATTGATGTTGTATTAGCTGTTATAGGCTTAATGCTCAAAACTGAATCATGGCCAGGACTAGAGATGGCTCAAACCTCCGATTTTCGGTTCGCAAACCTCGAATGCGAACTTCCGCAAAAGTTTGGTTTGCGCGAACTTTCAAGAACCGCAAAAGACTTCAATGGGGATGCGAACTTTGAAAACTAGAAACATTTATGCTAGCCACAAAAGTGATGGAAAAGATGTTTCAAGGAATCTAACACCTGGACGGGGGCATGGCGGAGTGGGATACACGCCAAAATTCCCGGGGAAAAATCTGGATTTGACGCAAAGCAGCGTTTTAAGGGCAGAAATCACATTGCATGCTAAATTGGAGGCCTAAAGTGCTTTAAAACATCTTGCATGTGTATACGTCGATCAGGGAGTGTAATTAGTGTACTGCTCCACACTGACAGACCAAACTCACTGTGTAACGCACCGCACACAGCTGTTTGTGTAGTGACGGCCGTGTTGGACTGGTGCGCACCATGGCGAGAGTGCAGGCCGTGGCGGTTTTCATGCCCATATGGTCGCCAGGCTGAGGTAGCTCAATGACAGAACAAAAGTGACTGTCCAGCTGATCGAATTTGGTCTGTCCACAATGAGAATGAGACACTCATATAGCCGGCGGTCATTGCTTCATTGTGATACGCAAGCCCCTTCACCGCGGCAAGGTAACGATCACGAAGGGGAATTGACACATGTACATGCCTTTTGTTTTATTATTGCAGCTGCAGTGCAGCCAGAAAAATTAGGCAGGCATGTACACACACCAGAAAAATTATTATAGCGGCTGCTGCTAGAAAAATTCAGGAATCCGCCTGAAGTCCTGGACCCTGGTGGTGGTGGTGGCAGCGGAGAAGGCAGTCAAGTGGCCTGCAGGCAGAGATGCTGTGTGGAGACTGACTTAGACTTAGGGCAGGCAGTCAACATGGCTGCCGACGGAGTGTTAAGTGGGGTGCCAGAATCAGAGCAGGAGGAGGAAGATAAGTCACGCTTCCGTGCGGAAGCTGAGGTGTTTTGTGTTAAATAGCCAACTATGTCCTGACAATATTTGGCACGTGCCTTCTTCTGAACACTGTACTGGTCGAGGGCCGCACGACAGACCCGGAGAGAAGCCAGGACCTAGCGGCCTACTGTGGGCTGGAGGAAGCCCCAGGTAAGTACCAATTTTATTTTTATCCACTGTTCAGAGACCCTTTAAATAATACCAGTTGCCTGGCAGTCCTGCTGATCTATTTGGCTGCAGTAGTGTTTGAATACCAGAAACAAGCATGTCAGATCTGACAATAATGTCAGAAACACCTGATCTGCTGCATGCTTGTTCAGGGTTTATGGCTAAAAGCATTAGAGGCAGAGGATCAGCAGGACAGCCAGGCAACTGGTATTGCTTAAAGAGACACTTAAGCCAGAAAAAAAAAAATGAGATTTACTCACCTGGGGCTTCTACCAGCCCCCTGCAGCAGTCCTGTGCCCTCACAGCCACTCACGAATCCTCTGGTCCCCCCGCTGCCAGCTAGTTTCGTTTTTGCCGACAGGCTCGTCAGGACTGGCCACGCGTAGCTTTTTCCGCATTCCCGACTGTAATTAGCGCTATTGCGGAAAAAGCTACGCGTGGCCAGTCCTGACGGGCCTGTCGGCAAAAACGAAACTAGCTGGCAGCGGGGGGACCAGAGGATTCGTGAGTGGCTGCGAGGGCACAGGACTGCTGCAGGGGGCTGGTAGAAGCCCCAGGTGAGTAAATCTCATTTTTTTTTTCTGACTTAAGGCTCAGGAGTTAAATATGGCAGCCTCCATATTCCTCTTTGCTACAGTTGTCCTTTAATCCTTGCTTTGTGTTGCACTAAATGAATGGGGTGTTTTTCCCAATACAATGGGTGTTTAATTTTAAAATCTGTATCTGTTACTCTAACTGTTAGAAAGATTGTTAATATACTTTAATACGAACAAAAAACACATTAATTTGCAAGCTTGGAAAAGGTGCGATTTTTCTCTCTGACTTTATATTGTTCGTATTTCATACTCTCCAGAGATCTTTTATTTTATTTTTTTGCAAACAAGCATTCTTGCCTCTAATTGACCCAATATTTCTAAGAGTTTAACGTTTAACTACCCAAAACATCGAGCTTGCTGAATTTTTAATCACTTCTCGCCATTTTCCTGTTTGTAAGCTTAGTTTAACCTTAATCATCTCACAGTTGTTGTCTTTCCTCTGAGGAACGAGAATAAGCGTAAAAAACGAGATATAAAATAAAATTGTTTTTAAACAGGATCTCGGGGTGAATCGCTCCTGGCTGCGCAGGGCGACGGTAGCTTTGACGTGTGTTTCAGATGAGAACATCAGGCAATAGCTATAGGATATAGCGATCATCCTCAAGGTCAGAAGTAAAATAAATGGCTTTTTTATATTTATTGTGTGTGCTGACCGTCCTGAATGGGGAACAATTGACTTACAAAGGCAAATATCGTTTTTCAAACAGAGGACCTTTTAAACAGTGTTTGCCCTGTGGAGTTTTTTCTTTTTTTCCTTTTTGCTAACTCGGCAAATATATCTGTTTCTTTTAGACAGTTTAATCTCTTGAATGACAAGTAAATGTGACTCACAAAAATGTTATTGTAAAGACGTGTCCTCTTTACAAGGACTGTGTGCACTTTGGAGGGAGGGGGAGGGGTTGTTATGGGGGCACTCCCAGGCCATGGGAATCGATTCTCAGTGGAGAATATGGGTGGCTGAGAAGCAAATTTTCTCACCCAGAGGAATATGGTAAGGGAGTCAAAATGCTATCACAAAATGGGGTTTGATTTAGAAATCACTCTGGGAGATCTTGTCCTTTATAGCAAAGAAAAGTGAATGATCAGGAGGCTCTTTGTGGGCGTAGCTTTGAAAGTTCCTCGTGGGTGGGTCTTGATTAGAGACACAGTCCTTTAATATTTTGATGTAAATGGCAAATGACTACAGATATCACCAATCCAGAAGTGAGTAGTCTAATAGTCTATCAAACAGTCATCTACACAGATGTAGCCACTCACTGACCTGATTGAAAAAGTACATATTATTTACTTTATTGTATTACAGACAGCATCACAGACAAAAATGGAGTATAACATTTTTTGTGTGTCTGCCCCTTCTCAAGTGCCTCCTTAACTTATTGTTTCTGTGACAGTGACTTCTCCCATCAGGTGGTGGGTGGGGTAGCGGTTAGGAGGGGCAGAGTTAAAGTGTTATACATTAGTGTTATACATTACCTCATCCCTGAGCAGGACGGGTCCTCCTCACTCTTTTTTTGTGTAGCTATGTGCCATACAGCCAAATCACCTATACCTGGCTACCTACACTGGAGGCACCTATACCCAGGGCCGGATTTGTACTCTTTACCGCCCTAGGCCACTGTCACCAGCCGCCCCCCTTCAGTATAGGTAGCAAGATGACCCCTCCCCCCTTCCCTCTAGTATAGGTAGTCTGATGACCCCCCCAGTATAGGCAAGGCCGGATTTGTACTCTTTACCACCCAAGGCCACTGTCACCAGCCACCCCCTTCGGTATAGGAAGCGAGATGATCTCTCCCCCTTCACTCCAGTATAAGTAGCCAGATGACCCCTCCCTCTAGTATAGGTAGCCTGATGACCCCTCCCCTTTCCCTTCAGTATAAGTAGCCTAATGACTCCCTTAATCCTTCCTTTTCCCACCCCTCCCTTTCAGTATAGCTAGACAGCTCGCCTTCACACTGCAGCAGCTATAAATGTCACTCATTTCTCTGCTCGTCTTCTATGCAGAAGCTTCCTCTTCCTTTCTATCTCCAATACTGCCCAAGTCCATAGCCGCTAGTCACAATGCAAACGTGTACAGAGAGCAAGGTGGCTGCTGCACAGGCGGCTAGCAGCAGAGTACCACGGTCAGGTGCTTGCTTGATCTCCCTGTATTGCAGCATTTGCAAGCTTGCAAAAGCTGCACCAGTTTAGCCTGCTGCTTAGGTGCCCTTCCTCCTGTGGTGCCCTAGGCCATGGCCTAGGTGGCCTTGCCCTAAATCCAGCCATGAGTATAGGTAGCCAGATGACTCCTCCCTCTTTCCCTCCAGTATAGGTAGCCAGATGACTGCTCCCCCTTCCCTCTAGTATATGTAGTCAGATGACTCCTCCAACCTTTCCCTCCAGTATAGATAGCCAGATGAATCCCTTAATCCCTCCTTTTCCCACCCCCTCACCTTTCAGTATAGGTAGCCAGCTCGCCTTCACACCACAGCAACCATCTGTGTCACTCATTTCTCCGCTAGTCTCCAATGCAGAAGCTTCCTCTTCCTTCCCGTTTCCAATGCTGCCCAAGTCCATAGCTACCGGCCACAATGCAAACCGTGCACAGAGACCAAGGTGGCTGCTGCATAGGCGGCTAGCAGCAGAGTACTGCGGTCAGGCGCTCGCCTTATCTCCCGGGGGGGGGGGAGCACACCTGGCTACTATACTGGCTTGGGAGGAAGCACATTATTTAATATATGAATGGAAGGGGAGCAGGGGCCCGGTCCAATTCCACATTGGGGCGCTGAGGTCTGCAGTTACACCACTGCATTTTAAATTCACCTGAATGGCGCCCGTGGGTGGCAAACATGATGCTGAACTGCCCGACAAGCGCACAGCAGGAAGCATTTTGAGTTTATGGACAGTTATACACTCCACCTATACTTTACCTTGTTTTCACAGGTTTTAACTGCTTGCCGACCGCTCCACGCCGCTTGGCGTGAAGGCGGCGGCATCCCCAGGACCACTCCATGCCAATTAGGGGTGGAGATAGCAGGGGATCTCTGCCCCTAATCGGGATCTCGGGAACACAGCGCTGTGAACTGGGGACAGTTGTGTGACACCGCTGTCCCCCTGGGGGAAACAGGAGCGATCCGCTGTCATAGGCTGGCAGAGGGAGGGAGGGATATAATAATAATAATAATAAGAATAATAATAAGAATAATTAAAAGGCTTTTTTAATAAAAAAACAAAACAAAAACAATATTTATTTAAAAAAAAATCCTGGGAGGCATCACAGCCCACCAACAGAAAGCTCTGTTGGTGGGCAGAAAAGGGGGGGGGGTGAATCATTTCTCTCTGAGAGAAGTTGAGAAATACAAGACCCATAAAGTCTTCCTTTTTTCCTGCTAGCAATGTTGACAGGTTAGAAAATGGAGGAGTCCCTCCATAAATCGCGGCTTCAGGATATTTCAACAAAGGAGAGATAAGAGATCCCTGGTGCTTTCTGCAGTATGTCTGATGACCTGTTTAGGACCTGCAGATAAGGCGGAATATACTATTTACATATGGGTGGGTTGAAGCAAAGCACAATTCCTGTCACTCGCTGTGGCAGTCTATACATAAATGTGCTGATTACAGCATCTGAGCCATCCTGAAATATCCCGACATATCGGTCAGAGTTCAAGGCATTTACACTGGAGTAACCCCAAAGGGTGTGGCACGCAGGGCCTGATACTGGACTTCACCGGACAAGATAAGCAATCGCCATCAATGGGATATAAATATGCAGAGTTTGCATGCAAAAAGTATGCAGGCTGGCAATGGCGTAACTGCAATTCATGCCCCCCCAGCAAAACTTTGATGCCCCCCCCCCAATATTTACATCCCTTCCCTCACCTCCCCCTGGTGCCCTTCATGCCCTGGGGGCCCATCTCACAAGGGTCATAAGACAAGTGTGGCCATCATCATCTTCACACCCATAACAAGTGTAGCCACAAAAGACCTGATTTTAACGTACCGTGAAAATCATTAAAGTGAACCTCCGGACTAAAAATCTACTCAGCAGAACTGAAAAGGCTTGGTGTTTCTTTATCAGTTTCACAGCATCAGAACTTTGTTTTTCTTACCAAAGCATCATTTTTAGCTGCATTCTTAGTTTAGCTCCACCCATCAAAGAAAAAAAGCCCGGGATTTTTTCCCCTGATGCTGTGCAGAGCATGATGGGATTTCCTACGTTGTTATTCACATTGCCTAGCAACTGGGAGAGGCGCTCAGGACACAGGACAGTTGGAACTGTGTCTCATGCTCCCTGTCATCTCCTTTCAACCAAAAAGATGGCTGCCCTCATGAAATCAAACATTTGCCTTTTCTTTTAAAACAGGGTGGGTAAGAGATTATATTACCTATCTATTTTAATTAACATAACTAATGTAACTTAATGACAGTATTTTTGTTTAGGCTGGAGTTCCTCTTTAAGCTTAAAATACATGTAAACATATACAATTACGAAGTACATTTCCTCCAGTGTAAAATGAGGCCTAGATGACTTTTCTGCTGCCACAGTAGGTAATAGAAACATGACAGAACCGATAGGCTAGCCCTTCTCCTCATGGGGGGATTCTCAGAGTGTTCGTTCTTTTCAAAAGCACTTAGTGAATGGCAGTTGCTCTGTCCAACTGCCAAAAAAAAGTGTGCAGTGAGCAGGGAGGCAGGCCAGCATGTCTGTATAAATCCTTTTCAGGGAGTGTCTTTATAAAGAATAAAAGCCATGCTGTGAATCTCCCATGAAGAGATGGGCTAGTCCAAAACCTGTCAGTAACATCAGATTTCTACTACCTACTGTAAGTGAGAGCAACAAAGGAGAAAAGTCATTATTGGCTCATTGTACTCTGGAAGAAACTTACATCTGCATTGCATTGCGTCTCATTATTCACCTTTGAGAATAAGTAGTAGTAGTAGGGTATTGTACCGTGTTAGCCATCAGTAAAAGCAAGAAGTTATAAATCAGGATGATACCATTTATTGGCTAACTTATACGAATTATTGATGTTTGTAATCAGCTAATTACGATTATGTGATATTTAGCGTACATTTTTGCAATTACGCCCATACGTAATTACAATTTTTAAATTCAATTGAATTCATGTAATCATTCGTAATTTCACATAATTTTTGTGTAATTTTGTGCCGACTTTATCGGTGAATTACAAAGCCCCCGTACCAAAATTGCTAAATACGTTAAGGAGAATAGTAGATACAAGTAAAAAAAAAAAAGAATTTAATTAAAAAAGACCTTGTAGTTTTTGAGAAAATCAATTTTAAAAATGCAATGTAAAAATGGTTTTTAAATTGTAATTTTTTCTGAGTTTAAAAACGTAGGCATGATCAGAATGCCAATTTCCGGTTCCGCGGTAATACCGCATACCGCCCATACTAAATTCCGCTACCTTTACATTCCGGCGGTATTCCGTGGTATTCCGCGGTATTCCGTATGTATGTTTCCATAATTTTTATCCGGACTTCCGTAATTTTCGGAAGTGTTACTCAGTCCGTCAGTTGCTCATTTGCTACATCGTTTTTGGTTTCTTCTGCCATTTAAGATGATCATCAAGATTGTGTGTAACAGTGTATTGTCAATAAAGTTGTTGTGTATACTGTAAATTTGGCAAAAGTGTACTTTCGTAAATTTCCGCCTTTTTTTACGGAATTCCATTTTTTTTTCTAATGTGCACTGGGGGCAGCGCCCAGGCGGAACTTCATAGTTGTCACTTCCAGCTAGGAGTCCATGCAAAGTTGTTCAGCAATTCCGTACTTTTCCGCAGAATTCAGCGGATTTCCGCATTCCGGAGGCTACACTGATTGGTTCATTCATTCCGAATCCACTGATTGGCTTAAAAATACCACTTGGCGGAATTGCGTAAATTCCGCGGAAATCCGGTTCCGCGTACTATAAATTCTGGATTCCGCATACCGACACGGAAATGCAAATTCCAGCCGGTAATGCGGAAATATCAATACCGCCAATTCCGGATGAGCGGAAAAAAAAAACAGTTTTCCTTTGCATTTTTTTTTTTAACTTGTATTCTTTTTAACATATGCAGCAATTTTGGTAACAATAGGGTGTATAGTGGCTTTGCTATTAACCACTAAAGTCGGCACACAATTATGCGAAAATTGCGTGAAAATGTTGTGAAATTACGAATTATTACAATTACAAACAAAATGAATTACAATTTTTCCTGAAAGTTCGCATTACAATTTCACATAGTAATTGTGAATTTTGATGCAAAATTACGTGTGTGAGCTTTCGGCTACTCAGTGTCACGATTGTGGAACTTTCCCCGTGATCAGCGCACAACGCGTGCGCTGACACGGCGGAGATCCTCCACAAGCGTATAATTAGCAGGAACCCAGCAAAAGGTGCTACGCACCTGTAGAGGGAAATTCCTGTCGGCAGATGGCGCTGGGGAGTGCAGAGGAACCAATCCTCTGTACCTCCACAAGTGCCAGACAGGAATTGTACGAAGCGCAGAACGCAATCGCAAGAGAGGCGATTGCGAATGAGATGGAGCAAAAGGGATAGGTTGTATGTGTGTGCGCCAATCCAGTCGCCACTCCGCGACCGCGCACACACAACAGCAGATACGAAATAGGAACGCGATCGCGAGAGGTGCGATCGCGAGACGTGACACAAGGCAGAACAGAATAGAATACGAGGGTAGCAAAGGCACAGCAAATACAATAAGGAGATACGGAAAATAACAACCGCTAGCTAACCGCGAACACCGCACTCATTCGCAACAGTGCACGCGGTTATGCGCGATCTCCACGTGATAAGCACAATAGAGACAAGCACGCCTAACTAACCATAAACAGACAAACATGAAACAGGGGACGCGAACGCTTGCTTAACGGTTACCTCACCGAGCCTGTAGCAAGCGCAGCGGACAAGACAGACACACGAAAAACAAGAACTAGGCAGGAAGGATCCACCGCTCTTCCGCCAGAGCAAGTGTGATCCAAGCAGGAACACAGATCAGAAAGATCCACAGCCGCTAACGCTAGCGGCTAGTGCGATCTCAGCAAGACAGAACGATTCGCTATCAACCGCCGTTGGTGACAGCGCAATCTCGACCGACAAGACAGAACAGAAGGATCCCCAGCGCTCGCACAAAGTAGCTAGCACGATCCCAAGAAACAGAACAGAAGGATCCCCAGCGCTAGCACAAAGTAGCTAGCGCGATCCCAGGAAACAGAACAGAAGAGATATCTGGTAGCAACCGCTGCACCAGCTATACTCCAAGAACATAGATCAGAACCATTTCCTGTCAACCACCATAGGGACAGGACAATGGCAAACAGGCAAGACAAGACAGAACAGGCAATACAGATAATACAACCTGACTGGGCTAGAAGGGGAGCCTAAAGCAACCCCCAGGAATTAACTATACTAGATAGCAATGGCTGACACTCCAGCAGTGTCCATCAGGAACTGAGCATGGAAGGGAAATGTCCAGCAAAGCATTCTGGGAAACATAAAGCTCTTATAGTGCCAGTCATCAAAGAAGGCAGGTAGGGGATTTGCATAACGAATGTATGCAAATTCCCCAGCAAGAGAACAGACCAGAAACTTGCAATGGAAAGACAGGTCTCTGTTCCAGAGACCTGCAGCCCACAGACTAGAGGAATGGACAAACAGCTGTCTGCCTGTGCAGCCAGCTGAGCGGATCATCACACTCAGCATACAGGATTAGGGTCTGAAGAAGCCCTAATTTGGCTGGAATTCTGTTTCCATTAAAGAGGAACTGAAGTGAGAGGTATATGGAAGCTGCCACATTTATTTCCTTTTAACCAATACCAGTTGCCTGGCAGCCCAGCTGGTCTATTTGGCTACAGCAGTGTCTGAATCACACCAGAAACAAGAATGCAGATAGTCTGATAATGACAATAATGTCAAAAACACTGGATCTGCTGCATGCTTGTTCAGAGGCTATGGCTAAATGTATTAGAGGCAGAGGATCAGCGGGGCTGCCAGACAAATGGTATTGCTTAAAAGTAAATAAACATGGCAGCCTCCATATACCTCTCTCTTCAGTTCCCCTTTAAGGCATCTTTATGACATGTGTTTATGTTTGCAATCCCCCTTTGGTGTTGCATGTATATAGCAGTCTGCTCTTACAGCTAGTCGGCATACAGGAATCGAGTGTGAAGTAGGCTGAGTAGCCGAAAACTTACTCTTAGGGCTTGTTCATAGTACTTTGTTGGGTTGCAGAATAATTCTGCATGTCAACTCACTGCCCACACAGAGGCGCTGTACCTGGCCACACAACTTCTGAGTTACTCCTATCTGTATTATTGCCCGAGGAAGCGGGCTAGAGACCCGCGGAACGTGTTGCATTTGTTTTGGAGTACAAATTAAATCGTGTTTAAACCATGCATAGCGGTTGTGTTTGGTTTTGGGGAGGTAAGTCCACCCTCGCCCCCCAACTTTTATCTGTTTTTACCTATGATCATATTTTACTCTGCTGGCGCCTCTGTTTCCATTGCAATTATTGTTATCCACCTGGTGGATGCGTGAACATGGTGAACATGGGTGAACATTCTTTCCTTCTACAGAGAGTGACTTTTTAGCCTGAGTGGGGACAGGCCTAAAACCCCCATAAGTGCTTTAAAGGGGAACTGAAGTAAGAGGTATACGGAGGCTGCCATATTTATTTCCTTTTAATCAATACCAGTTGCCTGGCAGCCCTGCTGGTCTATTTCTCTGCAGTAGTATCTGAATAACACCAGAAACAAGCATGCAGCTAGTCTTGTCAGATCTGACATTAATGT
Source organism: Hyperolius riggenbachi (assembly GCF_040937935.1). Taxonomy (NCBI): domain Eukaryota; kingdom Metazoa; phylum Chordata; class Amphibia; order Anura; family Hyperoliidae; genus Hyperolius; species Hyperolius riggenbachi. The sequence continues at coordinate 419,806,084 of NC_090650.1, forward strand.
CAGGAACACCTGATCTGCTGCATGCTTGTTCAGGGGCCATGGCTTATAGTATTAGAGGCAGAGGATCAGCAGGGCTGCAAGGCAACTGGTATTGCTTAAAAGGAAATAAACATGGCAGCCTCCATATACCTCTCTTTTCAGTTCCCCTTTAAGTGGTTGCCTGAACCCGGCAACCCATACTTGTGAGTATATTTCTATTTGCTGCTACCTTGGCATTCCTTTATCATCAATAATACACTATTGGGGGCTCTCGATTGTGTATTTCCTTTCTTTTACATTTCTATGGGCCTGTTCACAGTGCTGCGTTAAAAATAAGATATGGTGAATAACTAGGAAAGGATTTATGAAAAGTATTTTGCTATTTAATGTATAACATTCAATTACCAATCCGAGAAAGATAAACAAACAGTGAAACTTATGAGCAACCAGTGTCACCTTGTGGTAAGCTGGATAAATAACATATACTTACACAGTTGTAACTGAAGAATGATTTTATTGCATTAACAACTTTCGGCTCAAAGCCACTTTAAAGAGAAACTCCAACCAAGAATTTAACTTTATCCCAATAAGTAGCTAATAACCCCTTTTACATGAGAAATCTATTGCTTTTCACAAACAGACCATCAGGGAGCGCTGTATGACTGATATTGTGGTGAAACCACAAGTAGCTCTGAGGACCGAGGTACTGTTGGCAGTTTCCTGTCCTGAACCTTGTTACATTGTGGGAAATAGCTGTTTACAGCTGTCTCCAACTGCCAAAACAACATAACCTGCCCACAGTAAAAATGTCACCATGTAATAAATGTCAGAATGTAAATCGGGGAGAGGAAAGATTTTACAATGAGCAAACACTGACTAAATCATTTATAGATAATTATTGTAAAAATAAAGCACTTTTTTATTACATATTTTCACTGGAGTTCCTCTTTAACTTAGTACCTTTTAAGAAGCGTCAGTAATAGTCAGGACAGGAGCATGGCGTTAGCAGCGTTTGAGTACGGGATGTGCAGCGTTGGCAGCAGAGCTTACACTGACCTATCCACCAACACATTTCTTCTCTCCATCCCCACCATGCGCTCCTCACTGTCTCTTCTAAGATTTCAACAAACTGCGCCTGGGGCAAGATACCCGCTTGCCCCCCCCCCCTAGATCCGTCCCTGCCTGTGTCACATGACAAATGCTAGAGGTTGAACACTAGAGGCATCTAGTGTTTGGATTTAGTCTTTATCATATGACACAGGCGCCCCAGGAGAGGAGACACAGGAAGGGGTGCCCAGGGGTGGAGAGAAGACACATTCACTGGCAGATATGTAAGTGTAAGCTCTGCTGCCTACACGCTGCATGCCCCAGAGGGAGACACATAGATGGGGAGACCTAGGGGGCCCACCACGTAGTACCCGTCTCCACAGATAGTGAATAAATGATAGTGATTTGATCTGAAAGGGATCTATCTGAAGGTCGATTTTGGTGGCCATCTATTACAAGGGCCATACATCACGGGGCCCATCGACCATCCGATTCACTTTTTATAATCAAATCGAATGAAAATCGGTGCCGCCAAGTGCATGCCTGATTGACGATGCAACAAATTTCTGGCCAAAATTGATCACCTGAATCGGTCAGACAAGCTGCAAGATGTTGGGCCGTTGTGCTTGATTGGGTGTGCGGTGTTATTGGCGAGCGATATCGGGACGAACGGCAAACTTGATGAAACCCCGACACTGTCCCCCCGAATGTTGTGCAATGTGCCCCACCAGCGGACAGTGCATTATGTCAGTGTCCACTGCTTGTCCGCCGCTGGCTCCAGGCGCACTCCTTGGTCCACACACACGTCCCACGTAGTTGCCGGAGTAACGTGGGCATGTGTGTGGCATAGAGGTTGATTCACAAAGGTTACTTATTTATCACCTTAACTGTAAGGAGTGCTAAATGCATGAGATAAAGAAATAAGGAGAGATAATTCATAGATAAGGAGAGTTATGTCCAATAAGGAGAGCTAAATCATGAGTTATGTCAAACAAGGAGGGCTAAACCATGAGTTATGTCAAATAAGGAGGGCTAAACCACGAGTTATGTCAAATAAGGAGAGCTAAACCATGAGTTATGTCCAATAAGGAGGGCTAAACCATGAGTTATGTCAAATAAGGAGAACTAAACCATGAGTTATGTCCAATAAGGAGAGCTAAACCATGAGTTATGTTCAATAAGGAGAGCTAAACCATGAGTTATGTCCAATAAGGAGAGCTAAACCATGAGTTATGTCAATTAAGGAGAGCTAAACCATGAGTTATGTCCAATAAGGAGGGCTAAACCATGAGTTATGTCAAATAAGGAGAGCTAAACCATGAGTTATGTCCAATAAGGAGAGCTAAACCATGAGTTATGTCAAATAAGGAGAGCTAAACCATGAATTAAGTTAGATAAGGAGAAGTGGATCATGAGTTAAGTAATTTAAAGAGAGATCAATTGTGAGTTAATAAATAAGGTGAGATCATTTAACAGAAAAGCTTTGTGTATCAGGCCAGGGCCGGATTACCGACCAGGCAACAAAAGCAGTCGCTTGGGGCCCCCATTCAGAGTCAAAGGGGCCCCATCAGCACATAAACCAGTCCTCGCCATCCTGTCAGCGGTGGCTGGATGGTATAATGGTTAACGGGTCTCTGAGCAGTGCAGTAACTATGGAAATATGCATATCATTTTAAAGCTCTCTTTCTCCTCTTTCCAATGATATATAAATGGCCGCCCTATGCCTTTTAGTTTTCGCTATTTTCGCGATCAAATTCCCGGCCACAGGACGACTTTTCTCCAAAGTCGGCAGCTCGATTCAGCATAATGCAATGAAATATAAGGAACCCAGAGGGATATAATTACAAGCATCACGCTGGTAGGTGTGAGGATGTAATTAATTAGTTGTGGGTATGCTTAAAGGCATACCCACAGGCACTGCTCGGAGTCCCTTTAAGGGCTCTGCCTCTGACACAGGAGACCAGGGTTCGAATCTTGGCTCTGCCTGTTCAGTAAGCCAGCACCTATTCAGTAGGAGACCTTAGGCAAGTCTCTCTAACACTGCTACTGCCTATAGGGCGCGTCCTAGTGGCTGAAGCTTTGGCGCTTTGAGTCCGCCAGAAGAAAAGCGCGATATAAATGTTATTTGTCTTGTCAAATGATGCCGTGCGCTGCTGATTGTCTTCAGAGCCAGGCTCTCCTCCTAGGTCCCCCTCCTGCTACTGTGCGCTCTGCCGCTTCCCACTCCGCCCTCCCTTCCCACAGAGAACCACAGCTGCAGCAAGAATGATAGCAGCAGATGACAAACGCTCACTCACCTATCCATGATCCAAGCGATAGAGATCCCGTCATCTGAAACCCATCTGTCTCTTCTACAGTGCAGCTGCTCGCTCTGAACTTCCTGATTCTCAGATCAGACAGGAAGTAGGAAGTAGTAATAGTAGTAATAACAGAGCGGCAGCACTCTAGAGGAGACAGATGGGCTCCAGATTTATGTAATTCTGTCTGGGCAACGGCTTCCGGTTTGGCGGTGTCCAGAGCTTTCTGCTATTGCCAGGCTGGAGATGCAGGGGGAAAGTGCTGCTGCTGTGATATCTGGCACCCTCTTCACAGGGGTGCCCCAGCCCCTGAGTGCAAATGTCCCAGCCATTCATCTCTCACTCTGCATTTTGCCGCTGCTATTCCCTGCATTGTGCACCCACAGAGGAAAGCGGGCTGTTGCCCATAGCAACCAGTAGCTCAGCTGCCCCGGTGTGTGCGGCATGTTGCTGTGCAGCTGCATCTTCTGTTTCTATTACGACATGATGGGGGGCCCAAATCAGTTACTTTGCTTAGGGCCCCATTTAGCCTTAATCCGGCTCTTTCTCAGGCCCATCACTACCCAAGTCTGGCCAGGATCTCCTGCCGGCTCCTCGACATGGAACAGCACAACACACAATTTGTTAAAAATGTAAACCACACAAATAGGGCGAGTCTGATACATGCAGCCGCGGCATCGCTCATCATTACTGGCTGGCCGGAAAGGACAGCTAAGGTAAGGAAAATGCACAGATAGAGCTGGTAGGAGATCGCTCCTCTGGTCGTCTCCCCCGGGACGCGGCTAATGTCTGTGCTGTGCATTTCTGCACTTAGCCGGAGCTATAAAAGACTGACTCGGAGCTGTATCCTTCCTGAAAGGATGTAAGCAGGTAGCCAGGCATTGATTTTCAGATCTTTTATAGCCTGCCTGATATATGCTATTTACAGCTGAGCCTGCAATTCCAGGACAAATGCCAGCTTTAACCCCGCTCTCCCATAATCTCCCGATATCAGCTTCATTTCGGCTATCAGCAGATACATCACATGGCTAACCAGTGATGCAGGCATGCAACACCCATAGGCCTCAAGGTGTACCAGAATTGAAACCTGAAAAAAATGCCGCACAAACCAACCCACATACTTACCTAGGTAGAGGTAAGTCTTCCTCACCTGCACCATTGCTGAGAGCGGACCCTTGAAGCATATCGCACTCCCCACCGTGCAACCGTACTCAGAGCTGGGACAAGGTCCTCCAGCACCAAAGGCTGAGATGCCAAAGAGCGCCCCTCCATCCCTCCCACCCCAGCTGTCACACACTGATTGCTATTAGACTAAGAGGCTCCCCAGGGCCCCCAACACCTTAATCTCTAGTTATCTGGCTTTCAGTCACTGCCATGTATCCCCTTTTCTGATTTCTCTCTGCTTCAAACACAATAGGAGAATGATAGCTGAGTGAGTTGCGCGCCCCCTCCTACACTGCGCCCCGAGGCTGGAGCCTCTCTCGCCTCTGCCTGGCCCTGACCATACTGTGCCTGCGCGGGAACGGCTGTGCTACTGTGCAGGCGCCACCAGGGCGCCTCCAGATTTCCTGAAAGGCCCTGGGCGACTGGAGCCCAAATGAAATGTGGTTGCTACATATGAAAGAGAAAGCTGCAAATGGAGAGAAACATGAAAGTGAGGGCATGCATACGTGGACGTTACACGAGGCAAAGGAAGCTACACGTGGAATGGGAGTGGCATGGCTACCCAAGGAAGGGGAGCCCCAACTTACTTGCCTAGGGGTAGTAAAAGTATCAATTTGGCCTTGGGCGCAACCGTACTAGAATAAGTGCAGCACGGCCACTCTCATGCCCAGAGGGGAGCGGGCACGTGAACTCCAAAAGGCAGTGGTCTGGAGGATAGGAAGCCTCTGAAAGATCCAGAAGCTTCCCACTTCATAGGTATCTATTTTTTTAGGTCAAAATTTGCCTCAGGTTTTATTTAAAGGGGCACTATGGCGAAAAATTGTAAAATCTAAAATATGTGCAAACAGACAAATAAGAAGTACGTTTTTACCAGAGTAAAATGAGCCATAAATTACTTTTCTCCTATGCTGCTGTCACTTACAGTAGGTAGTAGAAATCTGACAGAAGCAACAGGTTTTGGACTAGTCCATCTCTTCATAGGGGATTCTCAGCAAGGCTTTTATTCTTTATAAAGATATTCCCTAAAAAAGGATTTAAACAAGGATGCTGGCCAGCTTCCCTGCTCCCTACACAGTTTGGCAGTTGGGCAGAGCAACTGACATTCACTAAGTGCTTTTGAAAATAAATAAAGCCCTGAGAATCCCCTATGAAGAGATGGACTAGTCCAAAACCTGTCACTTCTGTCAGATTTCTACTACTTACTGTAAGTGACAGCAACATAGGAGAAAAGTAATTTATGGCTCATTTTACTCTGGAAAAAAACGTACTTATTTTTGCACTTATTTTACATTTTTTGCCATAGTGCCCCTTTAAGTCCAGCTAAGTCAAAAAACAAACAAACAACTGTTAGGTACCGCAAGTTCCTAATCTGTACCAGTATATTTCAGTTTTAATAAAGCAGCCGCGTACCTTCCTATACTGATTATTTACAATCTGGTCACATGATCTTCCCTGGTCCCCTGGTTTCCTTCAAATTAAGCCAGTGAAGAGGCAGGTCTGTCTATGCAGCCAACAGATAGGTCCTGCATCGGTTTCAGGCTAGGAATGGGGCGAGGTTATTTGCAGGGCTGAAGCTGTACATATGGAACCACAAGCCTACTGGCTAGCGATGAGTTATCTTGCTATGCGGGTGATGGAGGGCCAACAGAACTTTGGTGGGCTGGCGGGCTTTGGGAAGCGGTCGTGGAATGGTGTGGGTCATGGCCGCACAGCCTAAGCCCAGAAGGTCGTAGGTGAGACAAGTAGGCACTTACCTAGCACCTGTTATTAAATGGGTGGGGCTTTATTACTATTGAAAAAATAATTGTGTTCATTTTTCTGTACATTCTGTCCTTGTGGTGTCACACAAAAAAAAAAAAAAGAATAAAAACATAGTAATGCATTAGGCCTCACTAGTTTTTGGTTGTCTGTATTTTTTTTTTTTTAAAGATTCTTTATTTTTCAAATTTTTGAACAAGAAAGTCGTACAAGCATTTATATGAACACTATGTTCTAGGTGCTACATTAGTATAAAGGGAAACAGTAGTTTAAGAGTCTAGTATTATCTATATATATATATATATATATATATGATGCTTATAGAATCAGGTAGTTGTGCAATACCTGGTAGCAAACCAGCGCCACCATGTATAAGGTATGGTCATTATATAACAGCATGGTGTGGAGTGTAATAGGGAGGGGCCCCCCGCGCCCAATGTTATGGGACAAAATTCCAGATAGGGCAATTTTGCTACCTTCTCAAAGTTCTGAGCTTAGTGAAAGGAAGAGAAAGTATGGGGGCAGTGGTCCCTAGAGCCCAGAGGGATCATTCTGCTAGGGACCATATAAAAATTTTAAATATTCCTTATGGAGAGGGAGTTGTGTTTATTTCAAGGGGGGGTCCTCCGTATCACTCCAGAACCTGGGGCCATTTGTTAATACAATATAAAGGCTATCATTAGGGAATCCTGATGCTTGTAGATCAAGATTTAAGAAAAGAAAGCTAGAAAAGGGGGATGGGGTGAGAAGAAAGGAAAAAGTCGAGGGGTATAGTGAGGAAGAGAAAGAAAGGGAAGAGTTTGGGGCGCCCTGCCAGAGCCATGCCTCCATCTTACTGATCAGACTATGCAACTATCAAAGTTGCAGTAGAAGTGAACATCCAGGGGTTAAAGACTCAGGTAAGTAGTATGGCGTCCCTATATTCTTGGGTTTCTGTAAATATGTGCCAGTCTACCCAGGTCTTATTGTGGGCCTCTTCTCTGCCATGTATAGCGTGTGTCATGCTTTCCATTTGGCTGATTAGCTGAATCTCATTGAGCCACTCTGGGATTGTGGGTGGGAGGGTGGTTTTCCAGTGCCTGGCTATGAGTATACGTGCAGCTTGAATAAGGTGTTTAGTGAGGGATCTTTTAAATTTTTTCAAAGAGTTTGGGGTGTGGTGTAAGAGGTAATAGGCAGGGTCTGGGTTTGGATCTCCGTCTGTGAGTATTTTGATGTATTTTTGTACAGCTTCCCAAAAAGGGGTTATGAGTGAGCATTTCCAAAAAATATGTAAGAGCGTGCCATGTTCTAATCCACATCTCCAGCACAATGGGTCTGCTGTCGGAAATCTTGCCTGAAGCTTTACTGGGGTCATATACCATCTACTCAATATTTTGTAATTTGATTCCTGGATTTTTGCAGAAATAGAGGATTTCTGGTTTAGTAATAATATCTTTTGCCATTGTGCGTCAGAAAACGTGTAGCCCAAGTCGATCTCCCATTTGTTCTTTAATTGTAGGGCCCAGGATTCATCGGAACCCAGTAATTGGTAGATTTGTGAGAGAGACCTTTCTGCTCCTCTCTTTCCCAGGAAGATTAATTCAAAAGGCGTGAGTTCCCGAGACAGCTGAGCCCCTGTGCCTAGTGATTGTAAAAAGTGTTGGAATTGCAAGAGGCTCCATAGATCTAAGAGTGGGGTTTTCCTCACTAAACATAAGTTAGTTAAAGATGTCCAGTTTGAGTGTGCTATAAGATCTTGGGCTCGCAGAGGAGGGCCCACTCTCCAGTGTCGATATCCTCTATGGTTGCACCCTGGAGGAAACAAAGGATTATTTAAAAGAGGGACCAGTGGAGTCGGCCAAGGGGAAATATCTGGACTAGCACGAGTTTTAGAAAGTGCTAGAAGGGTAGATTGTATGGATATAAAGCTTACAGAGGCTTTGGGTGTGGACCAAGGGAGGGCCAGTAGATTGGATCCCATCATGTCAAACTCCAATTGTACCCAGCGTTTGTGATCAGCGTGTCTGTGCCAATCAATCAGGCGGACTAGAGAAGCTGCACTGTGATATTTTTTGAGGTCAGGGACAGCCAAACCACCCTGGGGTTTAGATAAGGTTAGTGCACTATATCTTATACGAGGGTTTTTTTTGTGCCAAATAAATTGTGTAAAAAGTTTTTTAAGTTCTTTGAAATGTTCTATTGGTGGTGTGATGGGTAAGGCTTGATATAGATATAATAACCTGGGTAATACATTCATCTTAATAATGTTAATTCGACCTATCCAAGAGAAATGTGGCTGGTCCCATCTTTGAAGATCTTGTTTAATGGTATGTATTAAGGGAGGGAAATTTAGTTTGTATAAAGCTGAAGTGGTAGAAGGAAGTTGGGTCCCTAAGTATGTAATGGCACGAGATGCCCATTTAAAAGGGAAGTTGGATTGAATGGTGGCAGTGAGGGTTGCTGGTAGCGCTATACCCATAGCTTGACACTTATCAGGGTTGATTTTATAGTTAGCTAAAGATTGATAAATCCCCAGCTCTTTCATTAGGTTCGGTAAGGAAATATGGGGAGTTGTAAGAAAAAAGAGTAAATCATCGGCGTAGGCCGCCACCTTGTGCTCTGAAGATTTAACTTGTAGCCCTTTGATATCCTGGTTTTTACGAATGGTGCGTAAGCAGGGTTCCAGGGTCAGTGCAAAAATAAGAGGGGATAGGGGGCACCCCTGTCTAGTGCCATTACCAATAGGTAGAGAATCTGAGACTAATCCATTGACCCTGACACAGGCTGTAGGTCTGGAGTACAGAGACAAAATCCACTGCAGCATATGCGGTCCTAATCCAATATATTTAAGAGTGCATATGAGGAACCCCCAGTCTACTCTATCGAAAGCTTTTTCAGCGTCTGTTGACAGAAGCAGAGTGGGGGTGTGTGCAGTGTGGGCCCAGTCCATAAGATCGATTGCTCGAATGACATTGTCTCTGGCCTCTCTTCCTGGTATAAAGCCTGCCTGGTCAGGGTCAACTAAATTGCACATAAAGGGGGATATTCTATTGGCGAGAATTTTAGCAAATAGCTTTAAATCGATGTTTAATAAAGAGATGGGCCTATAGTTGGAGCACAAGGTGGCGTCCCTCCCCACCTTAGGGATAACAGTGATCTGTGCCATCAACATGTCCATAGGCATTTGTGCTGGTGCTATATCTTCTGGGGCTAAGCTATTAAGGGCTTTTGTTAAGAAGGGGGAAAGTTCGTTTTTAAATGATCTATAGTATTCTATAGGGAGGCCATCAGGGCCAGGGGCTTTACCTGTGGGGGAATCTTTGATTGCTAATCTAATCTCGTCTTCTAGTATGGGCTTCTCGAGATCTTCTAGGACTTCAGCTGAGAGAGTGGGTAGGCCTGAGTTGGAAAGGTATTGATTAATTGCTTGAGTTCTACCTGGACCGGAGGCGCCCGTATCAGGAGAAGGAAGATTATATAGGGAGTGGTAATAGTCTCTAAAGACTCTGGCGATTGATTCGTGCCTCTTTTTCTTATTTCCTCTGGTATCCTGGATACAGGTGACATGTGTGAGGACTTGTTGTTCTCGTAGTGCTCTTGCTAAAAGTCTACTACATTTGTTGCTATATTCATAAAAACTTCTTCTGCATTTAATTGCTATGTGTTTCTCTTTCTGAAAAAGGAGTTTCCTCAGTTTATCCCTTTCCCGGGTCAGTATGTCCAAATCAGCCTGGGCCAAGGTGCTCTTATGTTTAGATTCAAGTTGCCTTATTAATGAGAGGCAATCAGCCATTTCTTTCATCTTTTGCTTATGAATCAAGCTGGTCTCTTGAATGAGAGTGCCCCTGACAACACATTTATGAGCTGCCCATAGAGTGAGAGGGGTTATCTCTGTTGTATCATTTTCCCTGAAGTAATTGCTGATGGTTTTGTGAATCTTGTTTTTGAATTCTGGATTTTGTAGTAATGAGCTATTCAGTCTCCACTGCCTGGGAAGACACTGCTTAGGGCGGATACCAATCTCCAGTGTCACAGATGAGTGATCTGAAAGACAGGCCGCTCCAATGTCTGTGAGAATCTGTTCTGAGAGTAGATTTTGTGATATGAATATGAAATCAATGCGAGTGTTTGAATTATGAAGAGGAGAAAAAAAAGTGTAGTCCCTGGCGGTGGGATTTTGAATTCGCCATATATCTAGTAGCTGCCTTTTGGCGAGTGCAGTTCGGCAAGTCTTTATTGCCTTGCTGGTCAGGGAGCTCTTACCAGTGGAATTGTCCCAAGAGGGGTCTAGTACTGCATTTAAGTCGCCTCCTAAAATCAGGCTACCTTCAGCAAAAGAATCTAAGGCTTCAAGGGCCCTGACCAGAAAGGCAGGTTGCCCGCCATTGGGGGCGTAAAAAGTGCCTAATGTAAGCTTTCTGGAGAGGTATTCCCCTTTTATGAAAAGGAAGCGGCCCGTAGAGTCTTTGCACTCCTGCAGGAGGGTGAGTGAGACATCTTTTGACACAAGAATAGCTACTCCTTTAGATTTGGAGTCAGGGTTATTGCTATAAAACACTTGCGGAAAGTGTTTGTTGGTCAGTTTGGGATGTGTGTTTCCTTTAAAATGTGTCTCCTGCAGGAATGCAATTTGAACCCCATCTTTGTGGAGCTGCCTAAGCAGAGCCCTGCGTTTTTCAGGAATATTGAGACCCCTGGTGTTCAGTGATTGTACTTTAAGGAATGTGGTCTAGATAGTACCAGCTGATGTTCGGATGGAGGAGGACTGGCAGGGATGTCCCAAAAAGGTATAGATCAGTAGGAAAGTGAGAAAAAGAGAGTAATTCGGAAGAGGAGTATATGTGTTGTTGCCTGCTCCTCGGCAACCATAATATAAGGCCTATAAACATCATATGACAAAAATAAACATTTAAGGTATTATTTCTAGCCCGGGGGGCCATAATAACTGGGGAACAAAGTCGTACCGGCACTGCATGCAGAGCTCACGAGCCTAGCGAGTCTTGGACTGCTATTTTAAACACAAAATGGGGTTATAGAATAGAAACTTGGTGACCTGCTATATTCAGATCACGGGACAAAGCAAACTGGGTTTATATAACATTGAGGCTAGGGTGTTACGCATGCTTAAAGGGATAGAGTTAACTAAACATCATAGCATGAATGAAATCAAACATAACAGTTAAACATGGTTATTGCCCCCAGAAAAATTTTACGCAGGTGAAAGCGTGTTGGGTTAGCACCCTGACAAATGTGAGGCAGGTAGAAGAGTTTTTAGCCCCAATAACAGCTTAGACTAGTATTGCGATTTAAATCGCTCTTCTTTTTTGGATAGATAGTCTATGGGGTAAAAAATCAGTTAGGTTCAAAATGTAAGCGCCAATCATGCTCGAACAAAAAGTCAGTAATAGGCAATAGTATATGACGAAGGGAGAGTTCTTCATAGCTTCCCAGGATCTGCCGGACCATCGATGGTATAGAAGTACTCACGTATCAGTTGTCTGGGGTAGGTCATCTCGACGTGAGCGCTGTGGGCCTTTGATAAGCATTAAGTCCGGGTCCCACTCCGGGAGATCAATTGTAGTAATATTCAGCTTTTTGCAAAAATCGGCAAGATCTTCAGGGTTCCGGAGCATGGCCATTTGTGTGCCTTTTTTAGCCTGTAGATGGAACGGGAAGCCCCACTTATACACGATCCCGGCGTCTCGGAGCTTCTGTAGGAGAGGGCGCAGAGCTCTACGTTGTGCCAGTGTAAGCGGTGCGAGGTCCTGGTACAGGGTGATCTCCGCGCCATCGAAGTCCACAGAGCCTTCTTGCCTGGCTGCGGCCATGATGGCGTCTTTGATTTCGAAATAGTGCACTCGGCAGATCACGTCCCTAGGTGGGGCGTTCCCTTTCGGTAGTGGCCGGAGAGCCCGGTGTACTCTGTCTATGCGGATTGGAGGGCCTTGTGTTTTGTGCAATAGTTTATCAAAAATAGCCCTTACCGTCTCTCGGAGGTCTTCTTGGCGCGTGGCCTCTGGTAGGCCGCGGATACGCACATTGTTGCTGCGGCTGCGATTTTGAAGGTCTTCTATATGTGACCGGAACACAGCGTTCAGTGAGGCCTGTCGGTCTTTTGCCGCTTTGAGATCCTGAAGATCTTTTTGGAGGTCTATCACAGCTGCTTCCGTCGATTGAACGCGATGTCCAAGGCCTATGATGTCCTCCTTTAGCGCCGAGATTTCCTGCCTCGTGGTGGCAAGTATTGTGTCTGTCTGGCTCGACATGTCTGCCTTTGTTGGTAGGCCTCTCAGAAAGTCCCATATGTCTTCTAGGCTTTTCGCCGAAGTGGTTCCCGATGTGGACTCTTCTGGTGGTGGTGCAGAGGCCTGGCGGTCCGCCATCTTATCTGTGGCGTTGCGAGTCAACGGGCCGGTAAAGTATTTGGCAACCGTGTTTGTGGGTGCTCCCGATGTCACTGGTTGATTCTGCCGCAATCCTCTCTTAGAGGTCTTTACTGCTGTAGAGTCAATAGCAGGATTTGGCTGGGGATTTTGGTCCATTTTAACGTAGTGCTATCATGCGGCTCGGAGCTCTGCAGAAACACGTCCTTACAGCGCCATGTCCGGCTCCGCCCCCCCTGGTTGTCTGTATTTTGGCACCGGGGGAGAGCGTAAGAGGAATCATAATGACCATCCTATCTCAGGTCTGTAGATAGGGATGGTCGGAAATGCCAATTTCCATTTCCACCGAAAATTCGCATTCCACCATTGCCAATCACCGATACCGTGTGGCTGGATGGTGTACTGGTTAAGGGCTCAGCTCAGCTCTGCCTGTTCAGTAAGCCAGTACCTATTCAGTAGGAGACCTTAGGCAAGTCTCCCTAACACTGCTACTGCCTATAGAGCGCGTCCTAGTGGCTGCAGCTCTGGCGCTTTGAGTCTGCCAGGAGAAAAGCGCTATATAAGTGTTTGTCTTTTACCGATTCCTGCATTATGATGCGGATTTTCACGGTCATTTCTGCCGACTTTAACATCGATTTTCTCAAAAACTACAAAGTCTTTTTTAAAAAAAAAAAATTCTCTTCTTGTTTCCATTTGTCTGCTTAACATTCCCTGAAAATTTGGTGTGTCTAGCTCTTAAGGAGGCTTTGCTATTGACCTCTAAAGTCGGCATGATATTGCATATCGGTAATGCCAATTTTCTGCATTTTACATTACAGTCAACAGTGGCCAAATTTGGCGGTTAATAGCAAAGCCCCCGTAGGATCTACAAACACCAAATGTCCAGAGTATGTTATGGAGAAAAGTGGAAACAAGAGGAAAAAAAATATTTCAAAAAGACTTTGAAGTTTTTGAGAAAATTGATGTTAAAATCGGCAGAAATTACAGTGAAAATCCGCACTGGAACCGCTATGCGGTATGATTCTGACTTTAGAGGAGGTTAATAGCAAATCCCCCATAGGTTCTAGAAACTCCAAATTTTCAGGGAATGTTAAGCAGAGAAGTAGAAACAAGAGGGAAAAATCTTTCAAAAAGACCTCGGAGTTTTTGAGAAAATTGATGTTAAATTCGGCAGAAATTTCCGCGATTTCCTGCGAAAATCCTCCTACCGCACTTCCATTATCGATTTCCAAATTTCGATGCGGAAATGCAATTTCCGATCGGAAATTCGGAAATTTCATTTCCGTGGAATCCGAGCGAGCATCCCTATAGATAACTGGTCATTCTTGGCAGGTTTTGGCTAGCTCTAAGAACTGGGTAAGCTTCTTGCATTCACGGTGAACAGTCTCCCAGCATAGAGTAAGAAAAATCTTTTGACTTCTACTGAACACATCCAAAAGTGGAAGTACCCTTTGCATGGCTGATGCTCAGAGCTGGCCCAGACCTTTGAGAGTTTCCAGTTCACTCGGAGAGACACTAAAATTGGGACAGATGTTTATGGAAGACAAAAGAGTTTGGCAGAGGGTGAGATCAGCGTATTTCTGTTTATACGACACCGGCGGCCAACAATGGAAGATCAAACCAATAACCTGCTGGAAGTATTTAGAAAAGATGTCACGGGCTAAAAGCAGACAAAATGTGAAAGTATACTTTACGTTGTAACCAGGGCAGAGCCAAGGCTTTTATACTCTTCCCTGTAGAGCGGGAAGAGCGAGGTCATTCTCCATTAAGAGATACGTAGCTTCTGGAATGGACTAAGATGAAAAGGGGCTCTAGGCAAGACAGCAGTTTTTGTCCCCCACTGATGGTCACCTTGCTTTTTTTGTTAATAAGATTTAGTTGGGGCTCGCATCCACCAGGCCCCTAGACTCTTTCCTGGCCCTAGGCAACTACCAAAGTTTGCCTTGTGGATGATCCAGCTCTGCACAGCTTCCAACTGTCCCTTTTTTGGAGGGAAGGCCCTTTGTTTGTCATCAAATCCATCTGTCCCTCTTCCTCCTCATTTGTCCCTCTTTACAGTTGTTCCTCTGTAGGCCCCGTTTACACTTGAATTGCATTTGTGTGTTTCAGTACCCCGTTTGACCGTAGGGTATCGCAGTGACAAAGCAAGGCAATGGGGCCTAGCACACTTACTGTGTCGCGGCGGAAGTGCCCGATCAGCCGTGAGCTACAGCAAGGTCAACAGGGCGATACTATCGGATTTCAGCGGTGACGCGCCGCGTAATAACGGAAATGCAATGGGGAAAACCGTGAATCCCAGTACTTCCTGTCCAGCATGGAGTACATCACATGGTGAGGGGCGTGCAGGGGAGAGGGGGGGGTTTGAGGTGGCAGTATGTATATGACCTGTCGGTGCATTCTGCTGCAGGGACATATGAATGATGTTTGGAGCGTTGCTGCGCAATGTGATGAGGGCAGAGCATCTCACCGCAAACACACTGGACAGGCGTGAAACCGCCCTCAATGTGAACCTGAGGTGGCCTAGAATTAAAAAAAAAATGAAAATTGGTTCCGTAACAAGCATTCCCAATTGACAATTCACAAATTAACATTTTGGGGGTGGCCAAGCGGGTGGAATCGGCAGCGTCAACAATTCCTGAGAGATTTCATGCTGAAATTGATTGGGAATCAGTCTGTAGTGTATGGGCAGCCAACGTATCTTTCTCTGATCAGAGTTGATCTGCCCATACATTGATGTATGCTAGGTTCCTGGGAGATCCGGGGCACCCCTGGGCACCAAGAGGGAATGAATGTGTGGCGCGCGCAAGGGGTCGTGGCAAAAAATGGGCATGGTCATGTCGTGAGAATGTGGGCGTGGTCATAGGTGGGGTCAAATGTACATGAACATAGCAGTGGAGTAACTTAAATATACTAAATAGGCAGTATTTCACATAAATGAGTCCCTCACCTGGATTCTGCGTTGTCTTCGGCAGGCTGGCCTGAAGAGCCCTGAGTATAGGTTAGATAGGTAGGTTTCCCCAGTATAGGTTAGATAGGTAGGTTCCCCCAGTATAGGTTAGCCAGGTAGGTTCCCCCAGTATAGGTTAGATAGGTAGGTTCCCCCAGTATAGGTTAGATAGGTAGGTTCCCCCAGTATAGGTTAGATAGATAGGTGTTTCCAGCTTCATTCTATTTCCTCCCCCGGCATCCATCTTGGTTACAGCGTCTCCTGTGATGATGTAACCACATGTCATTACAGGAGGCGCTGTAACCAGGATGGATACCGGGGGAGGAAATAGAATGAAGCTGGAAGCTTCTTGCAGGGAGGAGGAAGGCGAGTTTGTAATTACCTGTGCCCGCTGTCCCCGCTGCTCCACCCAGCGCGCCCCCTCCTTACGCTTATCGCTCAAGCTGGCCAAAACAGCCTAATGGGAAGATCCGGGGCACCATGGCAACAGGTTCGGGGGCAGTGCCCCGGATCAAACCCCCTAAAGATGCCACTGTGTGTAGGCACCTTTAGATACTTACCTAGGTAGAGGGAAGCTTCTGGAAGGTGCAGAGGCTTCCAGTGTCCTCCTTGCCTCCACCGTTGCAACGCCCTCTGAACATATCCGACAAGAGCTAGCGCACATTATAATCTTCCAGGGCCAGCCCTACCATGAAGCTGACTAAATCACGTGATTCAGGAAAACAGACTGTAGGGGGCAGCATCAGCTCTACACTGATCCAACCTTTGTCCATCCCTCACTTTGCTCTGCTGCTGCTTCCGCCTGACTCAAAGAGCACAGAGCTTGCCTGCTATGAGTCTGTCTGCGCTGCCCCTGCCCCTTAATTAATATTCACTATCACTGCACTCTGCCAGTTTTTCCCCTGGGATGGGGGGGGCTCATCCTCACAAGTTAGCTTCGGGCATCAAAAAATCTAGAACCAGCCCTGTGATTATTATTAGTAAACAAGCGCTATTCAAATCTTTAATTTGTATATATTTATTTATTTTATTTTTTTACTGTTGTTTAATTCCTTGGTATGAACATCTGATAACAAATGAAAGCCTTACCTATCTTTAAAGTGGACCTGAACTCTTGCACAGGACAGAAGGAAAACACAGAGAAATGCACCCTGTATGTATTTAGAGAGTTTAGCCTGTTTAATCCCCCCATCATCTGTGACTAAGCACACGTTGTAACTTTCTCAGCTGTGTCAGCTGACTGCCTTGACAGAGCAGCTGATTTGTAAACACAGATAGTTAACAATATGCTTCCATGAAAGCAGGAAGTAGGCAAACTGCAGATTTATTGCAGGATTTGTATCAGCTGTAACAAATAAATGTTTTCCTTTAAAGGTTATTATGCTGTTGCTTATCTTTTAGAGCACAGAGGAAGTTCTGAGTTCAGGTCCGCTTTAAAACGAGAAGATTGTATAAATAATATAGGGGCTTAGGAAAAAGCGTCATGCCACTCAAAGCCACGACACTGCAGTGTTCCGTACAGGTGCTGCTACTGGCAGCAGGGAATGGGTTAAACATGTAAGGAAACATTTTCCAGATGGAGAGTGTGGTGATGTGACCATATTAGAGCTTTATAGACCGTGGAAGTGACGTCTCATCTGTAGGCCGCCTGGCAAATAACAAACGCTGCTGTCAGTTAAGCTGCAATATCAGGTGTTGCAAGGAGCGATCACGCCCGCTGATTTCACTGGATTTGCTTAGTGCATT
Organism: Hyperolius riggenbachi; assembly: GCF_040937935.1. Lineage (NCBI taxonomy): Eukaryota > Metazoa > Chordata > Amphibia > Anura > Hyperoliidae > Hyperolius > Hyperolius riggenbachi. The sequence continues at coordinate 419,823,387 of NC_090650.1, forward strand.
TTTTCCCTTCTGAGGAATGTTAATATTGAACTTACAGTTACAGGAAGTTTGCTCAAGTAAATACAATACTGAAGGGAAAACATGTTAAATATCACCTGTTCTGTGACCAACAGACCGCAATATACATCAGCTGAGCAAATAACGAATAAAAAGCGCTTTCCCTCCAAAAGTAAGTCGAATGGCGCTAAAAGACGTCTATTGACTGGCAGAGTGACCGCAGTTCCGGCCTGCTACAGCTAGTGGGCAGCACATTTTTATTACTGTATTATTATTATTATTTTCTTTATACCTAGTGACCCTATTGTCTGTGGGGCTATAGAGAGTAAAATACAGGTAATAGAGGGCACAGATATACTTTATGCTGAGTACAATCTAAATATCCACCATGTATCCAATACATGTATAACATTTTTTCAATGGAGGGGGGAACACGGAAGGAGGCCCGAGGAGAGGGAGGGAGGAGTCAGGCTGCCCTCCCTGCAGCTGAATCCCTGTGTGCCCTTTGCTCCTCCCCCCCTTCTTCACTGTAATCCCCCAGCCTGCCCCCTGGGGTGGGCATCTATGCCTGGCTACCTATACTGGGGGCACCTATACCTGGTGCCTATACTGGGGCACCTATACCTGGTTACTTATACTGTGGCACCTATACCTGGCTAACCTATACTGGGGGCACCTATAACTGGCTACCTATACTGTGGGCACCTATACCTGGCTACCTATACAGGGGGCACCTATACCTGGCTACCTATACAGGGGGCACCTATACCTGGCTACCTATACAGGGGGCACCTATACCTGGCTACCTATACTGGGGACAGCTATACCTGGTACCTATACTGGGGCACCTATAACTGGTTACTTATACTGGGTCACCTATACCTGGCTACCTATACCGGGGGCACCTATACCTGGTACCTATACTGGGGCACCTATACCTGGTACCTTTACTGGGGCACCTATACTTGGTTACTTATACTGGGGCACCTATACCTGATTACTTATACTGGGGCACCTATACCTGGTACCTATACTGGGGCACCTATACCTGGTTACTTATACTGGGGCACCTATACCTGGCTACCTATACTAGGGACACATACCTGGCTAGCTATACTGGGAGCACCAATACCTGGCTAACCTAAAATGGGGCACCTATACCTGGCTACCTATACTGGGGGCACATATAACTGGATACCTATACTGGAAGATACAGACAGACACAGAACATTTATATCACTATATTTACATTACTTCCAGGAAGGACCTACTGTATACCTGGCTACCTATACCGGGGAAGGGGGGTCGGGCGGGGGGGAGAAAACCTCCAAAACTTTATCAGCCGACCTTTGTCTTCTGAAACGTATATCGAGGCAGTTTGTCTCCACTGGCATTTCAGCGCTGCGCAATTAATATGCAAACATACGCTAGAAATCCCCTCTATCTCTCTTCGTTGGGATGGCTGGGAAGATCTGTGCAGAGTAACCATTGATTTTTCTTTTTTGAATCTTTATCACGAGTGTACGACTCATTGAACGCAGTCTCGGCTGGCGTAGACCGCGATGCCCACTCAGCTCTCTCTCTCTTTCTCCCTCCTCTGAATCTTCATGAATTTTAATGTCCGGCCCAGCTTCGTACCGCCAAACGCCTCACCTTCAAGAGGAATATTATGATGAGGAGTCTTCTCGCCGCGACCCGCCATTTTTTGTTTACTAAGCACATTCCTCTTTCCGCGGCAAAAAAAGATAAGCGTGTGACATTCAGATGAAATGTACATTAATTTGCACCATTCTTTCTGGTCTGGTGGGCAGAGTCTAATGAGATATTTATGCTGCAGACTTTCCATACTGCTCCGTCAAGCGGAAGAACTTACCCTGACAAGCTTAAGCGCGTGCGTTCGCGGTACAGCGATGTCAGGGAGTAAATTCAGCCGCGTCAAGGAGCATCTCGTCAAGTGGCAAAAATGCTTTTACGTGTTGTTTTTCTTTTAGCGCTGTAAAAAAATAATAAACAGTTTGGCAGGTTTCGCAGGTCAATGGGCTTGAATTTTACTGAATTTTGATAGTTATTTAAGTAAAAATAAAATCAGATACAGAAACCAGCAATTCATAGTAATACAAGTGTTTAAAGGGAACCTTAAGGCCCCATTCACACTAGAGCGTTTTGCCGCGATTTCTGCAAAACGCTCAAACGCTAGTGCTCTTTAAAAGCGCTAGCGCAATGAAACCCTATGGGCCCGTTCTTACTTGGGCGATTTGCGCTAATCGCCGCAAGTCGCCCCAAAACGGGCAAAATCGTGAAACGCAAATGCGTCACCTGCACCATTTTCAGGCGATTTCCCGGCGATCGCGTTTCAGTGCTATAGAAGCGCTAAACACGATTGCGGCAAAATCGCCGCACTGTTCAGTGATTTATCCGTGTGAAATCACGGAAAAATCACTCCTGCAAAACGCCGGAAAAAATCTCCGGCGTTTTGCGTTTCTAAGTGTGAATGGGGCCTAACTGAGAGGGATATGGACATACCTCCCAACTGTTATATTTTACTCTTGCTTGCGGACAGCTTGCAAGACCGCAACTTGGAAGCAGTCCGCAAAAATGCTTACAATATAAAGAAATGCTTAAAAATGTTTTACCTCTTTTGGTACAAAAAATTTTGCATAAATTAAGTCAGCCATAAGCTGCACATACGTTAGAAAGGCGACAATCGTCAAAGGGGTCAATATACTGTAGTCCATTTCAGCCGATTTTATGTGATATGTACCTTTACTGGAGTGTAATATAGATCAGGGATGAAGCCCAAGATAAGCATTGCCACCCTGTGTAAAGGTTACCTGAACACAGGTGGAGGAGAGTTTTCTGCAGCAGTAAATGTAAAGCTGCACTCTGAGGTATGTCCTGTACAATCAGATTCGTGGAATCAGCGTGGCGTCCTGAGAACTGCGAGGAATCCGCTGAATCATTACAACTATTGTAAAAAGTGCTTCTATAGTGACTGAACAGCTGATAGGCTGCTATCTGCAGTACAGCGTGTCCCAGTGTCTGACATGGCGGGAGAGTACCTCCCCTGTCTATCCCTCACTATCTCTCACACAATCCCATTCACTAGAGGAAGAGGCCACTGTGTGGAATTTAAACACCAGCGGTGACAGTGCAAAGTTTTATGGTACAAAGTTAATGTGCATTTTATCCCCTCACTTCCTTATTAACAAAGATAAAGTAAAAACTCCTACACAACACTTTCTGTGTAATGTTCACAGTACACAGGAATGAAGCGAGGGGACATCTACTGGCCAAAAAGTAGAATTACACCTACATACAGAAAAAAAATCCCCCATTAATTAACCCCTTAACCCCCCTGTTACCAAAATAAAAAACTTGTATTAGAAAAAAAAAGTGACAGCATTAAAAAAAAGACATAAATAGTTACATTAGGGACTCTTTTTTTTTTTAAGTTGTATGTCATGAGGGTATATTACTGTTATTTTTCAAATAAGGGTTTGTAATTATTTATTATCTATTTATTTATTGTATTTATAAAGCGCCAACATATTACGCAGCGCTGGACATTAGTTTAGGTTACAGACAATATTTAGGGGTGACATACAGCGATACGACAATACAGGAATACAAGAAAAAACAGATCACAGTACAGCACAGTATGAATTCAAGGTAATGCTTAGTCAGTCACTGGAGGGGAGCATGAAGATTAGGCAAGTTGAGTTCACTCAAATGCATAGCAATGATGCACAGTAATGGAGATGCATAATCAGGTAGGACACAAAAGGTGGAGGACCCTGCCCGAAGGCTTACAATCTAGAGGGAGAGGTAGGGACACGAAAGGTAGGGGATCCGAGGGTTTAGAGCACTTGTGAGGGGTGGTAGGCCAGAGTGAAAAGGTGAGTTTTGAGGGCCTTCTTGAAGATGTTGAAGGAAGGAGCTGCCCTAATGAGTGGAGGACGTTAAAGATGGCCCGAACCGTTCGCCGGCGAACGGTTCCTGGTGAACTTTGGTGGTTCGCGTTCGCTGGCTCACTTTTCCAGAAGTTCGGTTCGCCCCCATAGTGCATCATGAGGGTCAACTTTGACCCTCTACATCACAGACAGCAGGCACATTGTAGCCAATCAGGCTACACTCCCTCCAGGAGCCCCCCCCCCCCCCCCCGCCCCCTTATAAAAGGCAGGCAGCGTCAGGCATTGGACTCACTCATGTGCCTGCAGTAATTAGAGAAGGGAAAGCTGCTTCAGACTCTCATAGGGAAAGCTTAGTTAGGCTCTTGTAGGCTTGTTAGCTTGCTCCTTGCTGATTCTTATTGCTAAAAAAAACACCCCTCAACAGCTCTTTTGAGAGCTAATCTTGTTCTTGTGATCTATTTTTTTTGTGTGTGTGTGTGTGTGGCCCACTGACACTTGTGTTGCATAGACAGCCTTGGTAATTCCTACTGTGTGTGCCACTGCCAGGCCCAGCACATTCACTGACTACCTGTGTGTGTGACAGGTGCACATTGTAATACCCATCACTGTATATACCTACCTGTTGTTCACAGTGCACCCACCTACCTACATGAGCGCACACAGTGTCACTGTGCCTGTCCGGTACCTGTCTGTGTGTGACAGATGCACACAGTGATGGGTATTATAATGTGCATCTGTCACACACAGACAGGTACCGGACAGGCTGGCATCTTCTCCACATCACGGCATCCGGCGGCATCCGTGTATAACTTCCTGTGTCACTGCAGTGACAGCGGAAGTACAAATAGAGGGCGCTCTGGAGTGACAGAAAGTTATACGCTAATGCCGTGATGCGGAGAAGATGCCCGGGACCAGGCTTCAGGTAATGTATGCGGGGGGGGGGGGGGGGGACAGGCGACAGCGGCAACTCAGCAGATGGTTTCAGGCTGAAATCGATTCACAATCTGTTTGCAGTAAAGGCAGCCATACGATCCCTCTCTGATCAGATTCAATCAGGGATCTGTTGGTCGAATCTGATGGCGAATCGACCAGTGTATGGCTACCTTAAGTCGCTCCCCACACAGCACCTCTGCCTGCAGGCCGCTTGACTGCCTTCTCCGTCTTAGTCTAATAGTAATCAGTGTGTGACGGCTGGGGTGGGAGGGATGGAGGGGCGCACTTTGGTGTCTCAGCCTTGGGTGCTGGAGGACCTTGTCCCGGCTCTGGGTTGTTGATTCATTGTGGACAGACCAAATTTGATCAGCTGGACAGTCACTGTTTTGTCATTGAGCTACCTCAGCCCGGCGACCATATGGGCTTGAAAACCGCCATCACCTGCACTCTGGCCACGGTGCGCACCAGTCCAGCACGGCCGTCACTACACAAACAGCTGTTTGCGGTGGGTTACACGGTGAGTTTGGTGTGTCAGTGTGAAGCAGTACACTAATTACACTCCCTGATTGATGTATACACATGCAAGATGTTTTAAAGCACTTGAGGCCTGCAATTTAGCATTCAATGTGATTTCTGCCCTTAAAACGCTGCTTTGCGTCAAATCCAAATTTTTGGCGTGTATCCCACTCTGCCATGCCCCCCTTCAGGTGTTAGACCCCTTGAAACATCTTTTCCATCACTTTTGTGGCCAGCATAAATGTTTCTAGTTTTCAAAGTTCGCCTCCCCATTAGAGTCTATTGCGGTTCGCGAAAGTTTGCGTGAACCGAACTTTCGCGGAAGTTCACAAACCCGGTTCGCAAACCGAAAATCGAAGGTTCGGGCCATCTCTAGTGGAGGTTGGAAGCTCCATAGTGCTGGAGCAGCTCTTGAGAAGTCCTGGAGGTGGACATAGGACTGGGTGATGTTGGGGGCAGTCAGACGAAGTTCATTGGAGGAGCGGAGTGAGTGGCTAGTTCTGTACCTCTGAGTAAGATCCGAAATGTAGGTTGGACAGGTTTTGTGGATAGATTTGTAGGTCAGACACAGTATAGGTCAGACACTGGATAGGAAACCAGTGGAGGGATTCAAAGAGGGGAGCCACAGTGGTGGAGCGATGGGAGGAGTGGATAATTCTGGCTGCCGCATTCATGATGGACTGCAGTGGGGCTATTCAGGTCATAGGGAGACCAGACAGAAGGGCATTGCAGTAGTCAAGGTGAGAAATTATGAGGACATGGATGAGGAGTTTGGTGGTGGCAGAGGTCAGGAAAGGGCGGAACTTGCAGATGTTACGGAGATGGAAGTTGCAGGACTTTGTAAGGTTTCGGATGTGGAGAGTGAAGGAGAGTGCGGAGTCCAGGGTGACACGCAGACAGCGGGCTTGAGAGGTAGGGTGAATGGTAGTGTGGTTAACAGTGACATGCATATCTGGGAGGTTTAGGCATGGCCGGGGTGGGAAGATCATAAATTCCGTTTTGTCTAGATTTAGTTTCAGGAACCTAGCGGACATCCAGGAGGAGATGGCTGATAGGCAGGAGGAGACCTTATCCATGATAGTGGTGGATATGTCAGGGGTGTGGAGGTAGAGCTGTCTTCTGCATATACAGGTGATAGTTAAAACCCATGGAGCAGATAACCTGGCCAATCTGTATACGGAGAACAGTAGGGGGGCAAGGACCAAGCCTTGGGGGACTCCTACCGAGAGGTGGTTGGGGTGGATGAGGACTCATTGAAGGAGGTCATGAAGGAGCGGTTGGAGAGGTAGGATGAAAGCCGGGTCAGGGCGAGGTTGTGAATGCCTATGGACTGGAGGGACTGGGGGAGTAGGGGATGGTCTACTGTGTCAAAAGCTGCTGAAAGGTCAAGGAGGAGGAGAATGGAGTATTTACCTTCAACTTTAGCTAAGGCAAGGTCATTGACCACTTTGGTGAGAGCAGTTTCGGTTGTGTGGGCAGACCGAAAACCAGATTGCAGTGGGTCTAGCAGTAAGTTGGCATTGAGGTACTGGGTCAGGCGTTTTTGAACCAGACGCTCAAGTGATATAGTATAAACAAACACAAAATAGAAAAAATACACCTTTATTTACAAATAAAATATTGTTGCTATATTTTTTACTAGGGACATGTCATCTAAGTTGTCATCTAATTTGGATGCCTCAGCGAGGCTCTCTCTCTCCCCGCCCCCTCCCTCTCCTTCCCTTCTGTCATCTAATTTGGAACAGGACGGCGATCTGTCCTGTTCCGCCTCTCATAGGCATCAGCCTATGAGAGGAGGGCGCTCTCCGGCCAATCAGAGGCCGGGGATCGCCGATCTCGTACAGCGTTGTGCGCTTGTAAACAAAGGGGATTTCTTTCCCCTTACGTTTACAAGCAGCCTGCTAGCCGCAATCGGCGGCTAGCAGGCTATTCACGGAACTCAGTTCCATGAAGCGGCAGGGAACGATCGCTCATGCGCACGACCATTCTCTGGGATACTGCAGCCCCAGAACTTGACGCCAATTGGAGTTAGGCGGTCCTGGGGCTGCCGCCGCGGTCACGCCCGTTGGCGTGAGGCGGTCCTTAAGTAGTTAAAGGATACCCAAGAAGATCAACATAAATAGTGTTTTACTTCTCTGGGGTTTCTTCCAGCCCCCCGTAGGATTATAAGTCTGTCGCTGTCCTCCCGGTCCTCTTCCTTGATTTGCTGTTTGGCTTGGTATAGTGTGTAACATTGCTAAGTCTCGCACTACGGCACATGCGCTGGTTCAGTGGCGCGCCTCCATGGCCCGGGAGCATTCTACGCATGCGTGGCTACGAGTTTTAACCTCGTACATTACGCGCAGAGAGCTCCCGCCAGCGCATGTGCAGTAGTGCGTGACTTGGCCACCTTGACTACTGTACCGGGCTGATCGAGGAAGAAGACTGGGAGGAGAGTGAGGAACCTACTAGTGGGGCTGGAAGACACCCCAGGTAAGTAAAAGAATACTAGTTATGTTCACCTCAAGTGTCATTTAAAGCAGCAGGAACAGTAATACTATCCCGGGAAAAAACAAAAGTAAAACACATATATAAGTAGATAAATATTTGTTCTACTTACATAACATATGTATTGTAATGTCCACGTTTTGATTTCAGTTAATTTTATACAGTAAAGAAAGATAAAAATGTTTCAGGCATTTTCCATCTCTACTACCTCTGACTGAAGCCAATCCTGATGTCATTTCCTACCTTACTCTTTTTTTTCTCCTGCAAAGGGGTGAGGTGTATTTCCCTTCTCAACCTCATGTCCCACTGAACTGCCCTCAGCCAATCAGTGAGGAGCAGGAATGTGGGAGGGGCGATAACAAGCTTCCCTTTCATCGGCAATGTACTAGAATACCAGAATATAGACCTAGGCTGACTCAGTTATGATTCATTACAGCAGAAACATTTACAATTATATTGGAATGCCTGCAATTCAGGGTCAGGTTGTAGACCACATGATAAACACAGAGCAGTGGGTAAATGGAATTTGATTTTATGGCTGACAATACTGCTTTAAAGAGACTCTGAAGCGAGAATAAATCTCGCTTCAGAGCTCATAGCCGCAATAGCGCCGCTAAACGGGGGTCCCTTTACCCCGACACTTGGTCGCAGACTTGGTCGCTCCTGGAGGCAGGGCTAACGGCTGCAGCCCTGCCTCCAGTCACGTCTATCAGCGGCGCATCGCCGCCTCTCCCCCGCCCCTCTCAGTGAAGGAAGACTGAGAGGGGCGGGGGAGAGGCGGAGATACACGCTGACAGACGCGCGTGGGGCAGGGCTGCGGCGGTTAGCCCTGCCCCAACCAGGAAGCGCTCCCCCGCATTACGGAGGGGATTTGGGGGATCAGGGACCCCCGTTAAGCCGCGGGATAGCGGCGGTTTAGCAGGGGCACACATGCCCCTACTATCTATGAGGTCTGAAGCGAGATTTATTCTCGTTTCAGACTCTCTTTAAGAACACAGCATTTTATGTAATAATTGTCTGTTGGATTTCAGTCATTCCGATCATCTGAAACGTGGCGCATGTTGTTTCTGAAACTTCACTTCAGCCGAGAACCTGTTATAATTCTCATCTCGCATTGAGCTGGACTGGGAACGTTTTTTTTTCCTCCCTGCAGAAGTGGAACCTCGCTCTGAAATTTGCTGAGCATTTACTTTATTACGTATCGCGGCACAAGATCCTCATCTTCTGTGCAGGTGCGTTGTCTGAAAACCCCTTTTTAAGTAACATTCAGAGGAAGTCGTTGAAGCACATTATCGAGAAAGGATCAGTGAGTGCTGGCTGAAGTAGCACTCTACGAAAAAAGCACAAGTTATGTGTTTGATTTCACCCACTTGATACACAAACTGGGAATGCTGATTATCTCAGCGCAAGTGGTGATTAATCTCGGGAAGGTTTGAGTTGGCTCCGGTCTGTCACGATTGCTTTCAGCTCTCTGGGTTGGCCCGTGGATTGCAAGAATGCGGAATCTGAATCCGAGATACGGCCGACCAGGAGCACGAGACGTTAGCGCGTTCAGGGACTGATTGGGTGGACCGCTCCCGGGGAGATAATGCGGAGTGAAACCTTCCGAATCAAATTGCTCCCCAAGAGGTACATTTTCTGTTTGAACGGAGTTCAAAAAAAAAAAAGAAAGAAAACTGTGCGTAATTTTTTTGTGGCAGGATCTTTGCAGAAATCGGCGTATATTTTTGGCAGCTGTAAAGCAGCGCTCAGCGTGAACGGTTTTCGCTAAGATGGGGCCCTGGGCAGAAATAGATGCAGAGCTCCTTACAATTTAATACTGTGCTACCCTTTCATGCATAAATGCAAGCTGATAAACAAGCCTTCAGACTGCTATAAAACTAGTAAAAGTAAATATGCTGAAAATGAACAGATTTTTAAAGGACCACTCTAGCAAAAAAAGTAAGTAGTTAAAACCTGACAGAACCGACAGGTCTATCTCCTCATGGGATATTCTCAGGGTTTTTTTCGGTTTCAGAAGCATTTCCTGAATGGCAGTTTAAATGCCAAGATAGTAAGATACCAGCCAGCCTCTCTACTCACTGTCACACAATTTTGTCAGCTAGACTTAGCAACTGCCATTCAGGAAATGCTTTTGAAGGCAAAGAAAGCCCTGAGAATCCCCCATGAGGAGATGGACTAGTCCAAAACCTGTAAATTCTGTCAGGATTTATTTATTGGTCATTTAAAAGTACTGCAAACTATTAAAAACAGTTATGTGTGTCACATGATCTCCATATAACAAGCACAGCCAACATGTCCCCGGCACATAGAGTGCAGTCGTAATGTTGCCCCCCCCCTCCCCATAGACTGTATAGAGAGACTAGTCATTATGCATACCTCCAAACTTTTTGAGATGAAAAAGAGGGACACTTAGTGTGAGGATAAGATAAGGTAAAATTACCGATCTTTTACTGCCAGGAAAAGGCCATTGAAGAATTTTGGTAAATTACTAATGTTCTGCTGTAAGCATGATCTTGCCCCTAAAGTAAGTGCTTGTAAAGCAAATCCGAGGCAAACCTATGGTCAAAAGATAAAATAATTTGAACGTTAGATGCCTCAGCCAGGCCCTCCTCTGAGCGATGGGCCTAGTTGCACTTGTGATGTCCTAAACACTTGACTTGGGGGCCACTAAAGGGCTTGGCAACATGAGTAACTGCCCAGTATGCCGCTATGGTAAACGTGGCCTGGCCACCTGACAACCACTTTCTCACCTGACAACCACTGTCTCCAGCACCCTTGCAACTGTTGACTCCAGCCACCTAGCAACAACTGACCATAACCATCTGGCAACCGCTGGCTGCAGTCCCCTGACACCAGCTGACCCCTAACAACTGCTGACCCCAGCCACCTGGCACACGCTGACTCCAGCCACCAAACAATTGCCAACCCCAGCCACCTGGCACCCACTGACCTCAGCCACCTGGCAACTGCTAATGCCAACCACCTGGCATTGCTGACTCTAGCCACCTAGCAACTGCTGACCCCAGCCACCTGACAACCACTGACCCCAGCCACCTGGAAAAAACTCACTCCAGCCACCTGGCAACCACTGACCCCTGCCACCTTACAACCACTGACTCCAGCCACCTGGAAACCACTGACCGCGGGCACCTGGCAACCACTGACCCCAGCCACCTGGCAACCACTGACCCCAGGCAGGCAAATGACAGCGCTCAAGGCTGCACCTGAAATGAAAACCAACAGAGACATGCAGAACCCCCCTGGGGCTAAATACATGGCTTGAATGCAAAACAGATGCAATTATGTACTAATTGTAACTCTAAACAATTTTGAATACAGATTGAAGCAATTAATTAGCCACAGGTATACTTACGTTCGATATGTAGAGCGAAAGACACGGCAGCGCTTTCAGACAGTGGTTGTACCTGAATGATCTATCTGCATGGATGTGCAGAGCTCCACAAACTGGACAACATTACACAACTAGCACTCAAAGCAGGTATAACAAAGGAAGGGGTTAGCTTCAGTAAATAATTTGTGCACAGATTATTTCCTACTGGACTTCCCCACGGCGATGACGGATCCTCACGGGGAAGACCTAATACTAGTCAAGCAATAAAAACATAATTTTACCTTGTGCTGCTGACAGAGGCGTAACTAACTAGAATTGACTGTGCCCCCGTGCAAAACTTTGGATGGGGGCCCCTATTTCCACCCTCCCTCCCTCCTGTCTACAAAACTTTGTTATCAGTGGCAGATGCAATCATTAGAACAATTGTGCAGAGAGCAGAAAGCTTTTTCTTTCTGTGCTCAGACTCCTCAAGCATCACTACAGGACATAGCACTTGAGGAGGGGTAGAACAGCACTGTACATAAGACCCTGCTGTACACTGAATAGGTACTGTGTACGAATCTTTGTCTGCAAAACCTTATATTATCCCATATCAGTGGCTGAGCAGATGCAGTCATTAGAACAATTGTGCTGAGAGCAGAAAGTTTTATCTCTCCTTGCTCTTAGTTGTCCGTCTCTCAGGACGGGGCCCCCTGTGGCTTCTGGGCCCCCTGCGGCTTCATCCCTTGCAGGGCCTATTGTTACACCCCTGGCTGCTGATCATAAATGGTATACACATTTAATCAAGCAGGCAGACAAATGACAGCACTCAAGGCTGCACCTGAAATGAAAACCAACAGAGGCATGCAGAGCCCCTCTGGGGCTAAATACATGCCTTAAATGCAAAACAGATGCATTTATGTACTAATTCTAACTCTAAACAATTTTGAATACAGATTGAAGCAATGAATGCAGCTAGCCACAAGTATACTTACGTTCAATACGTAGAGCGAAAGACACGGCAGCGCTTTCAGACAGTGGTTGTACCCGAATGATCTATCTGCATGGAAGTGCAGAGCTCCAGAAACTTACATTACACAACTAGCACTCAAAGCAGGTATAACAAAGGAGGGTGTTAGCTTCAGTGCACCCTACTGTGTTATACCTGCTTTGAGTGCTAATTGTGTAATGTTGTCCAGTTTCTGGAGCTCTGCACATCCATGCAGATAGATCATTCGGGTACAACCACTGTCTGAAAGCGCTGCCATGTCTCCCGCTGTACATAACCACTGACCCCAGCCACCTGGCAACCACTGACCCCGGGCACCTAGCAACAACTGACCCCAGCCACCTGGCAACCACTGACCCCGGGCACCTGACAACCACTGACCCCATTCAACAACAAAATATTGCCTGCTGGTTGGCTTTTCCTCAGGACGACCAGGGTCATTAAATTCATGATGGCCTCCTGGACAGGAAGTGAGGGACGTGTTCACCAGCACGGTTACAGTCAGCAATAAGGGCCCAAAAGAGAGGCCCTAACACCTTTCCACACTACCCTAAAGTAAAAGCCAGCTTTTTTCTTGGCTTATCTAGTTTTTCTGAAGGTGAGAGAGCATCAGCTGTATGAATCGGATATCCCTGTAGTATCTGCCTTGTTAAGTGGCTGATTGTTATCATCATGGCTTCTTCTGGCTGAGTAACCTGTTTTGATGCATCGCACGGTTTTTGGACTGGGCTGCCTGCCAGGGCTCTTACAGGAAGAGGCAATTTCACATGTTAAGAGACAAACAACTGTGCGTCACTTTCAATAAAACCCCTTAAAATGAAGCATTATTTTAGCTGAAGTAATATCGCACGGCAGGCTGTTTGTTGGGAGCTGAATTGGCCACTTTTCTGCCTAGAGCGCTGTCTATGGCTGCTCGGAATTGGTGGTGAATGGCTTGAGGATTCTCCTAATGGGGTATAATGGGAGAGAGAGAGGTACAAAGGCCAGTTGCCATGCATGGTTGTTATGCATCAGAAATCCCCTGTTAGCTGTTGCCTCCTCTCTCTCGTATTTGGTGTGTGATTGTGGCGATTACACAAGGCCATACCGATATACTCTGATTGATGTGATGGGTTGAGCCACATCAGTGGGAGCGGGAAATTTGGGGTGTACGTATTGTAACGTCGCTCAGTCAGTTGGGCGCAGAGTAAGCTAGCTGACGTCTCACCCTGCTGCCACTGAAATTCCAAGTGGAATTAAACAGGAACTTTATCCAAGGATTGAATCTAGAGAAACCGAGAGCCCAATATAGTGTAGTATGTTAAAACATAAACGAAGTAAGGCAAATCAGTGAGAAGAATATACTTACAAACGTGGGTTACCACACAGGCAACCACTGTATAAGCAGGTGAGGAGATTAGACCTGTCCTCACTCAGGATTAAGAAGTCGCTCTCTGTAGATGAGAAAAAGGGGTAGATCACCCCTCCACCAGGGGTGGACACGATTTTGCAGTAGGAGAACAGAGGCGCCAGCAGAATAAAAGTGGATAAAACCTTTAAAATTTGCTTGGAGGAAGTGGTGGACTTACCTCCATAAAGCAGACACGAAAGACTGTCTGAAAAGTAGCAATCACATTTATTATTTGGTACCCCAAAAGTGCAACGCGTTTCGCAGGCCGAGCCCGCTTCATCAGGCAATAAAGTGGGGACAAAACAGAATTCCAGCAGTAGCAGGTGTAGCCTCACCTTATCCTAAAAATTACTTTTTAAGATATTCCACAGTTTTATTTTATATTTAAATCTAGTTTTTAAGTTTTTACTGTTATATTTTTTTTATTATTGTTTTTGCTCAATGACACATTCATTGAAGTATGCCAGAGCTAAAATCTATGAACTATTGACCCTTTATATCTCTTTCCTGCTCTCAGAAGCCATTTTCTGCTAGGAAAGTTTTTTTATAGTTGTAATTTCTTATCAGTGAGGGTCACACTGTAGTCTGACCCAGTCCTGACTCAGACAGGAACTGCCACTTACATACCTGATATTTAACTCTTTCAGGCAGAGAAAGAAAATAAAGGAACACAGCCTAGTTATTTGTGTGCTATGCACTGTACATACACATGTCTATCTCATCATGTCACATGTCACCCCAGTTGTCCAATCCTGCAGCGTCAAAGGGAGATGAGCTATCGGCTCAGCTGTGATGTCGTAACGCATCTATACTTTTTCTTTGCTTGTATATCAAGTCAAAATTTCACAAAAATGTTTGCTTGTATTGCAAAGCGCTCTTAAACCAACTTACTCTCAATCCAAGGTTTTACTGTATTTCGCTATTGGCTCCTGGTCTGGTTTTTTGTCTACTTTGTGTTTTCTCGGCCCATAAACTGCCTTGGCCACCCTTCTCCTGGTTAGAGTAAGGGAGTTTGGGTAAAGCGATAACAGAGCATCTGTAAAATAACTGATATTCTGTTATCGTAATTAGCAAGCTTCCACCAGTAGAATATTGGCAGCACTTGCACTGGGCACTTGCGGCTTTACCAAGTGCCAAATTTCCCTGGCGCCCTTTTTTTAACAGATGCCGTCACTGTCCCTGAGACGTTCTAGGTGCTTAACAGCAAGGTTACTCTGCAATTGGCAAACACAGAACAACCTAACCACTGCCAATGTGAATTGCCTCTCTGTACCCTCTATCTTAAAGTGGATCCGAGATGAACTTTTACTCATTGCATAATTGTGTTCCTTTCTTATTGTTTATAGGGCATTCCTCAAGCCAAATACTTTTTTATTTTTGTTATAATACTCTAATTCCCTATAAACTAAACAAGCCACGCCCACAGGTTTTCAGAGAGCCAAGGCACTTTCAGACAGTAGCAAGGGCCCATGGGAGCTCAGTCTGGGCAGGAGGAGGGGGAGGTATTACTAGCCAGAGATTTCAGAGGCAGAGGGGAGGAGGGAGGAGGAGGGGGGATTAGGTTTGTTTTGCTCAAGATGCAGATAAGCTTGCCTCTGTGTAATGTTTACAAACAACATGGCTGCTGTCATTGTATCACAGGAATAATAATCATATTCTATTAAAGCTGTTTGCAGCTAGATTTGCTGTGTAAACTAATCTAAACTTTAGATAAGATATATAGACAAGTTACTTGTTATAGTTCGTTTTTCACCTCGGATCCGCTTTACGATCCCATTTTCAGTAAAGCATTAATTTTTTACGCCAGATCTTTGTGTAAAAAAATGCCTTGCATTCTCTCAATGGGCTTGATTTACTAAACAAATAGCATGCCTTATCACACTTAACACGCCTTATCAGAGTAGCATACACACCCGCAGGGGCTCCAGGGCAGGATGAGTGAAGCTCTCGTCATTGCCAATTAGAAGGCATACGTTCGTAGCGCTTGCTATGCTACTCTGAGAAGGCTTGTTAACTTTGATAAGGCATGCCAGTGCTGATCGTAATGGAAAAAGCTACGCTTACGGATCATTACGCGTAATTTTACGCTATTACGCATTACGAAATTACGCTTACGGCATAGACATTCAATTTCGGTACATGTCTGTAATTACGCATTGCCCTTACGCAATTACGCGTAAGAATACCGTAATTCAAGTTGTTACGTTATAGGCTTACGCGTAAATTCCTACTAGCAATTAATGCGTAAAGTCATGCTGCCAAGCGGAAAAGTTGACGCATGGATCAATGTTAGGTAGCCGCCGACTTTAAGGGTTAATAGCAAAGCCCCCTTAAGTGCTAAGAGCCTCAAATTTGGAGAATATATTAAGGAGATCAGAAGGAATAAGAGGGAAAATTTTTTTTTCAAAAAGACCTTATAGTTTTTGAGAAAATCGATGTTAAAGTTTCAAAGGAAAAATAGATACATTTAAAAACCCGCCGACTTTACCGGTTAATAGCAAAGCCTGCTTAAAATTTAGAAACACCAAATTTACAGGGTATATTAAGGGGATCAGTGGGAATAAGAGGAAAAAAAATTTTTTTTCAAAAAGACCTTATAGTTTTTGAGAAAATCGATTTTTAAGTTTCAAGGGCAAAAATGTCTTTTGAATGCGGAAAATGTCAGTTTTTTTTGCACAGGTAACAATAGTGTTTTATTTTCATAGATTCCCCCAAGTGGGAAGAGTTTTACTTACTTCGTTCTGAGTGTGGGAAATATTAAAAAAAAAACGACGTGGGGTCCCCCCTCCCAGACCTCTTTAACCCCTTGTCCCCCATGCAGACTGGGATAGCCAGAATGCGGAGCACCGGCCGCGTGGGGCTCCGCACCCTGACTATACCAGCCCGCATGGTCCATGGATTGGGGGGTCTCGGAAGGGGAGGGGCAGCCAAGCTTTCCCCTCCCCCTCCGAGCCCTTGTCCAATCCAAGGACAAGGGGCTCTTCTCCACCTCCGATGGGCGGTGGAGGTGGAGGCCGCGATTTCCTGGGGGGGGGGGGGTTCATGGTGGCATCTGGGAGTCCCCTTTAAAAAGGGGTCCCCCAGATGCCCACCCCCCCTCCCAGGAGAAATGAGTATAGAGGTACTTGTACCCCTTACCCATTTCCTTTAAGAGTTAAAAGTAAATAAACACACAGACACTTTGAAAAAGTATTTTAATTGAACAAAAAACATAACCACGAAAAAAGTCCTTTAATATTCTTAATTAACCATTAATACTTACCTGTCCCTTTAAAAGCCAGTTCCCACGCAATATCCTCGGAAATATACTAATCAGTTACAATGTAACAAAGCTATTACAATGTAACAACTTTGTTACTTTGTAACACCACCGCACCCGACGTCACTCGCCGCCACCGCCGCGTCTGCGCTGACCCGACAGAGCTCTGAGCTATATAGCTCAGAGCTCCCTAAGCATCTTTGTATTTGGGCTCCAAGGAGCCCCATTGGTCCTTAGCAGACCAATGGGGTTCCTTTAAATCAGAAGGAACCCCATTGGTCTGCTAAGGACCAATGGGGCTCCTTGGAGCCCAAATACAAAGATGCTAAGAGAGCTCTGAGCTATATAGCTCAGAGCAAGCTCTGTCGGGTCAGTGCGGGACGCTAAGTCCCCGCCGCCTCCCGCTGTCCTCCCCGCCTCTTCCACATGTCACCCACATGTCACCCACATGTGGGTGACATGTGGGTGACAGATGTGGGCGGGGCTGACAGCGGGAGGCGGCGGGGACTTAGCGTCCCGCACTGACCCGACAGAGCTCTGAGCTATATAGCTCAGAGCTCTCTTAGCATCTTTGTATTTGGGCTCCAAGGAGCCCCATTGGTCCTTAGCAGACCAATGGGGTTCCTTCTGATTTAAAGGAACCCCATTGGTCTGCTAAGGACCAATGGGGCTCCTTGGAGCCCAAATACAAAGATGCTTAGGGAGCTCTGAGCTATATAGCTCAGAGCTCTGTCGGGTCAGCGCAGACGCGGCGGTGGCGGCGAGTGACGTCGGGTGCGGTGGTGTTACAAAGTAACAAAGTTGTTACATTGTAATAGCTTTGTTACATTGTAACTGATTAGTATATTTCCGAGGATATTGCGTGGGAACTGGCTTTTAAAGGGACAGGTAAGTATTAATGGTTAATTAAGAATATTAAAGGACTTTTTTCGTGGTTATGTTTTTTGTTCAATTAAAATACTTTTTCAAAGTGTCTGTGTGTTTATTTACTTTTAACTCTTAAAGGAAATGGGTAAGGGGTACAAGTACCTCTATACTCATTTCTCCTGGGAGGGGGGGTGGGCATCTGGGGGACCCCTTTTTAAAGGGGACTCCCAGATGCCACCATGAACCTCCCCCCCAGGAAATCGCGGCCTCCACCTCCACCGCCCATCGGAGGTGGAGAAGAGCCCCTTGTCCTTGGATTGGACAAGGGCTCGGAGGGGGAGGGGAAAGCTTGGCTGCCCCTCCCCTTCCGAGACCCCCCAATCCATGGACCATGCGGGCTGGTATAGTCAGGGTGCGGAGCCCCACGCGGCCGGTGCTCCGCATTCTGGCTATCCCAGTCTGCATGGGGGACAAGGGGTTAAAGAGGTCTGGGAGGGGGGACCCCACGTCGTTTTTTTTAAAATATTTCCCACACTCAGAACGAAGTAAGTAAAACTCTTCCCACTTGGGGGAATCTATGAAAATAAAACACTATTGTTACCTGTGCAAAAAAAACTGACATTTTCCGCATTTAAAAGACATTTTTGCCCTTGAAACTTAAAAATCGATTTTCTCAAAAACTATAAGGTCTTTTTGAAAAAAAATGTTTTCCTCTTATTCCCACTGATCCCCTTAATATACCCTGTGAATTTGGTGTTTCTAAATTTTAAGCAGGCTTTGCTATTAACCGTTAAAGTCGGCGGGTTTTTAAATGTATCTATTTTTCCTTTGAAACTTTAACATCGATTTTCTCAAAAACTATAAAGTCTTTTTGAAAAAAAATTTTTTCCTCTCATTCCTTCTGATCTCCTTAATATATTCTCCAAATTTGAGGCTCTTAGCACTTAAGGGGGCTTTGCTATTAACCCTTAAAGTCGGCGGCTTTTTTATATTATACGGGAGCGTAATATTACGCGATTACGGCAGACTGTGTAATTTCAATGGGAGTTTACTGTCTTACGCGTAATTTGTTACGCGTAAAACGTAACCCACGGTCTACGCGTAATTAATTACGCGTAATACCGTAACCTTACACGTAACGCTTACGGTGCATTTGTAGTGAATTACGATGCGTAATTACGCTAATGCGTAATTTCGGCCCAGCACTGAGGCATGCTGTTTGTCTTAGTGAATCAAGCCCAATGTATCCATGTGTTCTATTTTTGTATCCGTTTTCTGTATGCATTTATTTTTCTACTTGTGCTATTTTT
Source organism: Hyperolius riggenbachi (assembly GCF_040937935.1). Taxonomy (NCBI): domain Eukaryota; kingdom Metazoa; phylum Chordata; class Amphibia; order Anura; family Hyperoliidae; genus Hyperolius; species Hyperolius riggenbachi. Next base: position 419,842,400 of record NC_090650.1, read on the forward strand.
GTGTACCTGGAGTCGGAGTTTCATAAACTGAGGAGTTGGAGTTGGGGCAATTTTTGCAATAATTTCACAGCCCTGGTAGATATTAGACTAACGAATCAGGCTGCTTTCACACTGTAAACTTCCGGCAGTGATGCGGTGCGTCGCGCCCGTTACACCACATCGCACGACCAAAAATAGGCCTCTAGGGAACACGTGTCAGTACATAGTGTTTCCTGTCTGGCAATCGGCCAAGCAGGAAGTGACGACCGCACTTCCTGCTTCGGGTATGCTCCAATGCATGTAAGCATATTGTAAATATTGTACTGACGTCACGACCCCAACTCTTTAAAAAACCCTGCATCGCCATAGACCAGGCATGGGCAAACTTGGCCCTCCAGCTGCTGAGGAACTACAAGTCCCACAATGCATTGCAGGAGTCTGACAGCCACATTCATGACTCATAAAGTCAAATGCATTGTGGGGGTAAAGTAGTTCTGCGCTAGCGTAGAATTTGGCACTTTCAGCGCAGCGTGCCGCAACCCCACAGGGTTACATTAGGCTGCGGTAGCGTGCGTCAATTTGACACACCGCTCCAGTGTGAATATTTTCCCGACTGAAATATATACCTATATATTTTTTAAAAATTTTATTTTTCTTTTAGGCTAGTTACACACCAGGATGTTGCGTTTAGGGGACGTTATAGGGCACATAACGTGCCCCTAACGCAACGCCTGGTGCTGTCTGGTGTGGACGTCGGAGTGAGCCGCGTTGTGCAGCTCACTCTGGCGTCCGTGATGCCGTGATGTGTACTCTTGGACGCATGCGGCATCATGTGGTCCCGCCCGGCCAATCGCCGCACAGAGCGGCCGCTCCAGGAAGTAAACACTGCAGGTCACTGAGTGCAGTGAATATTAATTAGCCATATTAATTAGCCATGTGCCCGGCCGCTCTCCCCTCCTCCCCAACATGACTGAGCATGTGCAAACAGTCTAACGCGGCTTAGCCGCCTAGAATGCACAGCATGCAGCACTTTGCTGCGTTACAATGTAACGCAACGTGGGCAGTGTGAACAGCCCACTTGTGTTACATTGCTGTGTGTTGGGGGAGCGTTACAGGCTGCACTAATGTGCGCCTGTAACGTCCCTGTGTGCAAGAAGCCTAAAAGCTAATAAATCAATTCAAAAATAAATAATAATAATAATAAAAACACTATGCCGCACTGTGCTAGTAATTTATTTATTTACTCGAGAGACCCGAGGATAAAAAGGGATAACACAAAGATCTACGGCGGAATTTGGCGAGGTGTAATTCAGCCGCATAATTCTCTTTAAGAGGCAGGGGAGGAAAAAAAAATGACAGCGGCGGATTTTTCGAGGCATAAATTTTTGGAGAAATGCAGAATCGACTCTTTTCTTTTGACCGACTTGTCAGGAAGCGGCGGCGGTAGAGGTCAGGTGGATAGACCGGACGCGGTGAATAAATCCATCTTATCACGCTAAAACCCCTCGAATGGGATAAATGAAAGGGAGCAAATCATGGAAAAAAAATGATGAAATGCTGAATAGTTTAACACAGGTTACACAGCTACACACAATAGATAGACTGAGACTGAGACACTTTTCTATCAAGTCCAACCTAAGAAATGAAAAAAAAAATGATTAAAGATTTTTTTATGTGTTGATTTTAATGCATATAAAGTTTGATGTATTTTTTTTTTAATGTAGAAATGATGGATGAAATACATGGTGCCAGGGGCGTTGCTAGCCCCAAAGATCAGTAGCACGTGCCCCGGATCTATTCTGGGGTGCCCCTGATGTCCCCCAGGCTGAGTCAGCTGTGGTGCCTCAATTGGGGGTATGCTGGGTGCTGTGGTGCCTCTATGTGGGCGTACTGGGTGCTGTGGTGCCTTTATGGGGGCATGCTGGGAGTTGTGATACCTGAATGGACGGCCGTGGGAGCATGGGAGGGGGGCCACTAGAAGGCCAGGGAATGCTATGGGTGAACTACCAGATAACCTGGCAGCAGGCCAGCCCACCCAGCAGAAAGCCAGACCAGCCAGCACAGAAGCCAGGTAACTCTGCCTAGTTATGTTTAAGTGACACTGCCTATTTATGTGATACGCTGCATTTTTGTTTTGTGTATTAACTACTTTGGCTTCCTGGACGTAGTAGCTACACCCAAGAGGCCATGTGCGCGTCCGCGCGCTCCCGCGGCCGATCGCGCGCGTGCACGCGCGCTCCCGGCCGCGGTTCGTTAGCCTGCCAATCAGTGAATCGGGCTATGGTGCCCGATCACTGATTGCTCTCCCCCGCTGAAAAAGCGACAGCTTCTCTCGGAAGCTGTGCTTTTTCTGGCTGTAACGTCCCCCATACGTCGCTCTAAGCGTATGTTACGCTTAGTGACGTCATGTAAACAAACTCATGGCCGCCATCTTGTGGCCAAAAAGTAAAACTACAACTACAAGTGAAAAAAATAAAACTCAAGACACATTTACATTATAAAACTATGGCTCACATCCCACCCTCCCAAAAATACCCAAATAAAATGTTTAATACAAAAAAAAAAAAAAAAAAAATTACAATAAAAAAAAAACATGTAAATATTTACCTAAGGGTCTAGACTTTTTAAATATCAATGTAAAGATGAAATATTTCTAATTTTTTTTTTTTTTTAAACTTGTAAATAGTGATAGATGCAAAACGGAAAAAATGCACCTTTATTTCCAAATAAAATATTGTCGCCATACATTGTGATAGGGACATAATTTTAATGGTGTAATAACCGGGACATATGGGCAAATACAATACATGAGTTTTAATTATGGAGGCATGTATTATTTTTAAAACTATAATGGCTGAAAACTAAGAAATAATGAATTTTTTCCGTTTTTTTTCTTATTCTTCCTGTTAAAATGCATTTACAGTAAAGTGGCTCTTAGCAAAATGTACCCCCCAAAGAAAGCCTAATTGGTGGCGGAAAAAACAAGATATAGATCAGTTCATTGTGATAAGTAGTGATAAAGTTATAGGCTAATGAATGGGAGGTGAAAATTGCTCGGATGCATAAAGCGAAAACGACTGAAGGCTGAAGTGGTTAATGGAGAGGGGGCTTCATCCCAAATTTTGCTGGCAGGCCTACACTGTTAAAGTGGATTTGAGCTGAAAAACTAACTATAACAAGTAACTTGTCTATATATCTTATCTAAAGTTTAGATAGTTTACTCAGCAAATCTAGCTGCAAACAGCTTCAGCGGTGTATGATTATTTATTCCTGTGATACAATGAGGGCAGCCATGGTCTGTTTGTCACATCTCCCACTCCCCTCTCCTACTCCCTCCTCCCCTCTACCTCTGAAATCTCTGGCTAGTAACCTCCTCCTCTTCCTGCCCAGACTGAGCTCCCATAAGCCCTTGCTACTAAGGCTGAGAATGCCAAGGCTCTCTGGAGAAGCTGTGGGCGAGGCTTGTTTAGTTCATAGGGAATTAGAGCGCGTTAGGCGGTCCTGGGGCTGCGGTCGCAGGTCGCAGGTTGCGTGACGCGGTCAGCAACTAGTTAAGATAATTTTTGTGATGATAAAATTGGTGGAGGACTTGTGCAGCTCTGATCGATGTTTAGAACAATTTGTTTTTAGGGAAGGTTGCATTTTATTTTCAATAGGCCTGGGTTGCCTCTGTCTGAACGGAGGGCCTGACATCGGGATGTAAGTAATCACCCATTTCCTGCGTCGCTGATTTTCATACGGAATACACACACACACATAGACAGCGGGGGAGCGTTTAATTAATGAAGCGATGAGCCCACCTGATAGCAGCTGCTGCAACGCTCCGGCGATTAACAGGACGCATTAATCATTCGCTGCGTGACAAGGGGGGCTGACCCTGTAACATGTTCATTGATTAATATAGAGGTTGTTTCATTCATCTGTCCACACTGCTATAAGATCGCGGTGACACCTCACCGCACGCCGGTCGTCTCTGCGCACGCTGGAAGCACGCCGCGGTGCTATACCAGTCCAGGATCGGCGAATGCTGGAGCCTGTATGTGGGAATTTCATTACAAGCTCATTTTCTGTGTTCATCGAATAGGGGCAGAGCAGGATCGCCCACCAGGCAACCTAGGCAGGTGCCTGGGGCCTAGTGGGTGTCAAGGGGCCCACCAGCCACCTTCTGTGACCTCTCTCTGTGTGAGCTTTCCAAAAAGACTACAAGGGTGCTCTAAATCTTTTACCTTGCTTACAGCTCCTTTACATTTTAATCCATCTCTGAATAAGGGGGACATATACAGGGGCGTACCTAGAAGTCCCCGGGCCCCCCTGCAAAAAAAAAAAATCCGGGGGGCAGGAGGGGTCGCAGCATAAGAGGAGAGTGTGGCAGATCGGTGGGGAGGGGGAAAATTCCCCCCCCCCTCACCTCGGGCTCTCCTCTCAGCGCTCCCCCTCCTGCAATCATTGGTGGTGTTCGTGGCAGCGGCGGCGGCAGGCTGAAGCTGAACACATTACCTCCTTCTCGCTGGAGGTCTTCCGATTTGCTGTTAGAGATCAGAAGACCTCCAGCGAGAAGGAGGTAATGTGTTCAGCTTCAGCCTGCCACCGCCGCTGCCACAAACACCACCAATGATTGCAGGAGGGGGAGCGCTGAGAGGAGAGCCCGAGGTGAGGGGGGGGGGGGATTTCCCCCCTCCCCACCGATCTGCCACACTCTCCTCTTATGCTGCGACCCCTCCTGCCCCCCAAAAGACCCTGAGCGGGCCCTAGGGGTCGCATCCCCTATTGTTACGCCAGTGGACATATTCTATCTGTTGGCCCTTATACTACATAGATTTGGTAAATCTGTACAACCAAGATTGATTTACACTAACCTCCTCCTTTTTTTTGTCTAACACTAACCTTCCCCCTATATACTGTATGAATAATACTAAACCTGCTCCCCTGCCACTCCGCCAATAGCCCAGCAGCACCTAAATGACCCCCATTACAGATCCTCTGACTCTCCTGTGATAACCTGATACTGAATTTAACCCCCTGTGTGCCGATAGCTGGAGTTTTCTCTACAGTGGGCTTTTGCTGTAGAGATGATAGAAGGACATCAGTGTAGCCTTGAAGGGATGAGCGTGAGCACAACTAATGCTGCATCAATCATTTGCATATACTGGGGCTGGAGGAGAGGAGGAGGGAGGGGAGTGGGGTGCGAAAGGGCCAGCTGCAATAGAAACTCACATTTACCTTTGCGGGCTCAACGAAATTACTCTTTCGGGCCAAATTTGGCCCATGGGCTGGAGTTTCACATCCCTGCTTGACACTAACGCTCCATATTAAAATGCTCTATAATAACTGAAAGCCTTAAAGGAACCAGAGATGAATGCTTTGGCACAAAATAAACATACCCCCTGATAGATTTTACAAAATAAATGCTATACCTGGTGTTTTCCCCGCTCTGGTGTGCAGTTCTTTGTGTTTTTTTACTAACACTCCATGCAAAACACAGTTCATCAGAAAAGCATATTATTTAGTGGGCTATGTGCAAAATGAAATCACCATTTCTAAAAACCTCTTATGACTAACAAATATAGATAAAAGCAAAACGTTTTTCATTATATCCTTACATTAGCAGCTCCTCCCCTCTCATCACTGCTCTCTGTGATGCTGCAAGTACAGAAAGGGGAAAGCAGAGCCAGAAGGGGGCAGGTTTGGGCTTGAAATGACATCAGAGAAAACAGACTCAGCTATAATGATTCCTGAGCATAGCCAGACTGAATGCTCAGCCAGGGATTTTATCAGGGCTGAGCACAAGCAGGCTGAGCAGTGAAGGATGAAGCAGAGAGCAGGGTATGTGTTTTCTGTAATGTTCCCACTGATATATAATAAAGTACATGAGGGTGCTTAGTCTCCGGTTCACTTTAAACGATACCTAACTTTTCTTAGCAGCCACTTCTAAGACAGGTGCTCTTTGCCAAGGTGCACTTAGCGGTCATGCTGAGACACCTGGTTTTGGGCCTTGCAATATCTCATAATGCAAAGGCCCTGCACTGTGCTGTCGCTTTGAATGTATCAGGAGGCTCTGCACTGGAACACAATTTCGTGAACTGACAAATTTCGCATTAAACATGAAATTCCGAATAGTTTCTGTTACAAAAATTATGGTAATTATGAAATACGATCGTAATAACGCAATTACACAAAAAACGCGAAATTTTGTGAAATTACACATTTTCAGTTATCGTAATTTTGAGAACTATGTGAAATTTTGTGTAATCATAATTAGGTCATTACGTTTATCACTAGGTTCAACAAACAATAGTTTTTTTTATCCAGACAGCAATCATCGTCACAACCAGCATCACCGTATAGGACGACATGATGCTAGAAATCAGACTGAATATCGATCATACCATTGCCCTGCTTGAGAAACCATTATTATTTATTATTAAAGTGGATCCGAGATAAACGTTTACTCATTGCATAATTGTGTTCCTTTCATATAGTTTATAGGGCATTCCTCAAGCCAAATACTTTTTTTGTTTTGTTTTAATACTCCAGTTCCCTATAAACTAAACAAACTTCACCCACAGCTTTTTCACAGTGCCTTGGCATTGTAGCAAGGGCTCATGGGAGCTCAGTCTGGGCAGGGGGAGGAGGAGGTGTTACTAGCCGCTGATTTCAGAGGCAGAGGGGAGGAGGGAGGAGGAGAGGCGAGTGAATTTACACACAGGCAAGCTGATAGCATCTCCAGCCCTCAGCGTGTGACAATGTGACAAACAGAACATGGCTGCCCTCATTGTATCACAGGAATAAATAATCATAAACTGGTGGAGCTGTTTGCAGCTAGATTTGCTGTGTAAACTATCTAAACTTTAGCTAAGATATGTAGACAAGTTACTTGTTATAGTTAGTGATGCATCTCTGATCCGCTTTAAGTGAACCTCCAGACTAAAGATCTACTCAGCAGCACTGAAAAGGCTTGGTGTTTCTTTAACAATTTCACAGCATCAGAACTTAGTTTTTCTTATCCAAGCCTCATTTTTGGCTGCACAGAAGCTAAGCTCCTCCCCATCAAAGAAAACTGCCCGGGCATTTTCCCCCTGATACTGTGCAAAGCATGATGGAATTTCTGATGTTGTTGTTCTTGTTGCCTAGCAACTGGGAGTGGTGATCAGGACACAGGACAGTTGGAACTGTGTCTCATGCTCCCTGTCTCCTCCTTTCAACCAAAAAGATGGCTGCCCCCCATGAAATCACAAACATTTGCCTGTTCTTTTAAAACAGAGTGGGTAAGAGATTATATTACCTATCTATTTTAATTAACAGAACTAATGTAACTTAATGACAGTATGTTTGTTTAACCTGAAGTTGCTCTTTAAAACTATAACAAGTAACTTGTCCAGGGCTGCCATCATATATTTTGGGGCCCCTCACATATCATCAGGCCTGGACCCACTGGTTGCTGTGCCCGCTCACTAGCCACCCCACCCCCGTGGCCATGCATGAAGTGCGCTGCAGCAAAAAAATGTGCGTGGCTCCGACAAATGCAGCAAAAAGGTGCCTTCAGTAGCAAGCTATAGGTGCCCCAGTATAGGTAGCCAGGTACAGGTGGTGCCCTCAGTAAAGGTAGCCAAGTATAGGTAGTGGCCCACTGGCCCAGTATAGGTAGCCTGTAGCCAGATATAGGTGGTGCCCCAGTATAGAAAGTCAGCTGTAGCGGGCTCACTCATCTTCTCCCCACGTTCAAGTGCTGATGTTACTCTTCTCTCAGTGCTGGAACACGGTGCGCTGGTTAGTAAGCCACAGGCCCGCAGCCAGCACATGTGGCCCTTCCAGTGCTTTGGGGGGTCCAGGGCCCCCAGAAGCCCTGGGCCCCTCACCGCAGTGTCATTTGTCCCCCCCTGATGGCTGCCCTGAACTTGTCTATATATGTTATCTAAAGTTTAGATAGTATACGCAGCATATCTAGCTGCAAACAGCTTCAAAAGTTTATGATTATTTATTTCTGTGATACAATGAGGGCAGCCATGTTCTGTTTGTCACACTGTCACAGGCTGAGGGTTTGAGATGCTATCAGCTTGCCTGTGTGTAAAATCAGTCCCCTCTCCTCCTCCCTCCTCCCCTCTGCCTCTGAAATCAATGGCTAGTAACCTCCTCTTCCTCCTGTCCAGACTGAGCTCCCATAAGCCCTTGCTACAGTGCCAAGGCACAAAAGGAGCTGTGGGCGAGGCTTGTTTAGTTTATAGGGAATTAGGCCCCGTTCACACTTGCGTTTTGGCATGCAAACGGACCGGATCGGAACCGAACGATTCCGATCAGGATCCGATCCGGATCTGGTCCGTTTGCATCAGGCATGCATCAGGCTGCCATCCGGATCCGTGTGGTAAAAATAGCGAAATTAGTATTAAAATTGTTGGGGTCAGCAGAAGGTGCACCTGGTGCACCTGTAGAATCAGGTTCCTCCGCTGTTTAGGCCTCACCTCCACCTCCGACATACTGCCAAACAGCTCCAGCACGCTCCACTCCAGGAATGCTGGGCCTATGTGTCCCCATCCGAAATGGCCGCTTGGATACGCATAGGAAATGGGGTAGAACGTCAGGTGTTTGTATCCAGTGTGTTCTGTGCTTTCCGTTCCCCATTGGTTTCTATTTCCGGATGGTGCAGTCAGGCTCCGGTCCGGGTGCGTGGGCCAGATGATCCGGACCCGAAAAATAGCGCATATTGGAAAAGTGTCCGGAGTCCGGATCCGATCCGGCTCCGTTCTGTACGGAACGTACGCATGTGAACGCCCGCATAGACTTTGCATTGCTATGCGGAACGTACGTTCCATTTGTACAGTATACGGTCCGGATCCGATCAGGCGAATCCGGACAGCGAACGCTAATGTGAACCGGGCCTAAGAGTATTAAAACAAAACAAAACAAAGTTTTTGGCTTGAGGAATGCCCTATAAACTATATGAAAGGAACACAATTATGCAATGAGTAAAAATGTATCTCGGATCCACTTTAAGGCCTCCTGGATCATTTGAAGCATGTTAGATAGTTTTATTATACAGTACCTACAACAAAAATTCCTGCAACCTTTCTTTTGTAAATTTTCACATTCTAAAATTCAAGCGTGGAGGAATAGGAAGGCAGTATGGAGGGACAAATGGAAGAAAAGGCTTCGAAGAACTTGCATGTGAAAATATATTTATTGTTTTGGCCAATCAAAGGCGTCAAGAAGAATTCTTTTTTTTTATACATGAAATTCAGCTGGAAATTTCCCCTCTGAGCCTATATTTTGCACCAAGGGTGGTTTTGTATTTTCGCAAGCGGACATAAATCCTACCTTGTCCGTGTACGGTATATATATATATATATATTTTCCAACTGCTAACACCCGTAGGATTAAATAAGATACCTTCCCTGACCACTCAATAAATCCAAAAAACCACCAACCTTTATAAAAAATCAATTCAACTCCAACACACCATAAATAACACGATCGTCTCTTCTTAACGCTTCCCCTAACCCTCGCCTGCACGTCTTTCTCCTTCATACCTCCGTAGCAGGAAGAAGCGTCGGTCAATATTTTAGCCACGCGCGCCGTCGACAGGCCGCATCCTGCCGCCTCTCTGAACTCTGCCTTAACCTGTTCCAGGAACAACTCATAAATGTTAAAGTGTGTGCAGAGGGGGCTCACCCTATTCAATAACACATCCTCCTCCCAGAAAAAAATAAATAAATAAATTCATTCATACATTAATGAGGCTCCGCATTTGTGTTCGTCTGAGTCGCGCATTAACGAGATGATTTGTAATCATAAGCGCCGGGCGTACGCGGCAGGAGCAACAGGGAGAAAATGAGATGTAATCAGATCGGAGGGGAGGAGGGAGGCGTAGTTAGGGAGGGGCGGCGGGGGGAGAGTCGTGAATCTGCAAACGGATGCGGATGCGCACCGTCAGCATAAGGAGATTAATTAAAATTAATGCAATAAGGCAGGTCTGGTTGTGACACAAACAGCGGCTGATGCAAGTCGCTGAAAACGCTCTGGATTTCCATTAATGAATCCTGGGAGTATTTACGTCAAAGAGCCCGTCCATTATGTTCCGGCCTCCGCAGCGTTTCGAGGGCCTCGCATCTCATTTGCGCGGTGCCATTGTGAGATGTTTATCGAATTAGCTGCCGGGAGAAGGGAGAGGACGGACGGGATTAAAGAGCCGTGTTGGGTAAAGCAAGATCCCTAACCATGATGTAAAAATGGGCTTAACCACATTAGGCCGGCAGAGCAGCGTGCACCTGGATCTTGGGGGTTTAGGAAGTGTTTTGCGTTGCTAAGTGTGGCAGTAATTGTCTTTCTGTTATGGCAGGAGGGGGGGGGGAGGTACAGCATGATGGAGGGAAAAAACATTTAAAGGAAAACTAAAGTTTTGTAGGGAGGAAAAAAATAGCATGCTCGTAAGGTATTTCAGGATTGAGCATCTGAACTGAAAATGGTAATCAGACAGGCATTTCTGTCACTTATCCTGTGGAACTCTCTCCCATTGCTCAATGGGCTTGCCACCTTGCCCCCTCCTTCGGCATCTTTAACCTATTTTGGTTCCTGGACGTAGTTTCTACTTCCAGGAACCATGCGCGCTACCGCGCGCCCCCGCGGCCGATCGTGCACGCGCACTCCCGGCCGCGGATTCGGTAGCCAAGGAATCAATGTATCGGGCTACGGAGCCCGATCATTGATTCCTCTCCCCCGCTGAAAAAGCGACAGCTTCTCTCGGAAGCTGAGCTTTTTCTGGCCGTCTTCTTCCTGATGCGTCACTCTAAGCGCGTGCTACGCTTAGAGTGACGTCATGTAAACAAACTCATGGCCGCCATATTGTGGCCAAAAAGTAATACTACAACTGGAAAAAAAACAACACAGAATTAACACACATTTACATTATAAATCTATTGTTTACCTACCACCCTCCCAAAAGTACCCTAATAAAATTTTTAGTATAAAACAAAAAAAACATTACAATAAAAAAAAAAAAAACATGTAAATATTTACCTAAGGGTCTAAACTTTTTAAATATCAATGTAAAGATGAAATATTTCTATATTTTTTTTATTTTAAACTTGTAAATAGTGATAGATGCAAAATGGAGAAAATGCACCTTTATTTCCAAATAAAATATTGTCGCCATACATTGTGATAGGGACATAATTTTAACGGTGTAATAACCGGGACATATGGGCAAATACAATACGTGAGTTTTAATTATGGAGGCATGTATTATTTTAAAACTATAATGGCTGAAAACTGAGAAATAATGAATGTTTCCATTTTTTTCTTATTCTTCCTGTTAAAATGCATTTACAGTAAATTGGCTCTTAGCAAAATGTACCCCCCAAAGAAAGCCTAATTGGTGGCGGAAAAAACAAGATATAGATCAGTGCATTGTGATAAGTAGTGATAAAGTTATAGGCTAATGAATGGGAGGTGAACATTTCTCACGTGAAAACGACGGAACCTGAATGGGTTAAGCAAGCCCTCCAAACTCTCCTCTTCACGATGGCCTACCCCACCTTACCGATGCCCTAAGTCTCTCTGCTGATTTCCCTTTAGATTCTAAGCCTTTAGCAGGGCCAGGCCCGGATTAACCTCACAGGAGCAAATAGACACAGATGTCTGGCTGCACCTTAGATTTCGTCCTCCATGAACCTACAAACTCCCTTAGAGCCACACCACAAGTGTACTGCCTGGCTCAGCTGTCACTTCTCACTTCCTTCCCTTGCCCTTCATAGGTAGCTACAGGTGTCCCTTAGTATTAGGTAGCCAGAAGAACCCTCAATAGGTAGCTAGAGGTGTACCCAAGTATTAGGTAGCTAGAGGAGCCTCAATATTATGTAGCTAGAGGTGCCTCTGACAAGATCTCATCAGTGGAATGCCGAGAGGTGGGTGGGAAACCTCTCATTTACAGGAGAGTGAGCCGCTGTTCCATCACCAGGCGTCTGTAGGCACAATCGAATAGTCCTGGGAGCAATCGAGCTCGCTCTCAGGAAGAAGATTGAAGCAGGAGAACTTTTTGGAACGCAGAAAAGCTGCAGCGTCTGGAGAGACGCTGTCGGCTTTTCTCCGGGGGGGGTTGCGATCAGTGAAAGGGATCTATAATCCCTTTCACTGTTCGCTGGGCTAACGGCCAGTAGCGGGAGCGCGCACGGGGGAAGGGGGGGGCGGGAGCACGCGCAACACATGGGAGTGCGCGCAGCCTAACTGGACTAGTCCATTTCATCATGGGGGATTCTCATGGTTTTCTTTGTTTTTGAAAGAATTTCCTGAATGGCAGTTGCTAAAGCTATGTACACACATGCAATAACCGTCATCTGAAATGGCCGATTGAAGGCGCTCTATGTCGTTCGCTGATCATCATCCCTTCGCTCCCCTTCATAACAACAGAATATATTGCTAGCCTCATGGCTAGGGATGTGTCTGTACAGCATCGTTCTCCCATGTGTGTACTTAGCTTTAGGCTGCTTTCACAGTGCGATGTTAAAGTCGCACATTATAAAAAGTAATAACACAGACTAACGCACAGAAATACTAAGTCTGTGCGACATTCACAGTGCACACGTTGCGTTGTGTGTAACGTGTAGCAATATTTAGAAAGTGCTGCATGTTGTGTGTTGTCTGCGTTATTAGCTGCATTGGACTGTTTGCACATGCTCAGTAATGTTTTGTTTTTTTTTAAATGTGACGCATGCGCCGTTTTCGTTCCATCAGTATGCGACGAAAACGGCGCACCGCGAGACACATAACGTAGTTTAAAACAACGTCCATCTTCAAAACCAACATGCATTGCGTTAGGGGCACGTTGTGCGACTTTAACGTCACGTCAAACGCAACGTCCCACTGGGAAAAAGGCCTAAAGCGAACCTGAGACTGATTAAAAAAAAAAAATATTATACATATTTGGGACCTCCTCCACCTCCAGCCTTCTTCAGGCAAATTGGTCCCTCGCTGTCCTCCTCTGCCGCCTGGATATTCTGCTAGATGCTCCGTTAAGTCCGCAAATTAGGGCGTACTGTCCATGCACGGCCCAGCCATGCAAGTGCGTCCCGTCATCCTCCTGAGCACGAAGGGGGAGTGTGCGCGTCCGGGCTACACCTGCCCCGACTGGCTCTGACTGCCGGAATTGTCGACAAGCCTAGCGGAAGTTACAGGCGGAGGAGGACAACGGTGAGGGTCCAATTAGCCTGAAGCGGGCTGAAGGAAGCCCTAGGTATAATTTTTTTTTTTTTTTTTACCTTTTCGGGTATCCTTTCAGTCTAACTTACAATATAGTAAGCTACCAGCCAGCCACCCTAATGGCATTTTCACTTAGAAAACTACATTTCAGGAAATGCTGTTGAAAACAAAGAAAACCCTGAGAATCCCCCTGAGGAGATGGACAGCCCAAAACCTGTCAGTGCTGTAAAATTTTAGCTGCTTACTTTTTTTTTATTTTTTGCTGTAGTGGTTCTTTAATAGCGATCATTTTCTTCTTCTCCATAAATTGCATTATTAGCAGGAGCGAGGAGCGGTAAGTAAGACTGTGAAATCTGTAACATATGTTTTGTGGCTGGTGTACATCTGCTCCAGCATTCATTATTAATGAGGACCTCTCTGCAGCCATGGATGCCATCAGTGAGGGTAATGTGGGTGGGAGCACCGCTGGGGTCCGCAGAGCGCATTACTCAACGCACCATAAATTACACATGCTTTGCAGACAGGATAGTCAACGGGGATAAAGCTGAGCTTATTGATTGGAAGATAGAAAGCTAGCATAAGTAAGCACTACCTGTCATGATGCTAATAAATGCCGCGCTAAATGCATCAACGGAAGTGCTAGTAATTAGCTACATGTCAACATCTGGCCATTAAGCTGCTGCCAAGAGATGGCCCCGTTAGTTTACTCTAAAGTCCCGTCATGGGGCCAACCCCCTCCCCAATTTGTAATTTTATTGATTATTGTCTAATACATCTGATCACAAGTAGAGTTCTGGTTATCTTGAACTGAACTAACAAGCAGTATCAACCAATCAGAACAAATCGCCGGCAGCACTAACAGTGGTGAAGAACAACTTCTTAGGCTGTTTGTGGGCTCTACTGTGCTTAAAGCGGATCCGAGATGAAAAACTAACTATAACAAGTAACTTGACTATATATCTTATCTAAAGTTTAGATAGTTTACACAGCAAATCTGTCTGCAAACAGCTTTAATACTGTAACGATCGGTGTCAGCCAGAACAGTTTTTCTGATTATTGGTGATCTGCAGTATCACTAATAATACAGATGTTCAACCTGATTATGTGGTGATCTGCAGAATCACCAATAATACAAGTATAGCAAGACACACAGGAAAGGACACGAAGATGTAAGATGGTGTTTGGTGCAACAGTAAATATAGATGGAGATACCCACTGTCCAGAGGAGCTGGTGAAGGGGGTATTTCTAATCAACACAGTAAGCAGTATTCCAGCAAGCTGGAGACTCAGACGAAAAATGATAGGATCACCCGAGGAGCGGGTGATGCACAGTAAGACAAAGTAGCGAGATCACTCGAGGAGCGAGTGATTCAGACTGTACTGCAGCTATCTACCTGAGGAGCAGGTGATACAGACTATACTGCAGCTATCAACCTGAGGAGCAGGTGATACAGACTATACTGCAGCTATTAACCCGAGGAGCAGGTGATTCAGACTATACTGCAGCAATCAACCTGAGGAGCAGGTGATAACTAAACTGAGAGCCCCTCGCCAGGACTAGCTCCCTGGTGAGGGCAGAAGAGTCAGACAAGCAGGTTCGGCAACACACGGACAGATAGGGTACAAAGGCGGAAGACAGAATCAGAGTGAGGAATAGCTAAGTCGGCAACTGGATCAGATAGGCAAAGGCACAGAATCACAAGACAGAAGAGTAGTCAAGGCTAGCAGAAGGTCATAACAAATAATACAATTCAATTAGTACTTTAAGCTATCAACAGAAACTGTCTAAGTGTGGATTCCCAGCTCCTGCTGGTTCTAGGCACACTTTCGGATCTGACTAAGGGTCTGAGTGCTAACACGTAGCATATGCAACGGCAGACGAGGAACAACTGACAGGCCTGCTCTATAAATACTGGGAGCGCTCCTAAGCACCGCCCCAGTCACTCAGCCAATCAGGATCAGTGCTGGAGTCAGCTGACCGGCTGAACAGCTGACTCCCCTTCTGCTTGCATAAAGATCCTGTCTGTGCGCGCGCACGTAGCCCTCAGTCTATGTGCAAGTGAGGGAGCAGGCAAAGTTCCACCATGCGACCATGCAGCGAAAGCTGCTGGCTGAGACGCGGAGACAGCCGCCATGCCACTCGGCGCTGCGGCGGCTTCCTCCTCATTTCCCACAATCTCAGACATATTTCCATCATGTATCCGCGCGGCGGAAACCGCCGGCTGAGACACGGAGATAGCCGCCATGCCACTCTCTGATGCGGCGGCACCTCCGCAATCCTTTACAAATAGAATATGATTTTTTCCTCCTGTGATACAATGACAGCAGCCATGTTGTTTGTAAACATTACACAGAGGCAGGCTTATCTGTATCTTGAGCAAAAAAAACCTAACCCCCCCCCCCTCCTCCTCCCCTCTGCCTCTGAAATCTCTGGCTAGTAATACCTCCCCCTCCTCCTTCCCAGACTGAGCTCCCATGAGCCCTTGCTACTGTCTGAAAGTGCCTTGGCTCTCTGAAAACCTGTGGGCGTGGCTTGTTTAGTTTATAGGGAATTAGAGTATTAAAACAAAAGCAAAAAAGTATTTGGCTTGAGGAATGCCCTATAAACAATAGGAAAGGAACACAATTATGCTATGAGTAAAAGTTCATCTCGGATTCACTTTAAAGAGACGCTGAAGCCTTACAAAATATGTATTTTTACTTACAATTCCTATAGAGTAGTATGGCTCTAGCTGAAACGCCGCTATCCCGCGGCTGAATGATGCTTCTTAACCCCCAAATCCCCAGGGCAGAAATCCACAACTTTCTTGGTCGTGGATTTTGCTGCCTGGGGAGGCAGAGCTTTCTGCTCTAGCTCTGCCTCATGCACTTCAATCTGCACGCAGATCTCCGCCTCTCCCCCGCCCCTCTCTGTGAAGGAAGACTGAGAGGAGCGGGGAGAGGCGGCGATCAGCGCCAATTGACACAGCAGAGGCAGAGCTAAAGCGGAAAGCTCTGCCTCAAACAGGAAGCGATCACCGGTTTTTGCCTCGGGGATTGGGGGGCAAAGAAGGATCATTCAGCCGCGGGATAGCGGCGTTTCAGCTAGCTCCATACTACTCTATAGGAATTGTAAGTAAAACTAGATATTTTTTAAAACTTCAGACTCTCTTTAAATACTGGGCTTGATGGGCAGGGCCGGTTGAAGTATGACCAAAAGTACATGTATTGACCTGAGGAAGCGGACCAAGACCCGTGAAACGCGTTGTCTACCAGGCATTAACAAACATTACTTTTTCCGTCAAATAATGGTTTGTCCTTCTGAGAAGGTGAGACATTATGCTTCTCAAATATACAACATCTAGTAGTATCATATCATCAAGGGCACCTCCACCAGTGTTTCTTAGTATAGTACATACTCCATATGGGTTTTTTAGTTACGAGGACCTTTATCCCTCACAACTAATCCAGGAGAGCGACCGACCAGCACCTGCACTAACAGACCTGGGACACCGAGCGGGGACGAATATGTTCCCGCAGGCTCAGACTGTGGTTGCAAGTTTTGCAATCCATCCTTGGGAGTATAATATTTATACACGTGTGCTTACATTCTTCTGTCTAACGATACTGCACCTGGTCTCCCTCAATCACAGAGACTTGGAGTTACCAGGGCCAGATTTATCATAAGGCACTGTAGGCTCGTGCCTACAGGCGCCTGATGATGGAAAGGTGTCTCATTACCCTTCCTGAACGCCTCCACCTCCCCTTCTTCCCTATGCAAAGTCTTGAGCAGAGTGTAAATGAGAGGTTACTTATTTAGCTCTTGGTATTCTACTGATGAGATCGCCCTCCATTTGGGGGCACCACTAGCTACTTAATACTGAGGATACTGTACCTCTGGCTACCTAATGCTAAGGGGCACCTGTAACTATCTATGATGGGCAAGGAAAGTAAGGGAGGAGTGACAGCTGGGCCAGCCAGCACACTTGTTATGCCATTCAGTGGGTGATTGTAGGTTCATGGAGGGCGAGGTCTATGGTGCCAGGACATCTGTGCCTATAGGCTTATGTTAGGTAAAACCTGGGCCTGCGGGTAACCATCAAGAATTTAAACTATTTCTACTTATTTATGTAAAGAGGAGGCGGAGAGCGGTTTTCCATCCTGTGGCAGTTTGGCGTCCGAATGCTTAGTCTAGGAGATGTATGCACAATTCTTTAGACAGAAATTGCAGGTTCTTCATCAAACCATTCCAAATAATAATAGTCTATTAGATTTCAGCATGGCAATGTTGAAGGTACGAGCGGTCTCGTTTACAGTGACCGGAGACACCCTTTAAAGAGGAGCTGTTAGGTATAGGGTCTCAGAGAAAAAACACATATATCAGTAGCTAAATATTGGCTGTATTACATTACATATGCATCACTGTCCACGTTTGGATTTCACAGAATTTTTATATACCGGTAGTATTTGCAGAGATTGATGCTCCTAACAGCTCATGGCAGGTTCCATGTTTGTCTGTCTTGTATGAAGCCAATTGTGATGTAATATCCTCCCTTACCCTGCTTCCTGATGATTCGAATCACAAAAAAGATCAGGATCAAAGATTCCAATGGTTCATGATCCAGACGACACTACTGTTCAGTGAATATTAATTAGCCATGTGGCTAGGAACAATAGTGGTCTCCTGCAGTATACTCAAACTGAACATGTGCTGTGAGTTAGACTGCTGTTACAAGCTGCTGTAACATAAGCCTGTAACTTCCCACTGTGAAAGCAGCCTTAGGGCGACATAGGGAAATGAAGGGGAGGACCAAGGGAGTGCACTGGGGAGAAGAAGCAGCCCCAGAATGTTTTGCAGTATCTGTTATGCGTCCTGCCGGCCTCCTTAGGAGCTTGGGAATACAGAGCCTTGCTGTCCAGCAAACATCAAAGTAAGAGAGATTTTTAACTTCAGTATTGCCTTTTTGGCTTCCTTCTAAACTGTTTAACACAGGAGAATAGAGGTTTAAATTAGCTTTTGCAGCCTGATAGTTCCTTTCCGTTATACGAAAGTGTGAATGATAATTCAGCAGACTTAAAAGCTCCTTCTAGTGTCTGAGTTCCTTAAAGGACAATGACACTGTCTGCGACGACCTTGGTTTTCCGCACATTATGCGCCGCCCGTGTCATTGTCAAACGCGCTTACCATAAGGTGAGAAAGCTAAAGCGACATCAGCTCTTTAGGGAGCAGCACATAATCAATCTCTCCTCCCGGATATTGTTGGAGAAGACAGAGCGCTGTGATTACATTTAGTCACATTTCGATCTGAGAATTAAAGCGAGGGCCATTTTTAAAAAAATAAAATAAAAGAGGGGTTGAATAGAGTTTCCTCTTATCAAATTTGGGCTGTCACTGCGTGCTGCGGCTGTAATACTGACTTAATGAGAATCCAGTACTGTACATGCGGAGATGGTATGACTTTACTCACCTTTACAGTATGCGCTGCGGGCATCTGTGTCTCAGAAGAGGTGAGTATGCCATGGGGTGTAGTGTGTTTTCTGATATAAGCATTAGTTGATGATGCTATAGTATAAAAAAGATCAAAACAGGTTTTAGTTATTTTTAAAGCCTTTTAATTTAAAAACCACACCCCCAACACACACACGGCCGGATTTACAGATTACGGACTTGTTCTGACCCTGGACCAACTTTCTTGTAGCTTCGCTTTCATGCACAGCCCCCCCCCCCCCCTCCATTCCTTGTGCAGCCTTTCTTTCATGTGTAACATTCATGTACAGCTGCCTCCTTCAGTTCTATACAGTTCCCTTGGGCATCAGCTTCCTATTTCCATTTATTGCCCCTTATTTCCAGCCTTTGTATTCCATTTGCAGCCTTTTCTTCCATATATGGCAATTCCACTTACATGTTCAGCTGCCCTTGCCCTTCTGCTGCCCAAGGCTGGGGCCTTGGTGGCCTTTCCAAAATCTGACCCTACAACCAGGGGCATAGTAATAGCGATAGCAGCCATAGCAGCTGCCATGGGGCCCTGGAGCATAGGGGGCCCAGGTGGTACTTAATGTATTCACCATTAACTTTCTTGTATTTTTCTACCCTCTGACTTTGTCTCAGTGCCCATGAACTATATGCAGTGTTGATTGCATGAGAATGTAAATTTCCCAATTAACTCCTATCCATAGGGTAGGGGCAGGAGGTACTGCTTAATAGTGCCTATATCTGAGGTCCCCATGAAAGTTTTGCTATGGGGCCCCATGATCTCCAGCTACACCACTGCCTACAACTACAACGCACACACAAACACCTCTCAATTACACCTTCTTTAGGAGAGCCAGTCATTAAATAAAAACCGTCCAAAACAGCCAATCGTCCGGTTTTCTAATGATTGTCCAGCTTAAAGTGAACCTCCGGACTAAAAATCTACTCAGCAGAACTGAAAAGGCTTGGTGTTTCTTTATCAGTTTCACAGCATCAGAACTTTGTTTTTCTTACCCAAGCATCATTTTTAGCTGCATTTTAGCTAAGCTCCACCAATCAAACAAAACTGCCCAGGCTTTATTTCCCTGATGCTGTGCAAAGTATGATGGGATTTCCTATGTTGTTGTTCACGTCGCCTAGCAACTGGGAGGGGTGATCAGCAGACAGGACAGTTGGAACTGTGTCTCATGCTCCCTGTCACCTCCTTTCAACCAAAAAGATGGCTGCCTCATGAAATCATACATTTGCCTGTTCTTTTATAACAGGGTGGGTAAGAGATTATATTACCTATCTATTTTAATTAACATAACGAATTAACTTAATCACAGTATGTTTGTTTAGGCTGAAGTTCCTCTTTAAGGCTGATATCACTGAGGGCTGGTGTACACCAAGAGCGCTTCTGAGCGCTTTTAAAAATGCCAGTGATTTGAAAAGCGCTTGGCTAATGTATTTGAATGGGATGGATCACACCAGAGCGATGTGATTTTCTCCCTAACGCAAACACGGGTCCTGCAACATTTCTGCTGATTTCTGAGGCGATTCAGCCTCAATGTTAAGTATAGGAAAGTGGAAAATCGCTTTGAAAAGCGCAAAATCTTCCAAGCATTTTTGTTACAGAAGCTGTTCAGCTACAGCTCTACAAATAAAAAATGCTGCACCAAACACTCCAAAAATCACTAGGCATGCTTAGAAAATCGCTAGGCACATGCCTACAATTGCCTGGAAAAATCAGTTCAAAAAGCGCTGAGTGTTTGCGATTACACTAGCACTTTTAGGTGTGCACTGACCCTTAAGTACCTGTAGGGGAAAAAATGACCCTAGGGGGTACTCACCTTGAGAGGGGGAAGCCTCTCTGGGATCCAGAGCCATCCTCATCCACTGGCCCATTCCAGCACTGAGGGCTCATTCACACTAGGGCGTTTTTGCCCTTTTTTTCCAGCGCAGACTATTTTCAAAATCACCCACAGAACGCTGGTGCAATGAACTTCTATGAGAAGGTTCCTATCAGCGCGTTGCGTCCGCAAAGCAGTGCCTGTACCATTTTGGGGGTGTTTTTGTTGTAATGGAAGGTATAGCAAGAGCGCTAAACGCTCACGAAACCACTATATCCGGCGATTGCGTTTGCATTTTTTAGAATAAATACATTGTATTTATTATTTTCCCGGGTCAAAGAGTTCACTTCCTGACTTGCGTCAGGAAGTTAATGACAAAACCACTCTGATAAAGCCCGTAGAAAAGCTCTTTTACCAAAAACGCAGTTTGCAGTGGAGCGCCGAGAGGGGGGGAAAAACGCACAGAAACGCAAAACGCATGCGATTTTAGGTGTGAATGGGGCCACCAGACCCATTGCAAATACTTACATGTGCCGTAGCATGTACCCACTCGTACTCCGACAGAAAAAGAAGAGCCTAATCGTTCCTGTAATCTGCACCTGTGCAGTAGGCATGGCTTTTACTGCAGGCTCAGGTGGGAGACTCAGGCACTACTGCTGCCAGAATGATCAGCAGGACAGCCAGGCAATTAACAGGAAATAAATATGGCAGTGTTACCTCAACGCACGGTGCTTGCGGTAATGGAAGTCAATGGGCGACGCAGCAAGTGTAATCGTAAGAGCGAATGTGTCGCGGGACCAACGAGAATCCCAGTGACGTACTTCCTGTCCAGCAGGGAGTACGTCACTAGCCAGGGGGCGGCGCTATGACCCTGGCGGCGCACTCTCCCAACAAGACAAATTCAGCAATCATGAGGCCCCCAACAAGACAAATTCAGCAATCATGAGGCCCCCAACAAGACAAATTCAGCAATCATGAGGCCCCCAACAAGACAAATTCAGCAATCATGAGGCCCCCAACAAGACAAATTCAGCAGTCATGAGGCACATAAATAGACAGCATTTCACATAAATAGGCAGAATGCCCCCTTAATATAAATAGGCAGAATGCCCCCTTAACCTTGCCCTCCACGGATGTTCCTCTCTCTAGCTTCTGACACGACTTCCTGTATAAACAGGAAGTAGCGTCAGACACTAGAGGGAGAAACGTCTGAGATGGAACGCACGGATGGTATGTATCTGCCGCTGCCCGCCGCCTGCATACGGACTATTTAATGCTGGAGGGGAGCGCCCGAGGTGAGGGGGGGGGGGGGTGAGGGAGCTCTCCCCTCATGCTGCGACCCCCTCCAGGTCCTAGCGGGGCACCCCTAGAAATAGATTGGGGGCACCCTAGGACATGTTGGGGGAACGGGCCCCCTAAAATAGGGCTAGCGACGCCCATGGCAACTACAGTGTCAGAGGTTCAAGGAGGGGATGGGGAACAGTTTGTTAATAATTACCACTATTCAAAGTATCTATAGAAGTGATTATTATGAGCACAGGACTAATAGAGAGCTAATACTGTAGTTGAGGGAAGGCCCTTCGGGGCCCCTCTGGCCCAAAGGCCCCGATGCGGTGGCTACCTCTGCTACCCCTATTGCTACGTCTCTGCAGAGCTGATTCCATACGGATTGTTTACTTAGAAAGGAGAGTGGAGCTGAATACTTAATTTTTGCTGTTACCTGCTGAGCCTCTGGCTATGAGCTTCAATAATATCAGTGCCATTACCTCTGACTCCATCAATAATACATGTTAAAAAGTTTCCTTTTGTCATAAACATTGACCTTGTTTAATAATTCAGCGTGGGATTATGTGTATATGTGCCGTGCAAACATAAAGCACCTCGTCCTATCTTCCCATCGCTTGGTTATTGGGCTCGTCTATTGTTTACATTACAACTTACAAGCCTTAATGTTCCGGTGTTTAGCAGCTGTGGCTTCAAGCTCAGCGATGAACTCTCCAGGACATACCGGTAGCTACCAACTGTCACACTTTTGGAAAGACAGTCCCTCTTTGGGAACCCAAGGCCTCTGTTCCTCTTTCTCCCTCCTTTGTCCCTCTTTCAGGACCGATGTACAGATCTGTGTAAATATATGTATTTTATCTTCTGAATAATGTGTTTAATTGACTCTAAACTTTTAATCCCATCCAGGGGCAGTTCTTCCATGAAGTGAATCCAGTGCTTCAAGGCAGCAACAATTAGAGGGCGGTAAGAGGCGGCTCCCTTCCCCAAATATTCCCGTATTTCTCTACCTAGATGCGCAGGGCTGCTTCACACACCTGCTCTCAGCGTCCCAGCAATGGGATCTACATCTGTCCGTCAAGCAACCTGTATCCATGGCTACAGCGGTGCCTCATGCGACCAGTTACATGCTGCGGGGTTACATGAGGTGCCGCTGTAGTCAGAGAGGAAGCAGGACTTCACGTGTGGTTGGTGATCCCATCACCAGGGCAGGATTTAGGCCAAGGCCACCTAGGCCCTGGCCAAGGGCACCACAGGAGCAAGGGCACTACAGCTGCAGCTAAACTGGTGCAGCATTTCCAAGTTTGTTGCAAATGCTGCAATGCAGGGAGATCAGGCGAGTGCCTGACCGCGGTACTCTGCTGCTAGCCGTCTGTGCAGCAGCCATCTTGCTCTCTGTGCACGTTTGCATTGTGGGCAGCATTGGAGACGGAAAGGAAGAGGAAGCTTCTGCACTGGAGACAAGTGGAGAAATGAGTGACACTGATGGCTGCTGCAGTGTGAAGGTGAGCTGGCTACCTATACTGAAAGGAGGGATTAAGGGAGTAATCTGGCTATCTATACTGCAGGGAAGGTGAGGGGTCATCTTGCTACCTATACTGAAGTGGGGCAGCTGGTGACAGTGGCCTTGGGCAGTAAAAAGTACAAATCCGGCCATGCCCATCACTAATCTGCTGAGAGGCCCCGGTGCAGCACATACCCAGCATCCTGGGGATCAGATGCTGCAGACCTGCAGGGAGGAGATGTTGTCTTGGAGGAAGCGGATGGAGGTAAGTGTAATGCCAGTGCCCGCAATGAACAGCCCGATGTGTGTCTCCTCTCCAATCTGGCTTTGCGCACACACACATCTGCGGAAGGGGGGGGGGGCATCCTTACAGTGTATTTCTTCAGGCGCAAAACAGTCCAGAGCTGACCCTTTTCTCATCCTTAAAATTTATTTTTTTCTTATATTCAAGTTTTACAATGAAAAAAAAATGAATCAAGATAGAAAGGACCAGTGTGGTTTGAATTATAAAACAACATATTTTTCTTATGAAATCTTTATGGTATGCAGAACTAGGGGTATGCTGGGGGCATGATTAGGGGTGAGGCAGGGGCGTGGCCCAAGTGTCCTCCTTTTTCTTCTCTTAAAATGTTGGGAGGGATGCCAGGAGCCGAAGCCGTACGATATTCAGATATTTTTCAGGCTGAGATTTGAACGTGGCAACGATCGACGCGCCGCTGACGTTCATTTATGACACCCACCCGCTGTTCTGTGATCAGTGAATGGGAACAGCTGTTCCCAAAACCCGATCAGAGTGCCTATGATGAATGAGAGTCGGCATTAGTGAGACGCCAGCATTCATTCACAAAGTGAAAGTATACAGATACACATAATACTTCCTGTGTACTGTGCTCAGTACATCGGAAATAAGTGTGGCGCCATCTTTTGGCCATAAAGTAAAATTCCACTCACATATACTTTTATATATAAACATTAATACATTTTTATTAATTTGTAACTCCTTACACCTACCCCATAGTTACCAAAATAAAACACTTAAAAAAATCATTAAAAAAATACATAAATAGTTACATTAGGGACTTTTTAATATGTATGTCATGAGGGTATATTACTGTTATTTTTTCAAATAAAGGCTCATATTTCTGGATATAGTAGAAACAATCATTAAATGTAAAAAATACATGTTTATAGTCAAATAAAATATTATTGCCATACATTGTACTAGGGACACAATTTAAACATTGTAATAAATGGGACAAATAGACAAATATGTATGGGTATGGGTAAAAGTATGGGTTTATCTATCGTAGCACATTTTATTTTAAAAGTAAAATGACTGAAAACTGAGAATTATTTTTTCATTTTTTCCTTGTTATTCCCTTTAAAATGCATATAAAATAAAATTCAGTAAAGCAGAAAGTAGAGGGATGGCCGGCACATGCAAAGTTGTCAGCATAAAAAAGCTTTATTCCATAATGGCTTCATGCAAAAACAAAAAACTACATAGATCATTTTGGTGTGGTAAGTAACAATAAAGTTATTGGCGAATGAATGGGAGGATTGTGATGTTAAAATTGCTCTGGTTTTTAAGGGGAAAAAACCTGTGGTTTGGAAGTAGTTAAAAACCCGTAAGCAGTTTACTTCTGTTGCTTGTAAATAAGATAGAGTAAAAGCTTTATCTGGTAGAGTCATTATGTCATCCCTTGTTCATATAAAATGCATAGGCCAGCGCTGAGATGGCTGTGATGTGACCTATGATGTCAGCAGTCTGTGTGCAGAATTTGCATGAACTTTGCATCCCCGCTTATTTGTCTATAAACCCGTAGCAGGGATCGATGGAAGATGGAGATAATGCTACTGTTTGGAAATGTCGCTGAAGGTCATGGCGGCCCTCTCCGCACAGATAATGGATAATAAATTCCAAACACAGCAGCGACATTCCATCCCGCCAGCGCCCTGCGTATTACAGCGGCTCAGCAGCCTTGTTTGTAGGTCCGCCTGTGTCTTACAAGAGAAGGAACTTTCATCTGGAGCCTCGGCCATGAACAGAGCCAGCCGGCTGTGTTAGTTTGTAGCCAG
Source organism: Hyperolius riggenbachi (assembly GCF_040937935.1). NCBI lineage: Eukaryota > Metazoa > Chordata > Amphibia > Anura > Hyperoliidae > Hyperolius > Hyperolius riggenbachi. Next base: position 419,867,712 of record NC_090650.1, read on the forward strand.
GGCTAGATTTCTGGAATGGCCACATGGGCCCTGGCCTTGGGCAGCCCCAGCCCAAAGGAGTGGCATGATATGAAAAGAGGATATGAAATAGGAGTCTGCAGATGGAAAACGGAGGCTGCAGATGGGGGGGGCGACATATGGAAGGGGGGGGGGGCAATGCAGCTCATAGGGGCTGCCGCTGTACTTCAAAAAGAGGTCCCCTGTACATGGATGGTACATGTGGAATGGGGAAGCTACAGATGCAATAGGGGGCGCTGCTGTTAATGGAAGAGGAGCAAGAGTTCAGATGGCCTAATGGTGCAAAATTTATAAATCCCGCCTTGTTTGTAACACCCCAAACCTCCAAACTTGTAAGGTAGACATGCAGCGGCTTAACAATAGCCCCTGTGACCCCTGTCTTTGTGGGGGCCCAGCCTACTCTTGTACATAATGCAAAGCAGCACAGGCAGAGCATTATACATTACCTGCATGACAGGTCCTCTTCAATCCGCTTCACTGTAGCTCATCACTGTGCAATATCTCACTCTGTGCGTAAAACTCTCAGTAACAAACATTCCGTACAGATCACCTAGCAGAACTAAAGATTTCACCACACTAGTGATAAATGTCAGAATGTAAATCAGGGAGAGTGAAGACTTTACAATGGGCAAACACTGACTAAATAATCTATTAATGAACATTGCAAACAATAAGCAATTATATTCATTGTGTTATTTTCACTACAGTCCCTCTTTAAAGTTCCTAAGTTGAGTGTCTGAATACATATTTTTGCCTGGCGTCAGACTGCTCTCTCTGTGAGACATTCATTCTGATGTTCTCTGTACCCTGTGAAGATTGTGCTGACGCTCAGAACAAACGCTTTCTTGCTGCTTTTAAACCAATTTGTGTTTGACATCATCTGTGAACGTTCAACGCCAGCAACACACATACATATTCATTTAGCTTTTTCCGAGCTATTTGCAGTCTTTTACAAGAATCATTTTCTGTAATCCACTCCTGTCTCTCTCTCTCTTATTCATTCAAAAGCTGTTGATAAATTAAAAGTGAATAGATGCTGTCATTACTGTCTAACATAACACATACTTCAGTAATATCTCCCAGCTCCTTATTGTCCATATAGTTGTCCTGTCTGTGCTGGTCCCAAAATCACAATCCCTTCCCTCCCCCCAGGTTAAAAGTACACTTAATAATAGAAGCAGCCATATGCCATGACTACATAATATCCAGTTCAGTCAGAGCTGTACAGTGTGGAAAAAAACATTCTGCTGCTTACAATCATTGCAGCTGTCCTACAGAAACCTCTTGTGTTTATTTAGCAAACATGACCTTATCTCCCGTTCACTCCATGCAAAGATCTGCTGTTTTAATGGGTTGGTGTGCTTTAGGGCTGGTTCACACGGGCTTTCAGCTGAGCTCGGCGCCACATTCAAACGCTGGGTAGGAGCCAGCTTTTGAAGGCTTTTGGGAAGCCTTCAAGGCTAGCGGTTCAGGTCCCTACACTTGCTTCCCAGTGTGTAATGCCTATGAAAACAACATGTTGCTTTTGAGACGAGATGGGATGCCGGAATCTACCGCCAGGCTTTCACAAAAGCCTGCAAAAGCTTTTCCGGAACGCTCTCATTCACTTGAATGGGACGGGAGCCCTTTTATGTTATGTTCTTGCAGATACTTGTATTAACCTGAGGAAGTCGGATTCAACCCGTAAAATGCGTTGTCCATAGTGTTCAATAAATAGTAATTTTCAGCTTTTGCTGTCTGATTGACTTCCTCAAGGTAGTCCTAACTTTCCGGATTCCACAGAATTAAAATTTCTGCATTTGGGAATTCAGAATTTGGAAAATGGAAACTGTAAATCAGAATTCCACAGAAATCCGATTAGCCCAACCACAGAACTGAGAAGCATTGGACCAATCAGACAATTAAGAATTTTTCTGCAAAAATTGTATCACTGCGTTAATTTGGTGGAATCGCAATTTCATTTTTTGTATTCTCTGATGCAAAAAATGACTAATAAAATACTCCTTGAAAATCATAAATTGGACAAAACAAAAAATCGGAAATTGTCATTGGCGGAAATCAAAAAATTAAGAAAATGGAAAATTGGAAAAAAGGAAATTGGTGGAAATCGGAAATTAGAAAATGGGCATTTCCGACAATCTGTAAAATTCAGTACATTTTATTGGCGCATCCTGGAAGATATGTACAGTAATTGACGCGTTTCAGACACAAGGCTACAAGTCTGAAACGCGTCAGCTACTGTACCTGTCTTCTGGGATGTGCCAATAAAGTTTACTGGATTTTATCCCCATCATGGTGTGCCGGGGGCTCTTGTACACAATTCTCCATGATTCTCGATTGCTGCCTTGTGGAGGGATGGCCATGCACCATCTTTTTGAGAGGGAAGTGTGAGCAGTCTTTTTTGCTTGTTCCCTAATAATAACCATAACCAGGAAGTAGCTGGAATTATTTTTGATGCGTTATGAACATCCATTTCCTGTCAAGATTATGTGAATTTGGCCAGAACTGTCTGTATGCAGTGATGCTCGGATACCCCCAATCACGTATTCCAGTGATCACGATTTCGACTTCGCCCACTTACAAATTGACTCATGATCACGAATAGAAACCTATATCCGACTCGAGTGCTGTTTAGAGTTAAATAACTGCATGTAATTATGAATCACGAGTCGTGATTAAAAACCCGCCGACTTTATCGGTTAATAGCAAAGTCCCCTTACATGCTAGAAACACCAAATTTGCCATATATGTTAACTACCTGGAGACCACCTCACGCCAATGGACGTGACCACGGCAGCAGCCCCAGGACCGCCTAACACCAATTGGCGTCAAGTCCTGGAGCTGGCTTGTGCAGGAGATCACGCGCAGGCTGCGCACGCATCTCCTGCTTGGAAGGCGGAGCTTCCCTTCGCCTTCAGTCTCCCAGCGGCGATCGCCACTCCGGAGACTGTTAGGTGGCGAAACCGCCGTCTTTTCACTTAGTACAGCCATGTGATCCAGAGCAGCGCTGTGTGTGTGTGACACGGCCGTCCTCTTCATTGGCTCCAAAGTGATCAGCTGTCATAGGCTGAAGCCTATGACAGCTGATCACAGTGATTGGCTGGCGGGGGGAGGGCGGGGATAAAAAATAAATCGCAAAATATATTACTGAAATACACAGATAAATATTTTATATTAAAAAAAGAAACATCTGGGGGGTGATCAGACCCCACCAACAGAGAGCTCTGTTGGTGGGGAGAAAAGGGGGGGGGGGTCACTTATGCAGGGCCGGGCCGAGGCAGAGGCTGAAGAGGCTCCAGCCTCAGGGCGCAGTGTAGGAGGGGGCACACAATTCATTCAGCTGTCATTCCCAATTGTGTTTGAAGCACAACAAAATAAGAAAAGGACATACATAGCAGTGACTGCAAGCCAGATAACTAGAGATTAAGGTGTTGGGGATGTTGGGGGCCCTGGGGCGTATCTTAGTCTGATAGCAATCATTGTGTGACGGCTGGGGTGGGAGGGACGGAGGGGCGCACTTTGCTGTCTCAGCCTTGGGTGCTGAAGGACCTTGTCCCAGCTCTGCACTTGTGTGCTGAGTTTTGTGGCCCTGCAGCTTGGCCTTAAATCTGCAGTGGCCCAATTAACAAAAAATGGCCTGGTCTTTAGGGGGGTTTAGTACTGTGGTCCTCAAGTGGTTAAAGAGACCCAGAGACAAGATAAAGTACAGCTTTGGTACTTACCCAGGGCTTTCTCCCGCCCCTTAAACACATCTAAGTCCCACGCATCCTCCCATGGTCCTGCCGTTCAGCCACAGTGATCTCTGTTACCAGCCCGAGTCGATGCCAGTCAGGGTCTACAGCGCATGCGCAGACCTCACGCACATGCGCAGTAGACCTGGACTGACATCACTGTGGCTGGTCACGGAGATCACTGCAGCTGAACGGCAGACTACGGGAGGATGGCGAGGGACTCAGATGTGTTTATGGGGCGGGAGGTAGTCCCGGGTAAGTAACAAAACTGTACTTTATCTCGTCTCTGGGTCCCTTTAAAGGGACACTGAAGCAAACTAATTTTGGACATTTTACCTTATAAGTCGCTTCAGTGCTCTCATAACAAGTAAACCGCCGTGTCCCCGCCGCTAAACGAGGGCTGCAGAGCCCCCAAATCCCTCTGCAAATATCCACGACCAACTTCGTCGTGGATTTTGCTGCGCTGAGAGGCAGAGCTTCCAGCTTCAGCTCTGCCCCTCGTGACGTCAATCGCCGCACGGATCGCCGCCTCTCCCCGCCCCTCTCTGTGAAGAAAGTGTGAGAGGGGCGGGGAGAGGCGGCGATCCGCCGCGATTGACATCAGGAGGGGCAGAGCTGAAGCTGAAAGCTCTGCCCCTTCCAGGAAATGCCGGCTGGATTGCCCCCCGGGGATTTGGGGGCTCTGTAGCCCACGTTTAGCGGCGGGGACACAGCGGATTACTTGTTATGAGAGCACTGAAGCGACTTATAAGGTAAAATGTGCAAAATTAGTTCACTTCAGTGTCTCTTTAAGAAGAACAGTGGAAACAAGAGGACATTTAAAAAAAAAAAAAACCTTATAGTTTTTGAGAAAATAAATTTTAAAGTTTCAAAGTATACATTTAAATGCGGTAAATACATTAACTGTCATTTACCACATTTAAATGTATACTTTTTTCCTTTGAAAATTTATGATTTTCTCAAAAAACTATAAGGTCTTTTAAAAAAAAAATTCCCTCTTGTCCCCATTGTTCTTCTTAAAGGACACATTCAAGCTGTTAAAAATAAATAAATCCACTTACCTGGGGCTTTCTCCAGCCCCTGACAGCCGCTCCGTGCCCTTGCGCAGCTCCAATCACAGTTGGTGGTCCGGGGTCCCCTCTGGCGCAGGATTCCTACTGCGTCTGTGCGAGCGTTCTCAGAGTCACGCTGACGTCATCTGGACTGTACTGTGTAGGTGCAGTAGTTCTGCGCAGAACAGCCCGGATGATGTCTGTGCGACTCAGTGAGCCGCACCGTGGAACGCAGCAAGATGACGGAAGAAGCTGACCTGGCGAGGTCGGCCTCTTCACCGGAGGGGACTGGGAGCCAACAGAGCTGCGGCGAGGGCACAGTTCGGTTGCTGGGGGCTGGAGGAAGCCCGAGGTAAGTGGATTTCTTTTTTTTTCCTCCTTGGACCACTCCTTTAACATATCTTGTAAATTTGGTGTTTCTAGCATGTAAGGGGGCTTTGCTATTAACTGCTAAAGTCGGTGGGTTTTTAATCACGAATGCCGACTAGTGATCATGAGTAACTCGTGATCACAAGTCGGGTATTTGTGATCGAGAGCTGATTATGACCTCGTGATCGCAAAAAGACAGCTCGTGATCACGAGCTGGTGATGAACACCACTGCTTGTATGTACGAGATTTACTGGATGGAAATCAAGAGAGAGGAGCTAGAAAGAGGCAACACTAAGCCTATCCCCATCCTGTCCAATTTCTGTCGTTGGAGAGCACAGCGACACTAATCATCCGAAAAATATGGGCTCTCTGAAAAGTCACTTTAGCTCTCCTTTGAGATAATGACTGGGAGCCATTTGCGGCATTTCGTGTTTGCAGAAGTGTCACTACAGTGGTCATCACACACCAGAGGCCATTCATTAGCGAAATGTTTCTGTGGTTAGTATAGCAGGAAATACAAAGATCACACAATGATGACTACCAGTGTGAGTGACTTACAAACCCTACATTCCAACTTACTAATGTGAAAAGGGCTGAAGAATTGTCTGCAATTGCCCAGAAAAAGAGAGACGACAGACAGGATGACAGCCATAACTGCGTTACAAGTATCAGGCCTACTTATAGTGATATGAGAGTGATATGGAGGCTGCCATATTTTTTTTACTTTTAAACAATACCAGTTCCCTGGCAGCCCTGTTGATCTTTTTGGTTGCAGTAGTGTCTGAATAACACCAGGAACAAGCATGCAGCTATCCTTGTTAGATCTGACTATAATATCAGAAACACCCGGGGCTTGATTCACAAAACGGTGCTAACTGTTAGCCCGCTGTGAAAAGTGCTTCACTCGAAATATTGCATGATAACGGTTATCGTACGCAAAATGTCGCATTCGTGCGTTGATGCGAATTTCTTGCTCGTTCGCGGGATAAATTTGCGTTATCGCATGAACGCTATCACACGAAAAATTAGTGTCAACGTGCGATGCAAATTTTTGCATGCAAAAAGCTGTTTTTCATGTGCAAACGCACTAAAACGCACGAAAAGCCGCGCTAACAACCGTGCTAACAGTTAGCACCATTTTGTGAATCATGCCCCTGATCTGCTGCATGCTTGTTCAGGGGCTATGGCTAAAAGTATTAGAGGAAGAGGTTCAGCAGGACAGCCAGGCAACTGGTATTGTTTAAAAGGAAATGAATATGGCAGCCTCCCTATAACTCTCACCTCGGGTTAACTTTAACACTACAAATTGCAAGCGCTAAGTGCTTTTGTGAGTGTTGTTAAGCAATTATTGGCATTTTTAGAGCGATTCGCAATATTTTGCAAGTTATTTTGTATCCGTTTTCATTTTGCGATTTGCAATTTTGTGTGTGCAAGACAAACAGGAAGTGCACTTTGACCTGGGACTAAATGTCTTTTAAAGCAAATTTGTTTTCAAAATGCTCACAAAATCGCTGTTCCGCAGGGCTGGATCTTGTATGCAGCAATATGTGAACACCGAGCTTTAGGCATGGCAATAAGAAAGCAATTAGAGTGAGGCATTTAGCAAATGTACACAGGGTAATGCAGAGCAGAAGCAGGGTCTGTTTGCTTGGCTTAAAGGCAGGGAGCACACTTATTCACACCATAGTTTCCAACAGGTCCGACTTGATTTCTAAATGTTTTTCTGTGTTGTGTACAAAATCAGAAAAATGATCAGAAATCAGACCAGACCTGTTTATAGTAGCAAACATACCTAGAGGCAGTGTGTTTTTAGGATAACTTGTGGGAGTGCAACTTGGCCTTAGGTCAAGACGTGGAATGGCCTAGGGTAGAGCGTACGGTTGTGAATGGGTTTTGAGGGAGTGTATAAAGATATCAAACAGTTGGAGAGTGACAGATGTGTTGTGGAAGGGCATTCCAGAGGAGGGGTGGATCACCTGAGAAATCTTGTATATGGGAATGTGAGAAGGTGATTCTAGAGGATGACAGAAGAAGGTCATGTGCAGATCTGAGATTGCGGTTGGGTTGGTATCTGGAAACTAATGAGGAGATGTACAGGGAAGAGAGACTATGGCCTCAATTCACTAAGCAGTTTAGACTAGTCTACAGATGGTTTTTAGTCTACTGATGGTTTGGTCAGTTGCATCAAAGGGGAATTCACTATTACTAAATGTTTTAGATCTGTTTTTAGACCTGGTCTAAACCATTTGGTAATTAGGTCAATAAAGCAGGGGAAATGATCAAAAGATGCAATTCACAAATGAGTAGCTATGACTGACATCCATCTCCTCTGATGAGCTCTTCTCTGCATACAATTAAACCCCTACAGAATTAATTCAAAAGGTTTCATCCTCACGTCTAAAATACCTCATAGAAGAACTTTTCCAACAGAAATCAGCTGGTCTAATCTCTGTCAGAAAAAGTGGGATCTGGGAAGACTCTGAACTGCACAGAAGCCTCCCACTACCAAGTATCCAAGTATCAAACTTTTGGTTTCAAATCACTTCAGGTTCACTTTTAGCAGGTTTTAGCTTACAGCAAACCTGAAGCGAAAATAAACTTATGAGATAATAAATTGTATGTGTAGTACAGCTAAGAAATAGAACATTAGTAGCAAAGAAAAGAGTTTCAGTACAGGAAGAGTTAAAAACAAGAAAAAAACTTCAGTTGCTATCTATGCAAAAGAGCTTCTTTGAGCTATTCGACCCACTGGGTCACAAATAGTCCTGTTTTCTGGAGCATTTAAAAGCAAAGAAACAGTGAGAGAAGACTTGGGATAAGATTTTACTGCAGGAAAGATCAAATAGTCATTATTTATGCTTTGTTTTAAATACAAAGTGTAGTTTTAAAACTGCAACTGTGACAGTATGATGCAATGTTATTCAAAAAACAAAAAAACAAAACAAACAAAAACAAAAAAACAAAACAAAAATCTATCTATAATATATTCCTCCTCTTCCCTTTATTTCCTCCTTCTTATAATGACATAAGACAGTGCACTTCCTCCTACTAGTATAGACCTCAGTGGGAGTGTCTGAAGACTCTGGGAGGAGGGCGGGTAACACAATTAGCAAGAGGAGAAAAAAAGAGTGAGGGAGGAAATGATTTCAGGATTAGCTTCATTCAAAGGTATCCAAGATGGAAACTGTCTAGAATAGGATTCTCTGCTTTTCCTTTATAAAATCCACAGGAATCATAACGTTGACAGTGCAATAAATCTGTTATGTAAGTATAACTAGCAGGGGCGTAACTAGACATCACTGGGCCCCTCTGCGAAACTTTGGATGGGGGCCCCCAACCCCCACCCCCCTCGCTTTCTTCACAGGAAAACTGAGGACCAATGTGTTTTCCCCATGCAGATAAAAACACTTAGACTTAAAGGAAACGTCAGGCAATCTATGCTACCCCCAGATCTACTTACTCGGGGCTTCCTCCAGCCCCTTTTAGCCGATAAGTCCCTCGTTGCAGCTCTGCTTTCAGTACATACACACATACACAGCCGTATTATTTTACTACATGAGAGCACATGTTATATGGAGGAACAACAATGACATGCTGAACATAAGATATAGCATTCACTGTAACTTTGGCAAACATTCAGAATGTCACTGACTGATACTCTTATTACAGGATCTTGGATTCAGTATGAGACAACAAGCTCTCAATGAGGCAGCGACAGTCAGACATCAATCTTACACACTCCACTGTGTCAGTAATCAGACACCATAAGGTCACTAGCCTGTGTGTGATGAGAATCTAGGAATCTCTTCTGAGGGATTGCCGAATAAGGGCCAGTCTACAACTTTTTTTCAACCTGTGATTCCTTTGTTTGTAACCAGGGGTCGAGTGGGGCATGGACGCAGGTGGACGACGTCCACTTGCTTTTTTCAGAAAGTGGACTCCGTCCACCCTGGCATCTGTGGAGGGAGAGAGCGCAGTGGAAGGAGAGCTGTGCGCAGCGGTGGGGAAGGGGGGCCATTTCCCCCCTCCTTCCCTCACCTTGGGGCTCTCCATCCCCCGCTCTCCCCTCCAAAAGTAACAAATGAGCAGCTGGCAGCCGGCGGGAGTCGAAACTTACCTCACTCTCCTCCGAAGAGCTGAGTAAGTACTGATGTCCGGTTCATTTGAGCCGGTTCTTTCCTGTGAGTTGTGTGATCCGGCTCATCACACTGAACTGAATCAGTTCAGTGGATGAGACAGGAACTGCAGCTGAATACTGAATCAGTATGATCAGCCGGATCACTGAACTCACAGGAAAGAACCGGCTCAAATGAACCGGACATCACTACTTACCCGGCTTACCCAGAAGGAAGAGGTAAGTCATGCTGCTGTCAGGCTCCCACAAATTTTAGTTCTGGAGGGGTAGATGGAGGAAGGGGTAGCCCTGAGGGGGGAGGAGACATTCCCCGCTGTGCCCACCAATCCCTCCTCTCTGTGCTGCCTGGCTACATATACTGGGGATATATACACCTGTCTACATATACTGGGGACATATACTCCTGGCTACATATACTGGGGATATATACACCTGTCTACATATACTGGGGACATATACTCCTGGCTACATATACTGGGGATATATACACCTGTCTATATATACTGGGAACATATACTCCTGGCTACATATACTGGGGACATATACTCCTGGCTACATATACTGGGGACATATACTCCTGGCTACATATACTGGGGACATATACTCCTGGCTACATATACTGGGGACATATACTCCTGGCTACATATACTGGGGACATATACTCCTGGCTTCATATACTGGGGATATATACACCTGTCTACATATACTGGGGACATATACTCCTGTCTACATATACTGGGGACATATACTCCTGGCTACATATACTGGGGATATAAACACCTGTCTACATATACTGGGGACATATACACCTGCCTACATATACTGGGGACATATACACCTGCCTACATATACTGGGGACATATACTCCTGGCTACATATACTGGGGACATATACTCCTGGCTACATATACTGGGGACATATACTCCTGGCTACATATACTGGGGACATATACTCCTGGCTTCATATACTGGGGATATATACACCTGTCTACATATACTGGGGACATATACTCCTGTCTACATATACTGGGGACATATACTCCTGGCTACATATACTGGGGACATATACTCCTGGGCACATATACTGGGGACATATACTCCTGGGCACATATACTGGGGACATATACCTCTAGCTACATATACTGGCACTTATACCCCTGACTACATATACTGGGCACATATACCCCTGGCTACATATACTAGGCAACTATACCTCTGGCTACATATACTGGGGACTACTATACTCATGGCTACTTATACTGGGGACACCTATAGACCTGGCTACCTGGGGGTACCTATTTTGGGGGAACTGCTGTCAGATTATCTGCATTTTTGTGGAACCGCTGTTATGTATTTTGGGGAACAGCTGCCAGAATGTGTATGTTTGGGGGACTACTGCTGCCAGATTATCTGCTGTTATGTATTTTGGGGAACAGCTGCCAGATTATGTGTATGTTAGAGGAACGACTGCTGCCAGATTATATGTATTTTGGGTGACTCACTGCCAGGTTTTGCGTATTTTGGGGAACTGCTTCCAAATTATGTGTATGTTGGGGGAACTGCTGCTGCGACATTGTCTATTTTGGAGGAACCACTGCCATATATATTATCTGTATTTTGGAGGAACTTCTACCAGATTATGTGTTTTTTTGGTGAAATGCTGTCAGATTACATCTATTTTTGGGGGATACACTACGGCAGAGCTCAAACTTCCCTGGCAGACCTTTTACATCACTGCTAAGGTCATGTATATTTGGCCCCACCCATGACCACGCCCACATTATGTTTGACTACGCCCATTTTTTGGCACGCCACGCTATGCGCGGCGCAGGGCTTTTTAGGGTGAGTCCACTCACCTTTTTTTCCAGGACTAGACCCCTGTTTGTAACGTTGTACAGGAAGTCATCAGAACTCTGCTGCAGTGTGAGATGTTTTTTTACGAACCCTATGGAGCAGGGACAGTGTACAAATTCCAAAGTATGTATGATTCCTTATCTGTGTGGTGGACACATGCAGTCAAGATACCAATGGTAGGAGAGCAGAAAACGTTTTCTCTCCACGCCCTTAGTTGTCAGTCTCTCAAACCCCCCCCCCCCCCCCCCACACACACACACACACTGCGCTCCCTGTGGCTTCTGGCCTCCCCCCCCCCCTCCCCTGCAGAGGCATCCCTTGCAGGGTCTATTGTTACGCCCCTGAGAACTAGTATTTATCTTCTTACATATGTGTTTTTTTATGTCTAGGTTAGCATGGGTGTCACTTGTTCTTTAAACCAAGTTACTCTCAATACAAGATTTTACTGTATATCACAACTTTTTTTCTTTGCTTCAGGTCTGCTTTAATTACAAAAAATTTACCTGGGAAGTGGGAACCCGAAAACATGTTAAAGGGACTCCGAGCAGTGCCTGTGGGTATGCCTTGAACCAGAGATGAAGCACCCTCATGTATATTACCATATATATATCAGTGGGAACATTAGAGAAAACACATACTCTGCTCTCTGTTTCATTTTTAACTGTTCAGCTTGCTTCTAATCAGCCTTGATAAAATCCCAGACTGAGCATTCAGTCTGGCTTTGCCATAATGACTCAGCTATAATGATTTCTGAGCAGAGCCACAAGGGGGCAGGCTTGGCTTGAAAAGACACCAGAGAACACAGACTCAGCTATAAAAATTCCTGACCAAAGCCAGACTGAATGCTCAGTCTGGGATTTTATCATGCCTGCTAAGAAGCAAGCTGAATAGTTAAAAATGAAACAGAGAGCAGGGTAAGTGTTTTCTCTAATGTCCCCACTGATATATATGGTAAAATATATGAGGGTGCTTTGTCTCTGGTTCACTTTGAGGATGTAGAGGGGGATTGAGATCACTCCCTGCAAAGTGCTGTGTAATCCATCAGCATTCTGCTAACGTGGAAAATGAGATAATAGATGAATAAGAGACCAGATGACTCTCAGATGACTATATAAGCCTAGACGGGCAATTATTCCAGAATTAATATGCAGCCTAACCCTCCACACATTAATTATCGTAATATCTTTATTTCTCAGTAATTGACTGTACACAACGTTATTATTATGTGGATGGCGAACAATTTATTTCAGGGGGGAAGTGGAAGGGAATTCTGACACCTGCAGCACGCAATAATAATCTGCGCTTATAATGAGAATGATTAGACGCATTGTAATCATTTACTTCTAATTCAATAAAAAGAGAAAGGATAATTGAATTCAATTTGGCATAATATATTGCCAAGTAGGATTCTTTTGTCCTTGCCAAAAAAGGATCTGAAGAAAGGAGAGATTAAAAAAAAAAAAGTTAAATACCTAATTGAAAAGCAGAAAAAAAAACCTGTAAATAAAAAAGAAAACATGATATATCCACTGAACACAACCCAACATGTCATTTAAAGCAGTAGGATTAGCCATACTATGCCAGGGAAAAAAAACACATATATAAGTAGATAAATACTACTACTTAACACTTGTACTGTCCACGTTTTGATTTCAGTGAATTTTATATAGTAAATGAAGAAAATTCTGTTTCTGGGGGGAACATGTCTTTTGCCCACAGTTTAGGCTAAACCCTGATGTCATTTCTGCCCCTTACTTTTTTCTTTTCTCCTCCATTCACTGAGTCACCTCAGCCTTGCTTAACACAAGTGAGCAGGGGATAGTGTTTCAATTAGGCAGCTAGGCAGGGAAATACATGGAAGAGGAGGAATATATTATAGACTAGCTGGTCGCCCGGCGTTGCCCGGGTATGTAATTGGCTAGTGTTAGCTCTGTCCACTTTTTCTAATCCTAACACACAATTACTCAATGATCTAGTTTGTGAGCTTTGCGGTCTTTGGCATCAATAATTGGCATTGAAATGAAATAAATCTAATTGGCTGTGGCTCCACTCCTTTGAAAATCAATAGGTGAATTTTGATTAGCTTTTGTAGGCTCCACCCACTTTTCTGAATATTAATCCCAGTCACCCAGTGACCAACTGTGCAAAGTTTAAGAACCCTGCCATTGACAGACTGTGTAAGAATGGCTGCAGTTTAAATTCTGGCAGTGAAGTTTGTATTTTTCTCCACCCACTGATGTCCTAATGTTTCCCGGGTATGTATTTGGCTGCTGTTGGCTGTGGCAACTTTTTCTAACCCTAACACACTATTGTCAATAGTCAATGACCAAGTTTGTGAGATTTGTGGTCTTTGGCATGAATAATTTTCATTGAAATTAAACACATCTGATTCGCTGTTTGTGGCCCCACCCCTTTTCTAAATATTTAACCCCAGTCACCCAATGATCTCCTGTACCAGGTTTGAGGCTTGTGCCATTAACAGTGCAAAAATGGCAGCAATTAAATATTTGCCTTGAAAATCAATAGTTGAATTGTGATTGGTTTTTGTAGGCTCCACCCACTTTTCTGAATATTAATCCCAGTCACCCAGTGACCAACTGTGCAAAGTTTGAGAACCCTGCCATTAACAGTGTAAGAATAGCTGCAGTTTACATTTTCCCAGTTAAATTTGTATTTGTCTCCGCCCACTGAAGACTCGGCATTGCCCAGGTATGTATTTGTCTGGTGCTGGCTCCGCCCACTTTTTGTAACCCTAACACAAAATTACTTAATGACCAAGTTTGTGAGCTTTGCGGTCTTTGGCATCAATAAATTGCAACAATGCATTTGCATTGAAATAAAATAAATCTGATTGGCTGTGGCCCCACCCCTTTTCTGAATTTGAACCCCAATCACCCAATGGCCAACTGTACCAGGTACAGGTGATTAACAGTGCAAGAATGGCATCAATTAAATATTACCCTTAAAGATTAATAGGTGGATTTTGATTGGTTTTTGTAGGCTCCACCCACTTTTCTGAATATTAATCTCAGTCACCCAGTGACCAACTGTGCAAAGTTTGAGAACCCTGCCATTAATAGTGTAAGAATTGCTGAAGTTTACATTTTCTCAGTAAAATTTGCATTTGTCTCCGCCTACTGATGACCCAGCATTGCCCGATTATGTATTTGGCTGGTGTTGGCTGCACCCACTTTTCCTAACCCTAACACACAATGGCCCATATGCACTTTACTTTTTCACCTGAGTTTTCCCCTAGGAGACAATTTTTCATCTTCGATTTAATAATAATAATAATAATAATTTAGTAATATTAAAATTATTTAGAGTATTTTCTTGCTTTCTGGTGGCTTAAAAGGCATTTTATTGACAAGTTTAAAAATATCACCCAGGAGAAAACTCAGGTGAAAAAGTGAATTGCATATGGGCCAATTACTCAATTACTCAATGACCAAGTTTGTGAGCTTTGCGGTCTTTGGCAATAATAACCTGCATTAAAATGAAACAAATCAGATTGGCTCTTTGGGGCTCCACCCCTTATATAAATTTAAACCCCAGTCACGCAATGATCAACTGTACCAGGTTTGAGGCTTGTGCCATTAACAGTGCAAGAATGACAGCAATTAAATACTCCCCTGAAAAATCAATAGGTAATTTTTGATTGTTTTTTGTAGGCTCCACCCACTTTTCTGAATATTAACCCCAGTCACCCAGTAACCAACTGTGCAAAGTTTGAGAACCCTACCATTAACAGTGTAAGAATGGCTGCTGTTTACATTTTCCCAGTAAAATTTGTATTTGTCTCCGCCCACTTATGACCCTGCATTGCCCGCTTATGTATTTGGCTGGTGTTGGCTGTGCCCACTTTCCTAACCCTAACACACAATCAATCAATTACTAAATTACTAAGTTTGTGAGCTTTGCTGTGTTTGGCAACAATAATTTGCATTGGAATGAAACAAATCTGATTGGCTATTTGTGGCTCCACCCCCTTTCTGAAATTGAACTCCAGTCACCCAATGATCAACTATACCAGGTTTGAGGCTTGTGCCATTAACAGTGAAAGAATGGCAGAAATGTAAATATTCCCCTTGAAAATCAATAGGTTAATTTTGATTGGCTTTTATAGGCTCCAACCACTTTTCTGAATAACAATCCAAGTCACCCAACGACCAACTGTACAAAGTTTGAGAACCCTACCATTAACTGTAAGAAAAACAAAAGTTTTCTTTCTTAAAGAGACTCTGAAGCGAGAATAAATCTTGCTTCAGAGCTCATAGTTAGCAGGGGCATGTGTGCCCCTGCTAAACCGCCGCTATCCCGCTGCTAAATGAGGGTCCCTGACCCCCCAAGTCCCCTCCGTGCAGCGGGGGATTACTTCCTGTTTGAGGCAGGGCTAACCGTCGCAGCCCTGCCCCACGCGCGTCTGTCAGCGCGTATCTCCGCCTCTCCCTCGCCCCTCTCAGTCTTCCTTCGCTGAGAGGGGCGTGGGAGAGGCGGCGATGCGCCGCTGATAGACGCGACTAGAGGCAGGGCTGCAGCCGTTAGCCCTGCCTCTAGGAGCAACAAAATCTACGACCGATTTGGTCGATGATTTTGCGGGGGGGGTTGGGGGTGAAGGGACCCCCGTTTAGCCGCGGGATAGCGGCGGTTTAGCAGGGGCACACGTGCCCCTGCTAACTATGAGCTCTGAAGCGAGAATTATTCTCGCTTCAGTGTCTCTTTAAAACAGAAAGAATTTGCAATAATTAAGGTTGGAGTGAGCTTGAGATGTCTCCCAGTGCATCACTGCTGAATATATGTAAATTAATCATTGTTACCCTTAGAAGCTAAACACACCTCCAGAACCGCTGGAATGCAATGACGTGTCAGCTTGTTAATTTGTACAGAACCATAATAATCCAACACGCATACAGACTGTTTTGGATTGTTTGATCCTCATCAGTGCATGGCATAGATTAATTTGGCTCTATGCAGTAGGGTTTGTAACACCGAGAGGTACAGACTAACCAGCCAGCTCATGGTGACTCAGAACTCATTGGAGTGTGTAAGGGACTACAATGGTCCTAAAAGCCCCCTTACTAAGATGTTAAGAAAAACAATAGTTTGCTTTCTTAAAACAGAAAGCATTTGCAATAATTCAGGTTGGAGTGAGCTTGAGATGTCTCCCAGTGCATCACTGCTGAATATATGCAAATTAACCATTGTTCCCTTAGAAGCTAAACACACCTCCAGTGTAACAGTGTAAGAAAGGCTGCCGTTTACATTTTCCAGTGAAATTTGTATTTGTCTCTTTTTGGTTATGGGAATAAAAAGTATCCTATACTTTATTCCAAGTAAAGTACTATGTGTGTGCCAAATTTTATTCAAATCCGTTCAGCCGTTTTTGCGTGATCGAGTAACAAACATCCAAACATCCAAACTTTCCCATTTATTATATTAGTAGGATAAAAAGAACCCCCAGCATGCAACTGTTTGCCACTGACTACTAGAGGGCCAGTGCTCCTAAGGTATGTGATAACTCCAAATCATAACAGCAGAAAAAGTTTTGAAAGTTTTGAATGCAGGATTAGCATCTTTATCGCAAAATTTGGGAAAAATTGTAATTCATTTAGTTTGTAAATGTAATCAGGAACGCATAATTTTGCATTATTTTCTGCCAGCTAATTGCAAAGCCCCTATACATACTATTGTCACCACAATTGCTATGTATGTTAAGGGGAATAATGCGTACAAGTCAGATTTTTTTTTTTTTTTCCGAAAAGACCTTGTTGTTTTTGAAAAAAAAAAAAAACAATTCTAAAAATTCATAGGAAAAATGAACTTGTTAAAACAACGTTCTGCTGAGTTTAAAAACCATTTGTGCTTTGATTTGACTTTAACGTGTGGTATTATCCTTTCCGTACTCACTCCAGTAAAATTTACTCCAGTAAAAGGCTTAATACTTGGAAAAATGTTGCTTCTTGGCTGCTCCGTCCACCTAATTTTATTGGGAAGGGTGTTGAGTTTTGGGAAGCTTTCTGTTTTCCAAACAGATCCCTGGGGCCACGGTTGCGGAGATGCTAAATTTGAACTTCCTGATGTAGAATCGCAGCAGGCTGCACACTGAAATGGGAAGGCCATTTTTAATCACTCGCAGCGATTTGCATACCATTTATACACGCTGTATGACTTGTATTCTAAAGACATTGGAATTAAACTCTCATTCTTGAGTGAATTAGCCTCAGATTGAAAGTGTAAGAGGATTTCTGGTAAACCGGCCATTGAAATATATAAAAAGATTTTCAGGAAGTCAGCGCTCTCGAAGTGTCACTTTCTAAGTGTGACCACACAGACAAGGTGCTAGCATTCTGTTCTTCCCTTTTACTGTTTCACGTACTATAAATGACTGTTGCCAGTTGTATTTACAAGAAGACGCTTTCTTTGAATAGTTAGTATAGGAGCTTCCTGATGGAGAGGTGCATTCTGTGTCTAAAGTGTACATATTCGGTAGAAAAGTGCCCAAATGGGTACTCATCTCAATAGAGGGAACTCTGGATAACCCCGTCCTCAGGGCCAGATTTTAGGAAAGGGCACAAAGGAAATGACCTTGGGCGCTAGAATCATATAAAATCAGAAGGGGGCAGGACTTGGAGAGAGAAGAGGTCATATGTCAAAGTAAATAATCTATCCTGGCTGGTCTGCAGCGCAACCGCCTTGCTTTGCTCTGATGCCTGAATTCCAACGATTCCAATCTCTGCATCTGCCTTACTTCCTGGTGTGTTAAGACAGTCAGCATCTGCTATCACCTGATGATCCAGAGCATGCTCTGTATGATGAACATACATGCTGCTGTGTGAGAAGGGCAAGAGTTTACAGTAAAGAGCATTGGGTTTTAATGCACATATATTAAGCTTTGCTAGTTTCCTCACCCCCTTCTCCTACAGCTGTCTGAAGGACTCCAGTTAAAGAGACTCTGTAACAAAATTTTCAGCCTTATTTCTTCTATCCTATAAGTTCCTATGCCTGTTCTAATGTGGTCTGGCTTACTGCAGCCTTTCCTAGTTGCACAGTGGCTGTATTATCTCTGTTATATTATCTAATCTTCTTTCCTCTGTCGGTTCTGTCGGGCTCAGGCACTCAGGCTGGAATGTGCAGCTCTACTTGTGATTGGATAGAAGCTATACACACCCTCTCCAGGCCCCCTGCAGGCTCTGTACTGAGCTCCTTTCATCCTATCACATGCTATGTATTTTGTTTGTAAACACTGCCTATAACTGGCAATTACAAGCCAGGATTGCAGCAGAGAGTGGCAGAAACAGCACAGAGGGGCCCAGGAGAACATAAGGAATAGAATGGTATGCTTTTTATTGTAAGAATTTTACAGTACAGATTCTCTTTTAATGACTTTCTTATCTAAACCTAAATCTATGACTGTGTTGTTTTATTTTGGGTTTTTTTTGCTAGCCAGGGATGTTTATGGCACCAATGATTTCTGCTTCAGTTTACTCTTTTCTGACTCATTTCAAGAACTGCCTTCCATTGTTTTAAGTGATAAATTGTCACCGTTTGAAGGACACCTGAGCTGCCACTACACCTATGTCTTGTGTGTATTTTGGATCCTTCTACTTATCTGTAGCAGTAGAGCATTGTACCGTATTGGCCATCATGGTGACACCTGGCCTTTAGTGCTGGTAAGTATAAATATGTCTCTGCCTGTCCTACTCCACTGGGCCTGTCCAGAAAGGAGGACACACAGAGTGAACAGAGGACGACACGGGGGACAGAAGAGGACACACAGGATCAAAAGAGGACACAGAGGAGACAGGAGGTGGACACAGTGGGACACAAGGGGACAAAGGAGGACACATGGGGAGGGGACACAGGAGGACAAATTAGTGAGAACATCTACAAGATGCTCCTGGAACATGGATGCACCAGGTTTAGTATATAGAAGAGTAGAGCTGTGCGGGGAGGCTGCGGTGATTGCTGAAACCAGGCTGGGTAATGTACAAGCGGCTGGATCGGGGCGATCGGGGGAGTGCTGGCCACCTATACTAGCTAGCCTAGTGTTAGCTAATATGTTCTGATTACATTAATCTTATAGGACTCTGAGGCTACATAACCTCCTGAGCGACCTAACGCTCAGAAGGTTATAGGGGCACTATGGCGAAAAATTTTAAAATTTAAAATATGTGCAAACATACAGTATACAAATAAGAAGTACTTTTTTCCCAGAGTAAAATGAGCCATAAATTACTTCTCTCCTATGTTGCTGTCACTTACAGTAGGTAGTAGAAATCTGACAAAAGCGACAGGTTTTGGACTAGTTCATCTCATGGGGAATCCTCAGGGATTTATTTATTTTAAAAAGCACTTAGTGAATGACAGTTGCTCTGTCCAACTGTCAAAAAACTGTGTAGCGAGCAGGGAAGCTGGCCAGCATCATTGTTTAAATCCTTTTTAGGGAATATCTTTATAAAGAATAAAAGCCTTGCTGAGAATCCTCCTATGAAGAGATGGAATAGTCCAAAACCTGTCACTTCTGTCAGATTTCTACTACCTACTGTTAGTGACAGCTACATAAGAGAAAAGTAATTTATGGCTCATTTTACTCTGGAAAAAACGTACTTCTTATTTGTATACTGTATGTTTGCACATATTTTAAATTTTACAATTTTTCGCCATAGTGCCCCTTTAAGTAAATGAACCAGAATTGACGCAAATCTTATTGTGAAATTCCACCTGTTCCTCCCATCGCAAATAGTGACTCAATATGGAAAAATGCTAGCAGTCTCCCTACAGTAACTATGGCAGCAGGCAGTTACCTCTTCACTCAGGGCAAGCGCCCCCTACTGCCCCCTCCAGGGAGCACCCATAACTGTATGAATCCATCATTGACAAACCATGTGCTGTGCTTACCCAACTTTCATAGTGCTGGAAGCCAGGCATGGGTGGAAGGTGTTAATACAGTGAAGCTCGGCGCTCTTTTTTTTGTACTGAGCAACCAGTTGCCAAGCAACAGTGTCTGCAAAGATGTGGAAAATGTAAATTTCCTCTCCAGCCTGAGCTCAGTCAGACTGGCAGCACAATCCGCCCGGGTGGCAGAAGCAGCGGCAGGAGTGTGGAGCATGAAATAGCACCAATGAATTCACGAAGACCCGGCGTACTCTATAAATAGACACAGAAAGCTGGCTGATGAGCTGAAAGCACGCTGGCTGGGTGGTTGGCACCTCTGCCGTGCAGATCCTGGCCAGAACATTATCTGCATGGAGTTTGTATGTTCTTGCCATGTTTGTGTGGGTCTTCCTGGGCATTTCAGTCTGTCTAACATCCCCCTAAAAAGTTACTTACTTCCCTAAATAGAAGGAAGCCCCCACCAATGCTGAACAAGACCCTATTCTAGTTTGTGGCCATGCTCCCCTTCAAGTACGAGCACGGCTGTAATGCGCATGCCCGAGTATGGCCGCCCCATATCCAGAGGCTTCCCTCAACTTAACTATCTAACTTTTTTTTTGGGTGGGGGGGAGAGGGGAGATATATTACAGGTTTGCTTTAATTGACACCCTGAATTGACCCTAGGTTATGGCAGGGACATTAGACAGGCAGCCCCTCTGAAGGACCATGGCCGTTCAGAGGATCCTTGTGGGGGTTGGTCAAATTTTAAAAAAAGTTTATTAGTGATAAATTGCATGTTTAATCCCCACATATGAAATGCAGCAACCCCCCCCCCCCCCCCATATTATTACTATCATTATTATTGTATTTATAAAGTGCCATATTATGCAGTGATGACCACATATGAAATACTCAAATTATCCCCCACATATGAAATGCACCATTCAATCACCCTACCTATAACATTACTTTGCCCAACCCCCTCCCTCCCCATAGCAGCAATAGGTGGCCATTATGCACCAAACTCCCCCAGGTCACAGCATTGGGTGGCCTTTGTCTCCTACCAATAGAATTAGGATGTCTACCCAGGGCTCACAGAGGAGCGTTGTAACCTTCCAGCTCCTCTATAAGCAAACTGCAATCAAACAGGGACCCAGGAGGACAACCTAATTTGATCTGGGAAGAGGCCTGGGGAGCCCAACCACTGGTGGGGCCTTAGGCAATTGGCCAGTTTGCTCCTATGGTGGAGGCAGCCCTGAACCCACACAAAAATGCATGCATTGTGCATAGAAAATTGCATGCATTATTCTAATGTAAAAGTGCCCAATATTAAAATAACCCTAAAGGTACTAATGATGAAGGGCAGATTCGACCAAGAGACCAGCTCTACATACCTCCATTCACCACCTGAGGTTTCAATCTGTAAGGGCTTTACGCTACTTCCTGTTAAAACAGGAAGTTTTGTGAAGCCCTTACAGATCGGAACCTCCGGCGGTGAATGGAGGTATGTGCCCTTGCGCCAATAATAGATGCAGGAAGGGAGCGCAGAGGGGAGAGCCTGAGGTGAGGGAGGGTGCTCAAAATCTTGCAGGGGGCCCGTTGACTTCTAGTTATGCCCCTGTATGTAGCTCTGGGGTCCGTCCTCCATCATGGTTGTTGCCCTAAACCTGGCCGTGCGTGTGATGTCACACATGCGCCCATGTTACTCTGGCAACCATGTGGGGCGCATGTATAGACAGAGGACGGAGCCCGGAGCTAGCAGCAGCCACAAATAGTTAATATATACTGCACTGGGCACCGGGAGGGCACATTGAGCTTTGGCGGGACAGCGCCGAGGGTTTTGTTACTTGTCCCGATAACATTCGCGGTTACCACCGACAGCCAGAGCAGTTTCCAGGCTAAAATGCACCCAGGGCAAAGGTGTAAAAATTGCCCCCCCCCCCCCCCCCCCGCCGCCATGGAGCCAGGTATAGGTGCCCGCAGTATAGGTTAGCCAGGTCTAGTTGCCCTCAGTATAGGTAGCCATGTATAGGTCGCCGCAGTATAGGTAGCCAGGCATAGGTGCCCCAGTATAGTTAGCAGGCAATAGGTCCCCACAGTATAGGTAGCCAGACAGAGGTGCCAGTATAATTGCTCCCAGTATAGGTTAGCCAGGTAGGTCCCTCCAGTATAAGTAGGCAGTATAGTTGCCCCAGTATAGGTTAGATAGGCAGGTGCCCCAGTATAGGTTAGATAGGCAGGTGCCCCCAGTATAGGTTAGATAGGTAGGTGCCCCCAGTACAGGTTAGCTAGGTGCGTGTCTCCAATAGAGGTAGCCAGAATAGTTGCCCCCCCCCAGCATAGATTAGATAGGTAGGTGCCCACAGTATAGGTTATATAGGTAGGTGCCCCCAGTATAGGTTAGATAGGTAGGTGCCCTCAGTATAGGTTAGATGGGTAGGTGTCACCAGTATAAATTGTATAGGTAGGTGCCCCCAGTATAGGCTAGATAAGTAGAAGCCCTAGGTACAGGTTAGATAGGTAGGTGCCCCCACTCAGTATAGGTTAGATAGGTAGCTGCCCCCCAGTATAGGTTAGATTAGGTAGGTGCCCCCCAGTGTAGGTTAGATAGGTAGGTGCCTCCAGTATAAGTTGGATAGGTAGGTGCCCCTAGTATAGGTTAGATAGGCAGGAGCCCCCAGTGCAAGTTAGATAGGTAGGTGTGCCCAGTATAGGCTAGATAGGTAGAATCTCCCAGTGCAGGTTAGATAAGTAGCTGCCCCAGTATAGATTAGATAGGTAGGTGCCCCCACAACCCCCATAATGGAGGGGGAGTCAGCCGCGGGGAGGGTGGCCTGACCTCTCCCTCCCTTCCTCTCCCGGGCCGCCCTCCATGCTCCCCCCTCCGCTGCAGACTGTAGAGTGAGCGCAGGGAAGCATTGCATAGAGCAGCAACTCACCTTCCTGCGTTCCAATCGCCGTTCTCTTGCTGCTGGTCTCCTACTCTGCATAGCCGCTGAATCTATGCACTTTATTTCCTACTAAACAGCATCCACTCGTGTTGACAGGGTAATGGTTATTTTAGGCAGTGTAAACAAATGGCTCTGAATGATGATGCTGTCTCCATACAATGCCACCGGCCGGAGATGCGCGGGTGACTCACCCAATCCGGTGCTCATGGAAGGAACTGTTCAATGTAGCAAGGCTATCTTGTTCCACGGTTTATGATTCATTGCCCTGTGTGTCTTATTTCATAGATGATCTGGCATGACAGGTACGTCAGCGAGGAGATCACACGCCGGC
The DNA here is from genome assembly GCF_040937935.1 of Hyperolius riggenbachi. Lineage (NCBI taxonomy): Eukaryota > Metazoa > Chordata > Amphibia > Anura > Hyperoliidae > Hyperolius > Hyperolius riggenbachi. The sequence continues at coordinate 419,891,027 of NC_090650.1, forward strand.
TTACGCAGGGACGGAGAACTCAGTTATCGCAGTCACCGGTTAAACATCTTCCCGCTGGACAAATCAGAGCCACGATCTCTGCAGACCATCAAGATTTCAGCCAAACTGTTGTCTGACGAGAGGAAATGACTTCTCGCTACTACTTTACAAACCAAACGGCCATCAGCATCAATCTAACCTGCAGTTACAGATTACCCAGAAAGCTCATGGTGAACCAGAATGCCTAGGAGTGTGTAAGGGGCTATAAAGGACCAAAAAGCCTTCTTAAAGTGTACCAGAGCTGTTGGAGAACACAAAGAATCGATACTTGCCCGGGCTTCCTCCAGCCCCATAAGCACATCTGAGTCCCTCACAGTTCTCCCGCGGTCTGTTGTTCAGCCGCAATCAGCCCCAGTAACTGGTTCAGTCGCGACAGTCGGGGTCTTCTGCTCATGCGTGGGAGGTCTGTGCATGCGCAGAAGACCAAGTGCAGGCAAGTATTTGAACTGAGCAATGTTGGAAAAAATGGGTAAGGCCAGGCGCCCACTGTGAGCAGCACCTGCGCTCCCTAAAGCGCAAGCGCTTTGAGCACTATTTTTGGTGGCGATCTGCGGCACGATTTTCCAGCATTTGCAATGCCCTCTTGCACAAAATGTCATTGCTATGTCAGGGCTAAATACACAAGAGAGACCCAGCATGTGACTAAAACTTTATTTATAGAGACACTGAAGCAAAAAAAAAAAATTATATAATGAATGGTATGTGTAGTAAGGATAATTACTAGAACATTAGTAACAAAGAAAATATTCTCATATTTTTATTTTCAGTTATATACTATTTTTTTTTTATATAGCACTAGCTGATGACCCCGCGTTGCCCGGGTATGTATTTGGCTGGCGTTGGCTCCGCCCACTTTTTCTAACCCTAACACACAATTACTCAATGATCAAGTTTGTGAGCTTTGGCATCAATAATTTGTATATCCCCAAAGAAATGTAAAAAAATCAGATTGGCTGTTTGTGACTACGCCCCTCTCCAGCATTTGAACCCCAGTCACCCAATGACCAACTGAAGCTGGTTTGAGGCATCTGCTATTAACAGTGTAAAAATGGCAGCAATTAAAATATTCCCCTTGAAAATCAACAGGTGAATTTTGATTGGCTACTATAGGCTCCACCCACTTCCCCTGAATATTAATCTTAGTCACCTAAGACTATCTGGGCAAAGTTTGAGAACCCTGCCATTAACAGTGTAAGAATGGCTGCAGTTTATATTTTCCCAGTGAAATTTGTTTTTGGCCAACTTTTTGTAACCTGGGCACACAGTCACTCAATGGCCAAGTTTGTGAGCTTTCGGGTCCTTGGCATCAATAAAAACAAATCTGATTGGCTGTTTGTGGCTCCGCCCACTTTTCTGAATTTGAACCCCAGTGACCCAATGACCAACTGTACCAATTTTGAGGCTTGTGCCATTAACAGTGCAAGAATGGCAGAAATTTTAATATTTCCCTTGAAAATCAACAGGTGAATATTGATTGGCTTTTTTTAGGCTCCTCCCACTTTTCTGAATATTAATCCCAGTCACCCAGTAAGCAACTGTGCAAAGTTTGAGAACCCTGCATTAACAGCGAAGAGGATCCTTGTGGGGGTTGCTCAAATGTAAAAAAAAAGTTTATTTGTGAAAAATTGCATGTTTAATCCCCACATATGAAATGCAGCAATCCCCCCCACATGTTATTATTATCATTACTAGCTGATGACCCGGCGTTGCCCGGGTATGTATTTGGCTGGTGTTGGCTCCATCCACTTTTCCTAACCCTAACACACAAACACTTAATGACCAAGTTTGTGAGCTTTGGGGTCTTTGGCATCAATAATTTGTATATTCCCATAGAAATCAAACAAATCAGATAGACTGTTTGTGGCTCCGCCCCTCTCCAGCATTTGAACCCCAGTCAACCAATGGCCAACTGTAGCAGGTTTGAGACATCTACTATTAACAGTGTAAAAATGACAGCAATTCAGATATTCCACTTGAAAATAAACAAATGCATTTTGATTGGCTATTATAGGCTCCACCCACTTTCCTGAATATTAATCAGTCACTCAGTGATCATCTGGGCAAAATTTGAGAACCCTGCCATTTACAGTGTAAAAATGGCTGCAGTTTATATTTTCTCAGGGAAATCTGTTTTTGACTCCACCCAGTATTTGTAACCTGGACACACAGTCACTCAATGACCAAGTTTGTGAGCTTTCGGGTTCCTGGCATCAACATTGTGTGAATGGAAGCAGTTTATCCAGCAAAGAAATCTGATTGGCTGTTTATGGCTCCGCCCCTTTAGTGAATTTGAAACCCCAGTCACATAATGATCGACTGAGCAGGTTTGAGGCCTCTGCCATTAACAGTGTAAGAAAGGCAGTTTCAATATTCCCCTTGAAAATCAATAGGTGAATTATGATTGGCTGCTGTAGGTTCCACCTACTTTTCTGAATATGAATTCCACTCACCCAGTGACCAACTGTGTCAAGTGTGAGAACCCTGCCATTACCCGTGTGAGAATGGCTGCAGTTTATATTTTCCCATGTAAAAAGTTTGTTGTTTTTGGCTCCGCCCACTGTTTGTAACCTTGATATACAGTCACTCAATGACCAAGTTTATGGGCTTTGGGTAGAGTTGAGCCGAAATTTTCGTAATTTCGCATTACTAAAATTACGCATGCGAAATTTGCGATTACGATGCGAAATTACGGTAGCGTAATTGCCATTAAAATCGTAATTGAAAATACCATAAGCGTAATTTTCAACACGTAATTTCGCGTTTCGTTCATGCCGTAATTTCGCATTAAACGCTACCGTAATTTCGCGTTCAACCGTAACGCTCCGTATAATATAAAAAAGCCGCCGACTTTAAGGGTTAATAGCAAAGCCCCCTTAAATGCTAAGAGCCTCAAATTTGGAGAATATATTAAGGAGATCAGGAGGAATAAGAGGAAATTTTTTTTTTTCAAAAAGACCTTATAGTTTTTGAGAAATTTGATGTTAAAGTTTCAAAGGAAAAATGTAAACATTTAAAAACCCGCCGACTTTAACGGTTAATAGCAAAGCCTGCTTAAAATTTAGGAACACCAAATTCCCAGGGTATATTAAGGGGATCAGTGGGAATAAGAGGAAAATTTTTTTTTCAAAAAGACCTTATAGTTTTTGAGAAAATCGATTTTTAAGTTTCAAGGGCGAAAATGTCTTTTAAATGCAGAAAATGTCAGTTTTTTTTGCACAGGTAACAATAGTGTATTATTTTCATAGATTCCCCCAAGTGGGAAGAGTTTTACTTACTTCGTTCTGAGTGTGGGAAATATAAGAAAAAAACAACGTGGGGTCCCCCCTCCCAGACCTCTTTAACCCCTTGTCCCCCATGCAGGCTGGGAAAGCCAGAATGCGGAGCACCGGCCGCGTGGGGCTCCGCACCCTGACTATACCAGCCCCGCATGGTCCATGGATTGGGGGGTCTCAGAAGGGGAGGGGCAGCCAAGCTTTCCCCTCCCCCTCCGAGCCCTTGTCCAATCCAAGGACAAGGGGCTCTTCTCCACCTCCGATGGGCGGTGGAGGTGGAGGCCGCGATTTCCTGGGGGGGGGGGTTCATGGTGGAATCTGGGAGTCCCCTTTAAAAAGGGGTCCCCCAGATGCCCACCCCCCTTCCCAGGAGAAATAAGTATAGAGGTACTTGTACCCCTTACCCATTTCCTTTAAGAGTTAAAAGTAAATAAACACACAAACACTTAGAAAAAGTATTTTAATTGAACAAAAAACATAACCACGAAAAAAGTCCTTTAATATTCTTAATTAACCATTAATACTTACCTGTCCCTTTAAATAAATGATCCCTCGAAATAGCCTCGGAAATGTTCTATCAGTTACAATGTAACAAAGTTATTACAATGTAACAACTTTGTTACATTGTAACTACGCCGCACCCGACGTCACTCGCCGCCCAGCCGCCGCATACGCGTCTGCGCTGCACAGACCCGACAGAGCTCTGAGCTATATAGCTCAGAGCTCTCTAAGCATCTTTGTATTTGGGCTCCAAGGAGCCCCATTGGTCCTTAGCAGACCAATGGGGTTCCTTCAAATCAGAAGGAACCCCATTGGTCTGCTAAGGACCAATGGGGCTCCTTGGAGCCCAAATACAAAGATGCTTTAGAGAGCTCTGAGCTATATAGCTCAGAGCTCTGTCGGGTCCGTGCAGCACGGACGCGTATGCGGCGGCGGCGAGTGACGTCGGGTGCGGCGTAGTTACAATGTAACAAAGTTGTTACATTGTAATAACTTTGTTACATTGTAACTGATAGAACATTTCCGAGGCTATTTCGAGGGATCATTTATCTAAAGGGACAGGTAAGTATAAATGGTTAATTAAGAATATTAAAGGACTTTTTTCGTGGTTATGTTTTTTGTTCAATTAAAATACTTTTACAGTGTTTGTGTGTTTATTTACTTTTAACTCTTAAAGGAAATGGGTAAGGGGTACAAGTACCTCTATACTCATTTCTCCTGGGAGGGGGGGTGGGCATCTGGGGGACCCCTTTTTAAAGGGGACTCCCAGATTCCACCATGAACCCCCCCCCCCCCCCAGGAAATCGCGGCCTCCACCTCCACCGCCCATCGGAGGTGGAGAAGAGTCCCTTGTCCTTGGATTGGACAAGGGCTCGGAGGGGGAGGGGAAAGCTTGGCTGCCCCTCCCCTTCTGAGACCCCCCAATCCATGGACCATGCGGGCTGGTATAGTCAGGATGCGGAGCCCCACGCGGCCGGTGCTCCGCATTCTGGCTATCCCAGCCTGCATGGGGGACAAGGGGTTAAAGAGGTCTGGGAGGGGGGACCCCACGTCCTTTTTTTTTTATATTTCCCACACTCAGAACGAAGTAAGTAAAACTCTTCCCACTTGGGGGAATCTATGAAAATAATACACTATTGTTACCTGTGCAAAAAAACCTGACATTTTCCGCATTTAAAAGACATTTTCGCCCTTGAAACTTATAAATCGATTTTCTCAAAAACTATAAGGTCTTTTTGGAAAAAAAAATTTTCCTCTTATTCCCACTGATCCCCTTAATATACCCTGGGAATTTGGTGTTCCTAAACTTTAAGCAGGCTTTGCTATTAACCTTTAAGCAGGCTTTGCTATTAGTCGGCGGGTTTTTAAATGTTTACATTTTTCCTTTGAAACTTTAACATCGATTTTCTTAAAAACTATAAGGTCTTTTTGAAAAAAAATTTTTTCCTCTTATTCCTTCTGATCTCCTTAATATATTCTCTAAATTTGAGGCTCTTAGCATTTAAGGGGGCTTTGCTATTAACCCTTAAAGTCGGCGGCTACCTAACATTGATCCATGCGTCAACTTTTCCGCTTCGGGAGCATGGCCATACGCATTAATTTTGTAATACCCGTTGCGATGCAAAAATTACGCGAAAATTACGCTTACGCGAAATTTCGCGAAATCCTTCTTCATTACGATTATGTACTTACGGCCATGAACGTAATTACACTAATTACGCGAAATTTCGCGAAATCGTAATTACGCCATTACGCTCATCTCTAGCTTTGGGGTCCTTGGCATCAATAAGTTGAATTTTTCCATTGAAATTAAACAAATCTGATTGGCTTGCCACTTTTCAGAATTTAAACCCCAGTATCCCAGTGACTGACTGTACCAGATTTGAGGCATCTGCCATTATGAGTGTAAGAATGGCAGCAATGAAAATATCCCCCTTGAAAATCAATAGCTGAATTTTGATTGGCTGTTGTAGGCCATGCCCACTTTCCTGAATATTAATCCCAGCCATGTACTGACCAACTGTGTCAAGTTTGAGAACCCTGTCTATAACAGAATGGCTGAAATCAATCTAACAAATCTGATTAGCTGTTTGTGACTCCACCCCCTTTAGTGAATTTGGACCCCAGTCACCCAATGACTGACTTTATCAGGTTTGAGGCCTCTGCCATTGACAGTGTAAGAATGGTAGCAATGTAAATATTCCCCTTGAAAAATCAATAGATGAATTTTAATTGGCTGCTGAAGGCTCCACCCTCTTTCTAAATATTAACCCCAGTCACCCAGTGGCCAACTGTATCAAGTTTGGGAACCTTCCCATTAACAGTATAAGAATGGTTGTAGTTTATATTTTCCCATGTAAAAAATTTAGTTGTTGGTGCCGCGCACTTTTTCTAACCTTGACATACAGGTACTCAATTACCAAGTTTATGAGCTTTGGGGTCCTTGGTATCAATAATTTGTATATTCCTATTTAAATTAAACAAATCTGGTTGGCTGTTGTGGCTCCGCCCCCTTTCTGAATTTAAACCTCAGTCACACACTGACCAACTGTACCATGTTTGAGGCATCTGCTATTAACAGTGTAAGAATGGCAGCAATTTAAATATTCCCCTTGAAAATCAACAGGTGAATTTTGATTGGCTGTTGTAGGCTCCACCTATTTTCCTAAATATTAATCCCAGTCAACCAGTGACCAACTGTGCAAAGTTTGAGAACCCTGCCATTGACAGTGTAAGAATAGCTGCAGTTTATATTTGACCAGTGACATTTGTTTTTGGCTCCACCCACTTTTTGTAACCTTGACACACAGTCACTCAATGACCAAGTTGGTGAGCTTTCGGGTTCCTGGCATCAAAAATGTGTGAATGGAAGCAGTTTATCCAGCAAGGAAATCTGATTGGCTGTTTGTGGCCCCACCCCTTTAGTGAATTTGGACCCCAGTCACCCAGTGACCAACTGTAGCAAGTTTGAAGCCTCTGCCATTAACAGTGTAAGAATGGCAGCAGTTTAAATATTCCCCTTGAAAATCAATAGGTGAATTTTGATTGGTTGTTGTAAGCTCCACCCACTTTCCTAAATATTACTGCCAGTTACCCAGTGACCGAATGTGGCAAGTTTGAAAACCCTGCGATTAACAGTGTAAGAATGGCTGCAGTTTCCCTTTTCCCATTAAAAATGAATTGCTGAAATTTGATTGGTTGTTTTATGCTCCACCCAATTTTCGTGGATTTGTAACCTCAGTCACCAAGTGACCAACTGTGCCAGGTGTGGGGACTCTGGCTTGATTACTGTGAGAATGGCAGCCTTTTACATTTTTTCCATTGACATGAATGGGTGAAATCTGATTTGTTGTTTGTAGCTCTGCCCAGGTGTACAGGGGGGACGCGAGACTCCAAGAACGTATCATCCCAGGTAGTAAGGGATCTGTGTACCAAGTTTCGTTCAAATCGGTCAAGGCGTTTTTGAGTGATCGCAGCACACACACACATACATACATACACACATACAGTGGTGTGAAAAACTATTTGCCCCCTTCCTGATTTCTTATTCTTTTGCATGTTTGTCACACTTAAATGTTTCTGCTCATCAAAAACCGTTAACTATTAGTCAAAGATAACATAATTGAACACAAAATGCAGTTTTAAATGATGTTTTTTATTATTTAGTGAGAAAAAAAACTCCAAATCTACATGGCTCTGTGTGAAAAAAGTGATTGCCCCCCTTGTTAAAAAATAACTTAACTGTGGTTTATCACACCTGAGTTCAATCTCTATAGTCACCCCCAGGCCTGATTACTGCCACACCTGTTTCAATCAAGAAATCACTTAAATAGGAGCTATCTGACACAGAGAAGTAGACCAAAAGCACCTCAAAAGCTAGACATCATGCCAAGATCCAAAGAAATTCAGGAACAAATGAGAACAAAGTACTGTAATTGAGATCTATCAGTCTGGTAAAGGTTATAAAGCCATTTCTAAAGCTTTGGGACTCCAGCGAACCACAGTGAGAGCCATTATCCACAAATGGCAAAACATGGAACAGTGATGAACCTTCCCAGGAGTGGCTGGCCGACCAAAATTACCCCAAGATCGCAGAGAAAACTCATCCGAGAGGCCACAAAAGACCCCAGGACAACATCTAAAGAACTGCAGGCCTCACTTGCCTCAATTAAGGTCAGTGTGCACGACTCCACCATAAGAAAGAGACTGGGCAAAAACGGTGTGCATGGCAGATATCCAAGGCGCAAACCACTTTTAAGCAAAAAGAACATTAAGGCTCGTCTCAATTTTGCTAAAAAAACATCTCAATGATTGGCAAGACTTTGGGGAAAATACCTTGTGGACCGACGAGACAAAAGTTGAACTTTTTGAAAGGTGCGTGTCCCGTTACATCTGGCGTAGAAGTAACACAGCATTTCAGCAAAAGAACATCATACCAACAGTAAAATATGGTGGTGGTAGTGTGATGGTCTGGGGTTGTTTTGCTGCTTCAGGACCTGGAAGGCTTGCTGTGATAGATGGAACCATGAATTCTACTGTCTACCAAAAAATCCTGAAGGAGAATGTCCGGCCATCTGTTTGTCAACTCAAGCTGAAGCGATCTTGGGTGCTGCAGCAGGACAATGACTCAAAATACACCAGCAAATCCACCTCTGAATGGCTGAAGAAAAACAAAATGAAGACTTTGGAGTGGCCTAGTCAAAGTCCTGACCTGAATCCTATTGAGATGTTGTGGCATGACCTTAAAAAGGCGGTTCATGCTAGAAAACCCTCAAATAAAGCTGAATTACAACAATTCTGCAAAGATCAGTGGGCCAAAATTCCTCCAGAGCGCTGTAAAAGACTCGTTGCAAGTTATCGCAAATGCTTGATTGCAGTTATTGCTGCTAAGGGTGGCCCAACCAGTTATTAGGTTCAGGGGGCAATTTCTTTTTCACACAGGGCCATGTAGGTTTGGAGTTATTTTTCTCACTAAATAATAAAAACCATCATTTAAAACTGCATTTTGTGTTCAATTATGTTATCTTTGACTAATATTTAACGGTTTTTGATGAGCAAAAACATTTAAGTGTGACAAACATGCAAAAGAATAAGAAATCAGAAAGGGGGCAAATAGTTTTTCACACCACTGTACATATATATACACACACGCACACATGCACACACACACATCTGATTTTATATATATAGATTGCATAATTCACTAATATTTGCAAGTTTACACATTACACTCAGCATTCTAAATGATTTTACAGAGCAGCAGTACATTTTTGAACCCCTTCTTTGCAGAGAAAAAGAAGATACAATGACTGACAGTTGAGATAACAAGCTGCAGAAGACAGACTCTCATTTGAAAGTCGTGGAGCTCAGTGGTTCTCTTTCATAGATAACAACTGGAGTTTCTTAAAGAGAACCAGAAACGAACGACCTAATAGATTTATACATACCTGGGGCTTCCTCCTGCCCCATCAGCATGGATTGCTCCCACGGCCCCTTCCTCCTCTGCCTCTATCGCCGGTAATGGGTCTCACCACTTCGGCCTTTCAGGGCCCATTCGACGCGAGCGCACTGCGCTCCCTCCGTACTGCGCAGGCGCATGCGTAAAGCAGGCACCACCGAGACAGAGGGAGTCCCTGTGGATGCGTACAACTGGCCCCATCCGATGGAAGTGACGGGACCCGGTACCGGCGATAGAGGCAGTGGAGGACGTCGGTGTGAGAGCGATCCATGCTGATGGGGCTGGAGGAAGCCCCAGGTATGTATAAAATCTTTTTTCATTTTCCGTCTCTGGACGTCAGTGGTTCCCTTTAACTCTTCCTGTCCTGGAAACAATATTACACTTATGTCTCTGCTCCTAATGTTTTATTTCTTTGCTGTACTACACATACAAATCATTATATCATAATTTATTTATTTTTTCGCTTCAGTGTCTCTTTAAACCACAAACTCACTTTTTAAACAGGGATTCAAAAGTGATTTTGCATTGTTCCTATCTTTTATATTGGAGCACAATCGCTCAAAAAAATGCTGCAGGCACCCGCTATTGAGATTCACCTAATAGCAATCGCTCCTGTGCTTTTGCCTCCATTGACTTTCATTATTATTATTATTTAGATAGTGACAGTGCCGACATATTCCGTAGAGCTGTACAGAGTATGGTAGATTGTCTTGTCACTTAAAGAGGAACTCCAGCCTAAACAAACATACTGTCATTAAGTTACATTGGTTATGTTAATTAAAATAGATAGGTCATATAATCTCTTACCCACCCTGTTTTAAAAGAACAGGCAAATGTTTGATTTCATGAGGGCAGCCATCTTTTTGGTTGAAAGGAGGTGACAGGGAGCATGAGACACAGTTCCAACTGTCCTGTGTGCTGATCACCCTTCCCAGTTGCTAGACAACGTGAATAACAACATAGGAAATCCCATCATGCTCTGCACATCCCGGGCTTTTTTTCTTTGATGGGTGGAGCTTAGATAAAAATGCAGCTAAAAATGATGCTTTGGTCAGGAAAACAAAGTTCTAATGCTGTGAAACTGTTAGAGAAACACCAAGCCTTTTCAGTTCTGCTGAGTAGATTTTTAGTCCAGAGGTTCACTTTAACTGCTACTCAGAGGGGCTCACAATCTAATCCCAACCATAGTTATATGTCTATGTATATATCGTGTAGTGTATGTATCTTAGTCTAGGGCCAATTTAGGGTGAAATCAATTAACTTATCTGTATGTTTTGGGGATGTGGGAGGAAACCAGAGTGCCCGGAGGAAACCTACGCAGACACTGGGAGAACATAGAAACTCTGGCTGGTATTCAGACCGTGGGACCGAGTTCTACAAGGTGAGAGTGAGAACCACAACACCACCGTGCTGCCTATTAGCCTAGCGCTTTTGGAATTGGCAATTCCAAAGCACTGCTACAATCGCTCTAGTGGGCCATAGCTCTAAAGGTGGCCACACACAATACAATAAAATGATCCGATTTTACAGTAATTTGATAAAAACGATCGGATCTCCCGAAAAAATCGAAAGCTTTTTTTTCATTCGATTGAAAAATCCGATCGGATTTCCCGTTTTGTTCGATTTTTATCGATCCAGAATGGCAGATATTTTTCTTCAATCTTTCTAAAGATTGTATGGTGTGTGTTAGATTGCCAATTTATTAATATACACAACCTAGCAATTTTGTCAGAGTATCCAATCATTTTTATCTTAACTGGGGAAAAAATTGAACATAGGTGTGTGGTACATTGGTCATATTTTTGAAATGTTACAATCAGTCAGAAAAATTGATTGCAATTCTTAAATTGAACAGATATTTAAAAAATTGTATGGTGTGTGGCCACCTTAAGAGATGTTCATCATGAGACAAGTTGAGGAGAAGCTTTCTGCTCATTGGCCACTTTTAACAGTATATTGGCCGTTGTAAACAGACAGCACTGCCAAACGTAACAAACACTTTTCATTTATTTATAATAAATGACCTACTCATTCATTATTCTGTGATCGGCGTGACGCTAAGCTTTTGTTCAGGCCTACAGGAGCACTTTAAAAAGGCATCGCAATGTACTCAGTGATTATTTCATGAGATAATTATTCCCCGTCAGATCGTCAGACGTCACCGTCCTCCTCCGGTAATCATCATTGGGAAGAGTAGTCGGAGTGTGACTGGCTGCCCTTCTGCCTTCTTCAGGTCAGGTGCTCTTTATATTTCCATTCCTCCTTCTCATTGATTCCCAGTGCTGAGTCACTGCTGCTGACATCTTTCCTGCTGACTCATGCTTTGTAAGGTTCCCAGCCTGATTAATTCAATTATGCTGGATAGATGTCACTGGCTGTACCTTGCCAGAGCAGACCAAGGACGCAGCGGAGGTCTTTGTTAAGGTGAAGTACGCGGGCTGTCTGGAAAAGACATCTCCATCCATACATTAATGATGTTATCTTAAAATGGAACGGCCACATCTAAAATATGTCACGCTGGTCTTTTTGAAGTGCTCTTGTCTTCAGCATGTAATGTGCAATACACAAGGTTCTGTGCATTGCACATAAAACATGTTTGCCTTATTGTTATTTATTTATTTAATTACCGTATATTCCAGTGTATAAGACGACTGGGCGTATAAGACGACCCCTAACTTTTCCAGTTAAAATATACATTTTGGGATATACACTTGTCGTATAAGACTACCTCTCTTGACTGTTGGACATTTGTATACTGTACTGTATGTACTGGTGCTATACTGTATAAACAGGTACAGATACTGGTGCTGTACTGTATGTGGTACCCAGCATACAACAACCAGCCAATCACAGCAAGCGATGTACCTTACCGGCGATTGGCTGGTTGTTATATACAAAGCCTGCTTCGATTAGTCAGCTATCCCTGTCTCCAAGACTATCAGGGGTTGATTCACTAAACCCTGCTATGACAAATAGCACGCCGTATCAGAGATAGCATGCCTTATCAAAGAAACAGAGCCTTATGAAAGTTTGCATGCCTTATAAGAGTAGCATAGCGAGTGCTACGAACGTATGCCTGCTAATTGGCAATGGCAGTTGTTCTGCCCTGAGCCCCTGCGGGTTCGTAGTGCTCGCTATACTACTCTGATAAGGCATGTTAACTTTGATAAGGCGTGCTGTCTTTGATAAGGCGTGCTATCTCTGATAAGGTGTGCTATCTCTGATAAGGCGTGCTATTTGTCATAGCGCGGTTTAGTGAATCAACCCCTCAGAGCGGTAGCTCACACATGCCCCCTTCACCCATCTGGCCTGCCCTTGTGTACTATTAACTCCTTCTCTGCCGCTCTCAGATGTCACTCATTTTACTGCAGTCCTCAGGAGCGAGATCTGAGAGGCAGAAAAGGAGGTACGGTAATAAGATACATGGGTGCGCTAGACAGGTGAAAAAGCATGTTTTTCTGGGCACAGCGCCACTCTCTCTCTCTTTTTTTCCGTACCCCGGGCGTCTCAGACGCCTGCAGCTTGCTCCGCCCTTCACTTACACCTTCCCATTGAGGTGCCCCCCTCACCTCGTCATCGGGACCGCGTTAACAGTCACTTCTTTCCAGGAATCCATGGTGAGTGGATTTTCTTCTACCATACTTGTCAGGGCCCGATTTGTACTCTTTACTGCCCAAGGCCACTGTCAGAGGCCGCCCCCACTTCAGTATAGGTAACCAGATAACCCCTTCCTCCAGTATAGGTAGCTAGATGACCCTTCCCTCTCCTCCCTCCAGTATAGGTAGCCCGTTGACCTTTCCCTCTAGTATAAGCTGCCAGGTGACCCTCCCTCCCCACACCTCCAGTATAGGTAGCCAGATAACCACTCTCCTCCAGTTTAGCCTGATGAAAACCCTTCCCTTAGTATAAGTAGCCTGATCACCCCTCCCACCCTTCCTTCAGTATAAGAATCCAGTTGACCCTCCCCCTTCCTTTATAGATATCCTGATGACCTCCACCCTCCAGTATAGGTAGCCAGGTGACCCTCCCCCCTAGTATAGCCTGCCGCTCACCCGCCTTGATCCTGTGGTGCCCTAGGCCATGGCCTATGTGGCCTTGGCTTCAATACGGTCCCGATACTTGTACAGCACCGCCCTTGTTGCTTTCATACGGTCGCCGCATACGGTGGGGATGCGGCTGCGGACGTTTTTGAGCTCCACCCACCGTATGCGGCAACCGCTGATTCACCAGTCCGGCTCGAAAGTTTCAGCACCCGCCCTATAAAACAACACCCAGCGTATAAGACGACCCCCGACTTTTGAGATTTTCCTGAGTTAAAAAGTAGTCTAATACGCCGGAATATACAGTACCTGGGTCTGCAAACCTGTCTTGCTGTGCCAGTGCCAGATACTGCCATGCCTCCTATCAGATTCCAAGGCTTTCCTGGTTGTCTAGATAGTGTACTATGCTGTGGCTGGATAGTGTACTGGTTAAAGGATACATCTAGCAAAAAAAAAAAAAAAGATTTACTTGCCTGGGGCTTTCTTCAGCCCCTGGAAGCCTATGTGTCCCCCTCCGCAGCTCCGCTTTTATGAAGTCTCCCACCGTCCGCTCAGTAACAGCGGCCGACCCAATCAGGTAAGTAAATCTGTTTGTTTGTTTTTAAATGCTGTGCTTTCTAGTGATGAGCACAAATTTCCCATAATCGTAATTTCACACTGTAAATCGCAATTACAATGCAAAATAGCAAGGCGAAATATTATTAAAAAATCTTAATTAATTTTGTTTGTCACCATAATTTTGTGTAACTTTGTGACAACTTTAGCAGTCAATAGCAAAACCCCCATAAATGCTATTGTCACCAAAACTGTAATGTATGTTAAAGGATACCCGAGGTGACATGTGACATGATGAGATAGACATGTGTATGTACAGTGCCAAGCACACAAATAACTATGCTGGGTTCCTTTTTTACTTTCTCTGCCTGAAAGAGTTAAATATCAGGTATGTAAGTGGCTGACTCAGTCCCGACTCAGACAGGAAGTGACTACAGTGTGACCCTAACTCACTGATAAGAAATTACAAGTGTAAAACACTTTCCTAGCAGAAAATAGCTTCTGAGAGCAGGAAAGAAATAAAAAAGGGTCAATAGTTCATAGATTTTAGCTCTCGCATACTTCAATGAATGTGTCATTGAGCAAAAACAATAAAACAGTTAAAACTTAAAAAGTAGATTTAAACATAAAATAAAACTGTGGAATATCTTAAAAAGTCGTTTTTAGGAGAAGGAAGATAGGTACAATTGTTTATTTCATTAGTTTATTTCGCCTCGGGTGTCCTTTAAGGAAAGTAGTGAGTACAAGTCAAAAAATGTTAAAGATGTGTGGATCTGTACTGCACATATACAGATCCACTGCACAATGGAATTCTCCATTTTAAAAATAACCCTGTAACAGCTTTCAGGTAAGCACACTGTTAAACTGTATTATCATCTTCTTGAGCAAAAGGGAAACATGCACATGTCCTTGCACATCAGTTATCGTTTCAGTTATTACTGAAAGCTACAGAAATAAAACTGACAGCAACTGATATATTTCGGTTTTGACAAAATCTTGTCAGAACTGGAAGGAATCATTGTAAGAAGAAAATGGTGAGCTTCCAAGAGGAACTGACCATAAGGTAAGTATGTAATATTCATTTGCAGGTACAGCATGTGTTAATTTTAAATAATTTTACTCAGTTCAGGTTCACCTTAAAGTGTACCAGAGATGCAGCACCCTCATTATTTTACCATATACATCAGTGGGAACATTAGAGAAAACAGTAACTGCGTTAGAACCAGATATATAGAGTGGCACTCCCTCCTAAACAGTCTGCAGAAGCAAGTGATTGAAAATAAGCAAACAATGTCTCTCTCACCCTTCCTCCGGTACTCTTGAGTTCACTTGCTCAGACGTGTGCTCATCGGATCACAATACGAAAAGAGACTGACAGTTATGATCAAGCCCTGACTGACACCCGGCACCCCCACCTCTAACTCACCACCACCACTTTGATGCACAGCTGAAAGCATCAATGGTATGTTACCTGTGATGATGAATAAACACTGCAATACTATTGAAGACGGAAGGTGCCCGGATGTTATTCTTTTTCTCCTTGATCATAAACATTAGAGAAAACACCTACCCTGCTCTCTGTTTCATCCTTCACTGCTCAGCCTGCTTGTTATCAGCCCTGATAAAATCCCTGACTGAGCATTCAGTCTGGCTTTGCTCAGCAATCATTATAGCTGAGTCTGTCTGCTCTGATATCTTTTCAAGCCCAAGCCTGCCCCCTTCTGGCTCTGCTTTCCTGTTCTGTATATTGAAAGCATCACAGAGAGCAGTGATGAGAGGGGAGGAGCTGCTAATGTAAGGGTATATTGAAAAATGTTTTTTTTTTTATCTATATTTGTTAGTCATAAGAGGTTTTTAGAAATGGTGATTTCATTTTGCACACAGCTCACTAAATAATATGCTTTTCTGATGAACTGTGTTTTGCATGGAGTTTTAGGGGAAAAAAACAAACTCAAAAAACGGCACACCAGAGCGCGAAAATACCAGGTATAGTATTTATTTTGTAAAATCTATTGGGGGATATGTTTAATTTGTGCCAAAGCGTTCAACTCTGGTTTGTTTTAAGAGTGAAAGTGACTTCCTGGTCTCAGTTCTCTTTGCCGTTGCCTTACAGGACAGGTTCTCATCCATGCATAGTGTGAAGGCATCCAGCCTTGAACCCGCTAAGATGTAAGTTCCATTCTGCCCACACAGAGCGAAGTCACTTTCCCATGGAAGAGGCATGAGTGACGGGTTCCTCCTGATCTCTGGGCTATGTGTTTTCACTATCTGCTGTCTGTTTACTTACCTCCAGTAAATGCACGCTTCACAGAGAAGCTGTCAGCCCGCCTGTTCCCGCCGCTCACACGCCCGGCATCTACCGATAGCTAGTGATGGTAGAGGAGGCCGTGCATCGTGTGCACACTGCATTGATACAGGGACGTCCACTCACACCACACAGGAGGATACGGGCGGTGTCATCATCCATCCATCTGTGTGACAAGCAAAGCCAACAGACCTGGTCCACCTGTCTGCCTAAAGCTGGCCATACAGGGCTGGTTCTGGCTACAATGGGGCCCGGAGGAAAATCAACTTGGAGGGCCGCCCTAGCAAAGCCCCCCCCCCCCCACCCGTAGCCTCCGAGGACCCCTCCTCTACACTCCCAGCCCCAAAAAATCATGGTGTCCATCATATGTCCCCAAAAGCATTGTTGGGGATCCCATTATTTCCCTCCATTCCCTTACAAATGCAGAGTGTACACACATTGGGGTCTTACCTAATCTAGGCAAGACACAGGAGGCAGCACCATGCTCTACACCCCCGGACTTCTCCTCACGGCGCCTCTCTTCCTCGTTCCCTGCAGGCATGTATAGGGGCATCATAGCTGGAGGGGAGGGGACACACAGCGGGGTCTTACCTAATCCAGGCCGGACTCAGGAGGCAGCACAATGCTCTACACTCTGGACTCCTCCCCGTGGCGCCACTTTTCCTCATTCTCTGCAGGCATGTATGGGGTCACTGTAGCTGGAGGGGAGGGGGAAGCACGTTGGGGGCCCCTACAGGCTCTGGAGCCCTGGGGCAAGTGCCTCCTTGTAGAAGCACCGGCCCTGTGGCCATACACCAAACTATTGGTTCCCACCTTTGATCATTTTGATTGAATCTACTGATCAGCTGCTGCTCCATCATATCAATTTAATCAATTGTGATCAGTTTATCAATTGAAGGTCTGAAAGGACGTGTTGGAAAATCTCCATGCAAGAAGGACGAGGCGGTGGAGAGAACGATGGCCACATAGCCCCGCTCTGCATCAGTACAAAGCTTGCCTTTTTATCGATACTTGACGCATTTCCGCTGAAATCTATCCAAACTTGAGTTCTGCATATGGTACAGGAATCGATCACTATTCAATTACAGGCATATTGGGCCATAATTGACCCTTTTATGGCTATTGGCTAGCTTTAGCTTAGCTTAAAGGATTTTTGAGGTGAAAAATGAAATGTAGCTTTACTTATCTGGTGCCTCTTCCAGAGGCTGCACCTAATCCGGGGCACTTATACGTGGCTAATCGATACCGGGGCACCTATACCTGGCTACCTGTACTGTGGGCACCTATACCAGGCTACCTATTCTGGAGGTTCCTATACCTGGATATCTATGCTCGGGACGCAATTTTTACACCCTCGCCCTGGAAGCAATTTAGCCTAGAATCTACCCTGGGTAGTTTGATGTGTTTGCAGGAACTTTTGAGGGTCTCAATAAATATAAAAGGTATGTTTAGGAGAAAGGGTACCATCATTATGTCAATTGGGAAGGATGGGAGAGACATGTTTTCAAGAACGTTCTTATTTTGGGAAAAATGTGTACAGTATATTGCAAAAATGTCATGATATTTTATGGGAAATTTCAATGTGAAAATGATTATTTGAGCTCAGCCCTAGCCTTGTGAATCCGCAGGGCATTCTGGGTACTGCTCAGCGATACTCAATTTTGGTAGAGCACCAGTTTGCTACTCCAAAACACAAGTTTTCAGTTGCTTTGTTGAACAAACTCTCCTGTCAGCCAAGTTTGTGTTAAAGTGGATCAGAGATGAACTTTTACTCATTGCATAATTGTGTTCTTTTCCTATAGTTTATAGGGCATTCCTCAAGCTAAATACTTTTTTGTTTTTGTTTTACTACTCTAATTCCCTATAAACTAAACAAGCCACGCCCACAGGTTTTCAGAGAGCCAAGGCACTTTCAGACAATAGCAAGGGCTCATAGGAGCTCAGTGCGGGCAGGAGGAGGGGAAGGTATTACTAGCCAGAGATTTCAAAGGCAGAAGGAGGGAGGAGGAATTAGGTTTTTTTCACAGGCTGAGTGCTCAAGATGCATATAATCTTGCCTCTGTGTAATGTTTACAAACAACATGGCTGCTGTCATTGTATCACAGGAAGAAATAATCAAATTCTATTAAAGCTGTTTGCAGCTAGATTTGCTGTGTAAACTATATAAACTTTAGATAAGATATATAGAGTATACTATAATAAAGTTACTTGTTATAGTTAGTTTTTCATCTCTGATCCGCTTTAAGTAATTACAGATCAGACAGTCCACTGCAATACGACTGTTTCTCCTTTCCCTTCGGTCCCGTTTGGTCAGGGACGATTGTGCGGCTGAAAGAACGCACCAGGCAGACACAATAAGGCTCACTAACATCTAGCGAGGGTGGGGGGGGGGGAATACTGCGCAGAGTCACACCGCTATATCTGCACGATTGTGTCTCGGGCATTGTGTCTGCGTCCTCGTCGCTCCCGGGGAACCCGACGCACACACGCTTGTGTTTTTAATCTCCGCGTTTTATTCCCTTTACATGCCGTAATAAATGTATTTGCCTTTTTTACCTCTTCTTTTCACAGCAGATGGAGGAGAGATTGGCGGAGTGAGAAACAGGCTCAATAAGCCGCTACAGAATCTAAATCTCATTTTCAGCAGCTGGGCGATGCCTATCATGTGGGAAATTAATTCAGTGGCGGGCAAAAGCTGCGACAATCAAAAAATACCATCCATCTATGGAAACCCAAATCTGCTGCTTTTCCCCCTTATTTCCACGTATTAACTGCAAACGATACACAGGGTGGTCATAATTAAATGTTTTTTGTTTTTTTTTTATTTATTTAGGTTTTTTTGCATAAATAGTAATGAGCGTGTAACTGGAAGGCATTCTTTATAGCCCTGGTTCAGGCATGATTGTTTTCATAAGCATTTAATACAAGATTGTTTCACATGAATTATGCAAAAAAAATGTTTTTGCAAAAAAAAATATATATATTACAAAGTGAAAAAGGAAACTGTTTGCTGCTGCAGCAATTAATATATCAACTGCCTGCTGCCAGCTCATTCCCTACCCTCCCAGTGATTCTGAAGGTGCTTTATAATAAGAAGGTGTGGTTCTGGTAGTCAGAAGAGTTCTGCTTCTGCTCAGGGGCGTAACAATAGACCCTGCAAGGGATGCAGCCGTAGGGGGGCCAAGAAGCCCCAGGGGGCCTGTGGGGGGTGAAGTTCCTTGTCCCTGTCCTGAGAGACTGACAACCAAGGGCACAGAGAGAAAAAACATTCTGCACTCTGCACAATTGTTCCAATGACTGCATCTGCTCAGCCACTGATAAGGAATCATACAGAATTTTGCAGACAAAGATTTGTAGATTTGTAGACAGTCCCTATTCAGTGTGCAGCAGGCTCTTGTGTACAGAGCCCAGCTCCCTACCTTTCTACCCCTCCCCAAGTGCTGTGTATTGTAGTGATGCTGGAGGAGTCTGCAGAGCCAGTTCTGCTCCATCGGAGATGGACAGAGTGAGTGTAATAAGCTGAGGCTGGGAGCACACTCGTCTGTGGGTTTTCTGTATGCGTTTTCTGTACACCATGTGTATCTGTATGTGTCAAAACATACACGTTTTATGACGGAAGCTAATGTAATTGATAGAGAAAATGCGTGCAGTACTTCACTGCTGTCTGTTTTTTATCTGCATGGGGAAAACACATTCAAGTGTGCCAATTAAATAATATTGGTTCTCAGTTTACCTGTGCAGAAAGTGAGAGGGGGGGGCATCCAAAGTTTTGCAGAGGTGCCCAGTGATTTCTAGTTACGCTCCTGTTCCCAGCTATGGGAGCGCGAGCAGCACGACTACGCCTGCGCAGTATGCCCCAAACCGGAGGACTTTCCAGGGGCAGTTTTCAGAATAAGGCTGTAACTTAACAAAATCTGGGAAAAGTGATGCTCTGTAAATACTTTTCGGATACAGTTTTTTTTTACGCGGCAAAACCTGTCGGACATTGTTTGAATACAGGTAGTCCCCGGTTAATGAACGAGATAGGGACTGTGGGTTCGTTCTTAACCTGAATCTGTTCTTAAAGAGACACTGTAACTACAAAAACGGCCCCTGGGGGGTACTCACCTCGGGAGGCGGAAGCCTCCGGATCCTAATGAGGCTTCCCCGTCCTCCTCTGTACCACGGGGGTCTCGCTGCAACCCTTCAAAGCCGGCCCGACAAATCCTTCAGCCTGTTCAATATTTACCTTTCCTGGCTCCAGCGGGGGCGCTGTTTCGGCTTTCGGCTCCAAAGTAGGCGGAAGTACCCAATCTCAGTCGGTTCCGTTCTACTGCGCAGGCGCCGGAGACTTATGCCTTCGCAGTAGAACGGACCCGACTGAGATCGGCTATTTCCGCACTACTTCAGAGCGCAGCGCCGCTACTGCACCTGAGCTGGAGCCGGGAAGGTAAACATTTACATCCCTGATGTTCGGAGGGGCACAGCGAGACCGCCGTGGGATGCAGGAGGACAGGGGAAGCCTCGATAGGATCCGGAGGCTTCCCTCTCCCAAGGTTAGTACCCCCCAGGGGCCGTTTTTCGCAGTACAGATTTTCTTTAAGCCGAAACACTGTGCCATCTCTGTCCCCCGTACCTCCTCTGTGCCCCCCTGTGCCTCCAGTGTCCCCCTCTATGCCACCTTTGTCCTCTGTACCTTCTTATACAAGTTTAAAAGCCTTTTTTTCTTTGAATTTTTTTAAATCGATTTTCTCAAAAACTTTTTTTTTTTACTTGTTCCCATGGAAACAGAAGCCATGCCGTTCGTATCGGCGGGTTGTTCGTAAGTTGGGCGTTCGTAAGTCTGGGACTAGCTGTACTCAGGTTTACTGCTTGCTGATTACCATGACTAACACGAAAAGGAAAGAAAAGAATATTTCCAGGCGTAGATTGGGACAGCAGATACATTGAAATGAAGATGTAGGAGCGGTGACAGGTTTCTCAGCTAAAGGTCAAGGAGACCTGCTAATCCACAGGAATTTTATGCTACCGATAACTTTACTGGAGAGTCTGTGGCTCATCTGTCAGAAGAGAATTTTGGCTCATTGTAAAGCCCCCATACATACTATTGTCACCAGATGTGCTATATATGGGTCAGTCATGGAAAACAAAAGTTTGCTTTCTTAAAAAAGAAAGAATTTGCGATAATTCAGGTTGGAGTGAGCTTGAGATGTCTCCCAGTGCATCACTGCTGAATATATGCAAATCTGGGTGGGTTTCCTTTGGGCACTCCGGTTTCCTCCCACATCCCAAAAACATACAGATAAGTTGATTGGCTCACCCCTAAATTGGCCCTAGACTACAGTACTTACACTACATAACACAAACATAGACATAAGATAATAGTAGGGATTAGATTGTGAGCTCCTTTGAGGGACAGTTAGTGACTATATATATATATATATATATATATATATATATATATATATACTGTACAGCGCTGCGTAAGATGTCGGCGCTATATAAATACTAAATAATAATAATAATATATTCAGCAGTGATGCTCTGGGAGACATCTCAAGCTCACTCCAACCTGAATTATCGCAAATTCTTTCTGTTTTAAGAAAGCAAACTTTTGTTTTCCATAGCATTTTAGTAAGCGGGCTTTTAGGACCATTGTAGTCCCTTACACACTCCAATGAGTTCTGGGTCACCATGAGCTTGCTGGTTAGGCTGTACCTCTGGGTCAGTCATGGAAAGGCTTCCCCCAAATTTTTGAGGAAAGAGACCTTGTAGCTTTTGAGCAAATCAATGTAAAATGTTTGCATAAAAAAACAGTGTTTTAAACCCCGTACAATGTTGAGTTGCAGCAACTTTGGTCTCACTTATTTCACCATGCTTTTTTAGATGTTTGCAGGGTCGCCCTGCTATATACAATATGGGGTCGATATCAATCAATCATTCTTTGCAATGAACCACAATATCTGGCCCTATAGATTTCGATGCAAATTTGCGTAATGGTGAAAAATTTGTGGAAAATCTTGGAATTTTGTAAAAAAAAATTGCGAAACTGGTTTAGGCAAATTCGCTCTTCCTTGT
The DNA here is from genome assembly GCF_040937935.1 of Hyperolius riggenbachi. Classification (NCBI taxonomy): domain Eukaryota; kingdom Metazoa; phylum Chordata; class Amphibia; order Anura; family Hyperoliidae; genus Hyperolius; species Hyperolius riggenbachi. Next base: position 419,913,254 of record NC_090650.1, read on the forward strand.
TCACGTTTTTATGCAGCCCAGCTACTAAAGACAGTCCTGATGTATATAATATATATATATATATATATATATATATATATATATATATTAAACCTGCTGCATCCATGGTCCAGGAGTGTCTTGTAGTTGTTCTCCCCAAAAAATTTGGTCCCCCTTGTACCTCATGTGTCCCCCATATGTCCCCTTCTTTCCCCATGTGTCCCCTTCTGTCCCTATGTGTAACCTTCTGTCCCCCACTCTATTTAGATGTAAGCAGTGGCAGCATGGCTCACCTAATCCACCATCTCCATCTGTGATCAGAGATTTCTCCTCTCCCTCACGGCTCCACTAGTGCTGGCTTTTGGTGATCGTGTCATCAGCACAAGCCGGCACTAGGGAAACAGTGAGAGATAGGAAAGGTCTCTGATAGTCACTGGGGACGATGGATGAGGTGAGCCTCGCTACCACTGCTTATGAATGTCCACAGGGGTGCAGAGGAGAACACCGTGGAAGGGGGGGGAGGGGTGAGACATGGGGGACAATACAGGAAGTCCTCAACATTGCGTCAGGTTGGTGGTTCATATCGGCAGCCATTCATAAGTCGGAGCCTCCCTGCTGTATTTGGCATTTAGTGCAGTGACTTTTTCTCCCCTTTTGTGGGGGAGAAAAAGTACATCTTACATGCCGAAAAATATGGTAAATTGCACGCAAATTGCCCTGGCAGGCAGCAGATAGGACGCTGAACTGCTTGGCAAGCACAAAGCCCTGTCTGAAAGAGGCCGTATTTTGCCATTACTGGATTCCTAAAAACTGACAGGCATAATTCACTAAAACATTTGTTTAGGCTTAAAAGAAGTCCTCCTTTAACGTGAATGATGCAATGTGTGCACTCTGTGCTTCGCCCTCACCTGAAAGCACCCCAACTCTCTTTACGGGACGTCTGCTGGCAATACGACCCAGAATCCCCTTCTACAGAGCGGTCTTGTTAGCACTACAGGAGGATATTATGTAAGCGGGTACCTGGCTGATTCCCACAATGCACCTCATTGAGCATTTCCCTGCACATCACAGGAAGAGAAGGGAGGTGAAGTGCGGCAGACGATGCATCGCGTGCTCCTTCATGTCGGCATGGAAATATGAATATTCACCCTTGAGGTGTGCACTGGGATAAACTCCACGGAATAACAAGTTAAATGAGGTTATGGAGAGTGATGGCCGTATGACTTGCTGTATGTGTGCTAACTGCAGCCTGGAACATCTGTCGTAGTATCCGAGCAGTCATACAACAGCTGGATTACTTGTTGCTAGTTAAATACCAACTGTGAAATACATTTCAAAATAGCGTGAAATATTGCTAATATTTTCCCTTGTTATATCTCTATAAAAAGCAGCTTAAAGGGACCCTGAGCTCTGCATAAAATCGCAATTAGGACTTACCTGGGGCTTCCTCCAACCCCTCGTAGCCAGCAAGGTCCCCCGGCGCCCTCCTGGTTTCTCTCCCGATCCCGCTGACGGCTATGTTAATTGGCGGCTTCGGCCTGAGTTCAGCTGTGCGCACCTGCACGCTATTAGTCATCACGCCAGCCGGCGGAAGAGTCCTGAGCATGCGTGGTTCAGTCTTAGAGAACCGCGCATGCACAGGACTCTCATGACGGCCGGCGTGATGAGACGTAGTGTGCGGGGCAGGGGCGTCAGGGGCAAACCCAGGATTTTCAAGGGGGGTGCTCCTAAAAGGTCTCCTTCATCCACACACAACACAGTATAATAATATAGTAGGACATTGTGCTGGGTACACATAATGCAATTTCCCGTCCAAATGGCAGGATCTGACAATTCCGATCCGATCTGCTCCCGATCGACAAGATCTATCAGGAGTAGTTTAGATACAGATAATAATGAGGACAGCCAACATTGCTATTGAAGTGGAAAGTGAAGCATTCACATAGCATGTGCTCTGTTAAGTTCCCCAGAGATGCTCCATGCTATGTACACACGCTGCTGCTCCATACTCTGTACACACGCTGCTGCTACATCCAAAGTCAACTGTAGCAGGGAAAGAAAGGGGGCGGGGCTGTGAGCTGCAGGATACCTGCAGATATTCTGGTGTCTCGACTTGTGCCTGTCCCCAGACACTGCACCAGCCCTGGCCTGAGGGGGGATTCTGGGCAGCTGTAATCCCCCCCTGCGTTTGCCAATGCGCGTGCAAGGCTGACTTCAGGCTTAAGTCACCGATTAACGGAGCCACCAGTGGGACCGGGAGGGGAGCCAGAACACCGAAGGGACTTGTCTGGGGGGGGGGCGGGCACACAGGGGGGACACGGCCCAGCATGCCACAAAGGGGATCCGACTGCCTGACCCACCCAAATGCCCCCCCCCCCCCCATCCATGAAAAAAAAAACGCCTGGTCCCAAAGGGGGGGGGGGGGGGGGTTATTAGGCAGCCGGTCCCCAAAAGGTTAAAGTGAACCTCCAGACTAAAAATCTACTTAGCAGCACTGAAAAAGCTTGGTGTTTCTTTAACAGTTTCACAGCATCAAAACTTTGTTTTAATTACCTAAGCCTAATTATTAGCTATACAAAAGGTAAGCTCCGCCCCATCAAAGAAAACTGTCCGGGCATTTTTCCCCTGATGCCGTGCAAAGCATGATGGGATTTCCTATGTTGTTGTTCTCGTTGCCTAGCAACTGGGAGGGGAGATCAGCACACAGGACAGTTGGAACTGTGTCTCATGCTCCCTGTCACCTCCTTTCAACCAACAAGATGGCTGCCCCATGAAATCACAAACATTTGCCTGTTCTTTTAAAACGGTGGGCAAGAGATTATATTACTTATCTATTTTAATTAACATAACTAATGTAACTTAATGACAGTATGTTTGTTTAGGCTGAAGTTCCTCTTTAATGTCCAGTATAGTTGTGGAGAGTGCACCACCAGTTTGTTACTAAATGAGGCACATGTGGTATCATTTTAACCGTGACGAGTTGTAGAATACATTTTGGTGTGTCTTAAAGCTTGGACACATGTCACATAAAAAATAGGAACGGACAAACTCAATCCAACATAAAAAAGTCATTTTCAAAATTATGATCAAACTTGGGAAAGTTTTAGCAAAACTACAAGAGACATTTGTGGTAACATTTTAACCGTGATAAGTAGTAGAATAGAATTTAGAGAGTTTTAGGGTTGAGGCCCATGTCTTGTGTATTCTTTTTAGTCACAAACTGAATCAAAGGCAATTACGTTTTTACATATTCTGTACCACAATAAAAGACTTGTAAAATGCAAACAAAGTGACAGAATATGAAAGAAACAACATATATTGTTACCTTAAGAACTTGGCTTTTTAAATATGTATGCCATGAGGGTATATTACTATTATTTTTGTAAATAAGGTTTTATAATCATCGATAGTGTACAGTGAGAAAGCAAAAAAATGAAAAACAGAAAAAAAACCACCTTTATTTCCAAATACAATATTGTCACCATACACTGTGCTAGGAACATAATCTAAACATTGTTATAACCATGATGAATAAGCAAATAACATTTGTAGGTTTAACTTACAGTTAGCACTGCTTATTGTAAATCTATAATGGTTGTAAATGGAGAAATAGTGTGTTTTTGTGTTTTATCTCGTACTTTTCCCTTTAAAATGCATTGAAAATAAGGTAATTACTAAACAAAATTATCACACATTAATCTTGTCCTGAAAAAAACAATATGTAGATCATTTAGGTGTGATTAGTAGTAGTAAAGTTATTGGCGAATGAATGGGAGCAGTGCCGATATGTGAAAATTCGCTTGGTCCTGAAGTAGTTAGTAACATTTTATGTGTGGTGCTTTGACATATATCACAGCACCATGTTCTCAGTCTAGTGCCCCCTGTGGTCCCCACACTAGTCAGTCAGGATCGTTGACTGACTAGAACGTTAAGAATAGGCAGGGAGGAACTGGCAGTTATCTTCCCTAGGCAGTTTTAGGCGGAATTCGGTTTTCTGCAGGCTAATTCCAAATTTTGATTTCCGATTTCCGTGGTCATTTTCTGTTAAATTCAATGGCGCAGATTTCCGTGGTTAAAGGAGACGGAGACGAAGCATCCTCATGTATTTTACCCTATATATCAGTGGGAACAATAGAGAAAACGCCTACCCTGCTCTCTGTTTCATTCTGCACTGCACAGTCTGCTTCTAATCAGCCCTGATAAAATCCCCGACTGAGCATTCAGTCTGGCTTTGCTCAGGAATATTTATAGCTCAGTCTGTGTTCTCTGGTGTCTTTTCAAGTCCAAGCCTGCCCCCTGGTGGCTCTGCTCAGGAATCATTATAGTTGAGTCATTATAGCAAAGCCAGACTGAATGCTCAGTGGGGGATTTTATCCGGGCTGATTAGAAGCAGGCTGTGCAGTGCAGAATGAAACAGAAAGCAGGGTAGGTGTTTTCTCTAATGTCCCCACTGATCTATATGGTAAAATACATGAGGGTGCTTCGTCTCTGGTTCCCTTTAATAGCAAAGCCCCCATACATGCCATCATCACCAAATTTGCTACTTATGTTTGGGAGAACGATAGGAACATGGTGCAAAAACATTTGTGCAAAGACCATGTAGTTTTTGAAAAAATCCATTCAGTTTCATAGGAAACAATGGTTTTTAAGCTGTGGAATGACACTTTGAAACAAGAATTTTCAGAAAACAGTGCCCCCCAATAAAATGGCCACTGGGTAATCCCCAGTCCCATTACATTACAGAGGCAGAACGAGCAGCTTTCCACATCAATAAGGGGACAATGGCATCCCCTCCCCTGGCCCTCGGCACCCAGGGCCGGGTTTAGGCCTAGGCCGCCTAGGCCATGGCCTAGGGCGACACAGGAGCAAGAGCACCAAAGCAGCAGACTAAACTGGTGCAGCATTTGCAAGCTTGCAAATGCTGCAATGCAGGGAGATCAGGTGAGAACCTGACCACGGGACTCTGCTGCTAGCTGCCTATGCAGCAGCCATCTTGCTCTCTGTGCACGTTGGCGTTATGGCCGGCGGCTACAAACTCTGGCAGCATTGGAGATGGAGGGGAAGAGGACACTTCTACACTGGAGATGAGCAGAGAAGTGAGTGACACTGATGGCTGCTGCAGTGTGAAGGCGAGCTGTACTGAAAGAGGGGGAGTAGGAGGGATTAAAGGAGTCATCTGGCTATCTATACTGGAGGGGGAAGAGAAGAGGTCATCAGGCTACCTATACTGGAGGGAAAGAGGGGAGGGGTTATCTGGCTACCTATCCTGAAGGGGGGTCATCTGGCTACTTATACTAGAGGGAAGGAGGAGGGATCATCTCTCTACCTATACTGAAAGGGGGCGGCTGGTGACATTGGCCTTGGGCAGTAAAAAGTACAAATCCGGCCCTGTCTGTACCCCCTATCCATGTGGAAAGCTGCTCATTCTGAAACTGCAATGTGGCCTCTGGGAACTAAACTGCAGCCATTTTGTTGACTTTACGCCAAAAATTCTTGTGTTACTATACCCAGTTTTCATATACCAGCTTAAAGGCAAGGTCAGAGGAAAAAAAAAATCCACTTACCTGGGGCTTCCTCCAGCCCCTGGCAGCCAACCTGTGCCCTCGCCGCAGCTCCGGTGGCTCCCAGTCCCCTCCTGAGCAGATGCTGACCTCGCCAGGTCGGCATCTTCCTCCATCTTGCTGCGTTTCACTGTGCGGCTCACTGAGTCGCAGGGACATCATCCGGGCCTGAGCAGTACAGTCTGGAAGACGTCAGCGCGACTAAGTGAGCTACTCGCGCAGGCGCAGTCGGCATCTTGCGCCAGAGAGGACCTCGGACCACAAGCGTGGAGCGGAGCTGCGGCGTGGACACAGGACAGATGGCAGGGGCTGGAGGAAGCACCAGGTAAGTGGATTTTTTTTATTTTAGATGTCCTCAGAAGTATCCTTTAAGTTCTACTTCCCATCACAAGCAATTATTTTAAGGATATTTTTTTTCACACGGAATGGCGCACTCGAAACTGTGAAATTTCCGCGTTTCGTGATTTTACTTGAAATGGCTGAAATCTGATGCGGATCCTCAGAACTTGGAACTGTTCTAATCCGAAAGCTTAACCATATCTCCACGTAGTTATGATAACTCGGTTAGGTCAATATGGGTCGTGCTGCAGAAAAAAACAAAGGACCACTGGATGTAGTTGCAGAGGTAACTCCTGGGACAGGGGAGGAGTCAATGCAAGATGGAAGGAGGCGCCACAATTGTGATACAATATGTAGTGAGTGAAGGTTAGTAATAGGAACAGTCTTACCTCATGATAAGAGGTTAAGATCTTTATTGTTCGACACCAACAAACAACGCATTTCATGGGACTCGCCCAAAATGAGTTATCTATACTCAGGGTCGGACTGGGCCACAGTAGTACAGTTTTTTCCCTCGGTGGGCCCCCCCCTCCAGGTCTCTGGCTACCCCCCCCCCCCCCCCCCCTCCTTGTCTGACAGAGCTCCAATTGCTGCCTGCAGCACAAAAATTCTCTTCTCAGTGCTGTAATCACTCATGCTGAGAGCAGTGGAGTAGCTAAGGAGCTGTAGGCCTTGATGCAATTTTTACAATAGGGCCCCCCAAGCACTCTATACATAACAATTGATTTGACGCACCAAAACCTGCCAATGGCAACTACAGTGTCAGAGGTGCAAGAAGGGGATGGGAAATAGCTTGTTAATGATTACCGCTATTCAAAGTATCTATAGATGTGATTATTATGAGCACAGGACCAATAGAGAGGTAATACTGTAGTTGAGGGAGGGCCCTTCGGGGGTCCTTTGGCCCAAATGCCCCAATGCGGTTGCAACCTCTGCAAAGTAGGACATTACTTTATATTGAAGGAGGGGACTCTATGCAAAGTTTTTCTGGGTAGCAGTGTCTCTGAATTACAATGCTGCTAAGATCATGTACATTTGGCCCTGTCTATAATACATCATAACCACGCCCACCTTCCGGTGCATGGTCACGCCCTTTTTTCACCGCAATCATGGGATGTGTGGGCCCCAGGTTGAAATTTCTTTGGTGGGCCCCAGTGTCCCAGTCCGACCCTGCCTCCACTCACTACATATTGTATCACAATTATGGCGCCTCCTTCCATCTTCAATAAGCTAGGAACTGGCCACCCTCCCTCTCTTGTACTGAGAGCAGCTGTACAGGAGAATATAGGAGACATAATCAGTTACATACAAGTAGTGATGGTCATGGCTAGGAGAACGCATGGAGAAGCATGTGATCAGTTTTGGTCAGGTGATAGATACGCAAGTCTCTGATTTACTAGTCATAATCACATGGTAAAGCAGGATGTGATCACAGCAAATCAGAGTTTTTCAAATCTATCAGCTGATCAAACAAATGACATGCTTCTCCATGAGTTCTCCTAGACATGGCAATCACTATATGCAAGAACATTGATTTTTTTTAAAAATAAATAAGTAACTGTGATGTCTTTACATTTTCCTGGGAAGAGTCCTAAAGAATCTCTCAAACACATTCCCAACTTTTCTTTCACTAGATTCACTTTAAATTTTTTTTTTTTTTAAGTTTGTCTTAAAATAGTTTTGTATACCCTATTGACATCATGATTCTAGCCAAGCTGCGCTCTCCTAGCAACAGGGCTATCGGGAGAGATTTATAAAAAAAAAAGTGATAAAAAATATAATAAACTTTGCTTAGATCTTAAAGTGAACCAGAGACGAAGCACCCTTGTGTATTTTACCATAGAAATCAGTGGGAACATTAGAGAAAACATTTACCATGCTCTCTGTTCCATCCTCACTGCTAAAAGTGTCTGTTATCTAGCTGAGATAAGAATCCCGGACTGAGCATTGATTCTGGCTTTGCTATAATGACTCAGCTATAATGATTCCTGAGCAAAGCCAGCAGGGGGCAGGCTTGGACTTGAAGACAGCAAAGAACACAGTCTCAGCTATAATTATTCTGTAGCAAAGCCAGACCGACTGCTTAGTCGGGATTCTTATCTTAGAGGTGATAACAGGCAAATTAAACAGAGAACAATGTAACAAAGAGCAGATTAGGTGTTTACTGTCATGTTCCCACTGATTTATAAGGTAAAATACATGAGGTTGCTTCATCTCTGGTTCTCTTTAAAATAGATTTGAACATCCTTTTGACATCATTAAAATGCAATCCCAACATCATGGCTACAGAGAGGGGCTGATAAAACAAGAGTTTGCAGATAGCTAAAAATGTTTTTTATCACTTCAGCCTCCCAAGCAATTTTCACATATCAGTGTGCTCCCATTCCTTCGCCAATAGCATTATTACTATTTATCACACCTAAATGATCTATATATATTGTTTTGAGGTTTTTTCAGCACAAGTTAGGCTTTTAGTTGGTGATATTCTTGATTCGTAATTACTTTATTTTCTATGCATTTTAACCTTCTGCCGCCCGCGTCACGCCAGTAGGCGTGGCCGCGGCGGCAGCCCCAGGACCACCTAACGCCAATTGGCGTAAAGTCCTGGGGCTCTGTTTTGCATGAGATCGCGCGCATGGTGCGCGCGCATCTCATGCTCGGAGGGCGGAGCTCCGCCCCGCCTTCAGTCTCCGAGCGGCTATTGCCGCTCGGGAGACTGTTAGACGGCGATCACGCCGTCTCTTTACTATGTGCAGCGCTGCGATGAGCAGCAGCGCTGCACTGGGGACAGCCATGTGACACGGCTGTCCCCATGGGGGACAAGAGAGCGATCGGCTCTCATAGGCAGAAGCCTATGACAGCCGATCGCCGTAATTGGCCGGCTGTGGGGAGGGAGGGAGCGAGGGAGGGAAGGGATTTAAAGAAAAAGGGTTTTTTAAAAAAAAAAAGTGACAACACAAATATTTATAAAAAAAAAAAATAAACATGGGGGAAGCGATCAGACCTGTGCTGAGTTGTGCGGCCCTGCAGCTTAGCCTTAAAGCTGCAGTGGCCAATTTTGCTAAAAATGGCCTGGTCACTAGGGGGGTTTAGCCCTGCAGTCCTCAAGTGGTTAAAGGGAAAATAAGGGAAAAATTTGAAACAACCAACTATTTCTCAATTTACATCTATACATATTTAGCTTTACAATAAACAGTGCTAGCTATAAGTTACACCCACAAATTGTATTTGCTTATCCATCCTGGTTATTTAGATTATGTTCTTAGTACGAAGTATGGTGACAAAATTGTATTTGGAAATAAATGTGTCTTTTTTCTGTTTATTGCAACAAGACCCTACTATCAAAAATAATAGTAATATACCCTCATGGCATACATATTTAAAAAGGCAAGTTCCTAAGGTAATAATATATGGGCTTTATTCACTAAGCTACTAACGCATGCCTTACATAGCAGCGCTCGCTGCTTTGTAAGGAGCGTGCCTTCCTTAGATAGGGGTGTTCCTTACTATACATAGTAACTATAGGAAGGCAAACTCCTATCTAAGGTAGGCACGCTCCTTACATAGCAGTGTGCGATGCTATGTAAGGCATGCATAGTGGCCGCTCCTTCACATTAAGGTGCTCTGCTTTGGCAGTTCAACTAAGTGAATCAAGCCCTATCTATATATATAATTCAGTAAGTGCCTCAACCGTCCAGCAAGAAGAAGAAGTACTTTGCATGAGAAAATGTATGCGTGCTCAAAGACCAAGTTTGAGGCCTCCTTTCCACGGACTGTTGAGCTGTGTGCTCAGCAAGCAGTTACCAGGCACAGGTAAGAAGTTATCAGGCAGCAACAAGCAGTTATCAGGCAGCAACAAGCAGTTACTAGGCAGCAGTGAGCAGTTACTAGGCAGCAGTGAGCAGTTGAGAGAGTTTGAGAGGCATTTCACTGCCTATCAACAGTCGGTGGAAAGGAGGCCTAACCCTAGCAAGTCTGGGTTTTCAAATCTGGCCTAATTGGCTATTCATAATTGAATAAGGGCCCCAACCTTCCAGAAAGAAGAAGAAGTACTTTGCATGAGAAAATTTATGCGTGCTCAAAGACCAAGTTTGATGCCTCCTTTCCACGGACTGTTGAGCTGTGTGCTCAGCAAGCAGTTACCAGGCACAGGTAAGAAGTTATCAGGCAGCAACAAGCAGTTACTAGGCAGCAGTGAGCAGTTACTAGGCAGCAGTGAGCAGTTGAGAGAGTTTGAGAGGCATTTCACTGCCTATCAACAGTCTGTGGAAAGGAGACTTAACCCTAGCAAGTCTGGCTTTGCAAATCTGGCCTAATTGACTATTCATGAGGCAATGCTCATGCAAATATGCATTTGCTTTCGCATGTCAAACTATGCAGGGTCAAAAAACCAATACTGCAAAGCGGTCGTGGAGCAGTGCTTTTCAGCACTGCTAGATTTGGGCGCAGCGAGTGCCGCCATAGACTGTAATGGGAATCAGTCTATAGCGGCGCTCAGTGAGTAACGTCGGCTCCGTCAGAAGACGGAGCCGAAGTTGCTTAAAAAAACACAATAATTCGACCTCCAGCAATCGCTGAAAGCAGAATTATTTCATTCCCCCACTATCCATGGCGGCCTGGAGGGGGAATCTATATATATTATAGAGTAAGTGCCTCAACCTTCAAGCAAAAAGAAGAAGTAGCGCCCAGCCCCCAGGGCCGGTCCAAGCAAGAAGAAGGGGCTGGTCCAAGCAAGAAGAAGTAGCGCCCAGCCCCCAGGGCCGGTCCAAGCAAGAAGAAGGGGCTGGTCCAAGCAAGAAGAAGAAGTAGTGTCATATCAAACCAAGGGCAAAGAGGGATAATTTGCATATTCAGTAGCAGTGCATTGTGGGTAACCACAAATGTTCACTTATAGCTGAATTATTGCAGATTTGCTTCTATTTTAAGAAGGAAAATTACACCAAGCGTTGCTTTTTTTAGTAGGAGGGCTTTTTGGTCCCTTTTATCCCCCTATACATTCTTAGAAGTTTGGGTCACCCTGAGCTGCTTGGTTACTCTGTTGTACTGGTTCAAGCCCTATCTCATACTGCTGTGAACTGATAAGGACTAAAAGTCTGAAATAGGCTGTCACATTTGGTTTTGATATGACTGTGTAAAATTTAAAGCTATAGGGCCTGATTCACAAAATGGTGCAAACTGTTAAGCATGGGTGTGCTAAACAGTTAGCACGTGAAGTGCCATTTGTGGACTTTTGTGCGTGGAAAGTGTGAATCACGCAAAAGACCGCAATCGCGGACTTTTGCGTGTGTAAAGTACCGCGATTTGTGGCAAATTGCGCGCACAAAAGACTGCAATCACGCAAATCGCTGCACTTTGTGCGCGCAAAAGTCCGCGAACGGCACTTCACGTGCTAACTGTTTAGCACAACCGTGCTAAACAGTTTGCACCGCTTTGTGAATCCGGCCCATAGGCTTGCTTGACTTACCAAGAGTGAAAAGGAATAGTTTGCATATTTAGTAGCGGTGCATTGTGGGTAACCACAAATGTTCACTTTTAACTGAATTATTGCAGATTTTCTTCTGTTTTAAGAAGCCAAATTACACCAAGCTTTGATTTTTTTTTAGTAGAAGGTCTTTTTGGTTCCTTTTATCCCCCTATACATTCCGAGTGGTTTGGGTCACCCTGAGCTGCTTGGTTACTCTGTTGTACTGGTCCAAGCCCTATCTCATACTGCCATATCAATCTCTGCTATGTACTGATGAGGACCAAAAGTCTGAAACAGGCTGTCACATGTGGATTTGATATAGCTGTGTAAAATTTAAAGCTATAAGCTTGCTATACACCAGTGGTTCTGGATGCTTGCTTGGATTACTAAGGTTGAAAAGGGATAAATTGCATATTTAAAAATGTTCACTTATAGCTGAATTATTGCAGATTTCCTTCTGTTTTAAAAAGGCAAATTACACCAATACAGTGGGGAGCATTGCAGGAAGTGACAACAGTGGTTCCTGCTGAGCTTAAGCTGGAGGGGGAGCACACATGGGGGACCCAGTTGAGGAGGGGGTCCGACCCCCCTCCCCGCCACTGTGCCCAATACCCCCTTCCTGCCCTCTACCCCCTTATGCGGCGTATGATACGCTGCGGGTCGGCTAGTGTATTTTATTTTACATTCTGTCACTTTGTTTTCATTTTACAAGTCTTTACATTTTGGTACAGAATATATGAAAATTGTATTGCTTTTGATTCAGTTTGTCACTAAAAAGAATACACAAGACATATGCCTCAACCCTAAAACACCCTAATATTCTACTACTACTTATTACGGTTACAATGTTACCACATATGTCTCGTGTAGTTTTGTGAAAACTTTCCAAGTTTGATCATAATTTTGAAAATTACTTTTTCTATTTAAATGAGTTTGCCCCTACATTTTTTTATGTGATGTGGGTCCAAGCTTTAAAACACACCAAAACATATTCTGCAATTCATCACAGTTTAAATGATACCGCATGGGCCTTATTTAGTAACAAACTGATTTAGTAACTAACTGCACCCACCACAAGTACACTGGACAGATTTAGTTTGAGGTAAGTGGTTAACATCCAGACATTGGCTTAACCTGACATTGGCTAATACCACACACTCATGGAGACATGTGAGTGAGCAACATGTGAGTGAGCAAGGATTGGCTGATCGGTGATACTGGGCAGATAATGTAGGCGGGGCTTCAGTAGGATAATGTTGAATCATGATGTCTGAAGCTTGCATGCCGCCACGCGCCACTCACATTACTACCGCCACCATGGAAATCCAGTGGTAATGCTCTGTTGCCCCGTGTCGGCTCTGCAGATCCTGGCGCAACAAGACACAGTAAGTGTGATAGGCCCCATTGCCATTGCGTTACCCTGGGGTTAAACAGGTAACACAACACACACTTGCAATGCAAGTGTAAAAGGGGCCTTAAAAGAAGAGCAATAAAAGTAGAAGCACAGGCATAACTAGGCTGCATTGGGCCCCCACTGTGAAAACTTAGGGGCCCTCCTGCTGAAACTTCCCCTTCACAGCAGCGATGGCTCCAGCTTCAATTTTTTGAAGGGGCCCAAACTGGGCAAGGTGGCTAGCTGGTGGGGCCCATTTGGGTGATCAAAATCAATATTTGTATGATGAGCTTTAGATATTTTATGCCTAACTCAGGTGATAAAATTAAGGCTAACTAGCCCAGCAATAATAGGAACCAAATGTAAATATCCCAAACCGAAATCAGAGGCTTTTGAGCAGAGTAGATTGTCCAAATCCATTCTAGCAAGCTGCTCCTGCATGGACAGATCGCAGACAAATCATTCCAGCCCCCAGCCTGTGTCTGACTCTGACGACTCTACAAGCAAGGGGAGGGGGAAGAGGCAGGAGGAAGAGAAACAGTGTGTGTGTGTGTGTGTGTGTGATGTCTGAGCTGTGTGTGTGTGTGTGTGTGTGTGTGTGATGTCTGAGCTGTGTGTGTGTGTGTGTGTGTGTGTGTGTGTGTGTGTGTGTGTGTGTGTGTGTGTGTGTATGTGTGTGTGTGTGTATGTGTGTGTGTGTGTGTGTGGTGTGTGTGTGTGTGGTGTGGTGTGTGTGTGTGCACGTGTGCACGCGTAATTCCTTCTCTAATTGGCTAAGCATTGCTGCAGACTAGAGCTTGTATTTTACAGACAGGAAGTTTTGATTTAGATTTTTTTGCAATTATAAGTGTCATCTAGATGCATTCATTACAAGAGATCTTGCAAGGATTGTGAGATATTTATGACAAATAGATATGGCCCTTGGTTTACTTAATGCCTATATAGACGGAGCAGGGGGTGCACTCAGAGGGGCACAGTGATTCCTGGGGGAGTGAGGCAGTGCCCCAATATGCCTTAGTGTAGCGCCCCCACTGCTTCACAGCCAGAATATTCACTGTGAACGCGGAAGTGCCAGGCAGGTTGAGTGCAGTGTGAAGTGCAGCGGCTAGAGGCAGCAAGTCAGGTAAGTTAACTCTCTTTGCCCCACCCCCTTGCACAGGTGGGTACAGTTTCACTTCTTACAAAACTGGGCTCACTCATCCTTACTTACCGACAAGTGGAGCTCCAAATACATCTGATATATTCAGCTGTAACATTTCAATTTTTCTTAATCAACAGAAATATATTTTAGTAGTAAACATAAACTTATTTAAAAAATTGCTATAACAAAAAAGACCTACATTTCCTGGAATACGTTGCATGTAAAGTGTATTACTTAAGCTGTGAGATCCTCTTTCTGTGAAGGTTTACCAGGAACCGGCCTATCTGCATTTCTGTGTCTAAGGTCATCAGCTTCACAGCTGTTCAGTGAAAGTCACACTATAACTGAAAACCTGTTAGGTCTAAGCTGCTCCTGTCACACGATGACATCATCAGAAGGGCGGGGACAGATTCCTGGTAATGAATGAACTTGCACAGCAAGAGTGGTGACTGTAGAGACCTAGGTCACATTGCAGAGGACACAGGAACTTTGCAATGACTTCGGTGCCCAGCAAAGTCAAATGTCTAGTACTTGCAGGTTCATTCATGCTTCCCTTACAGCTGTAAGAAAAAATAGAATAGCGTAGTAAAACAAAGCAGCCAATCAGAAGGCACCTTCTTACTGTTAGAATTGTAGTTAGATGAATTCTGATTGGAGAGGTGCATTGAACCGTCTTAGCGTTAGCGTAACTAAAAAAAAAGTAAGCAGTTAAATTCTGACTAAAATTGAACTAGTCCATCTCTTCTTCGGGGATTCTCAGGGTTTTCTTTGTTTTTAAAGGCATTTCCTAAATGGCAGTTTAACTGCTAAAATATTAAGATACCAGCCAGCCTCCCTACTCAATTACACACTATTTTGTCAGTTAGACTTAGCAACTGCCATTAATGAGATGCTTTTGAAAACAAAAGAAAACCCTGAGGATCCCCCATGAGGAGATGGACTAGTCCAAAAAACATGTTGGTTCTGTCAGATTTTAATAGATTTTTTTACTAGAGTGGTCCTTTAAATTAGGATTTTGTTTTTCATGCATTTTCAAGGCAAAGTAGGTCTTGACAGTGCTTGGTGTACTTTCAAAAAAAAGGGTCATTTTCATTAATACCCAACTCCATAAAATTCTTTTGATGCCCCCTCCCCACACCGCCATGATTATCACCAAACGCAACCCAGACAATTTCCCAAATCCCATTTCATACCCACCTATTGGAATAGGCGAAAAATTGTAAAATATGTGCAAACATAGACAAATAAGAAGTATGTTTTTTTCCAGAGTAAAATGAGCCATAAATTACTTTCCTCCTATGTTGCCGTCACTTACAATAGGTGTAACGATTGTGGGAGTCTCTCCGTGATCAGCGCACAAGGCGTGCGCTGACACTACGGAAATCCTCCACAAGCTTATAATTTGAAGAAACCCAGCAGAAGGTGCAATGCACCTGTAGAGGAAAATTCCTGTCGGCAGGTGGAGCTGTGGAGTGCAGAGGAACAGCTCCTCTGCCCTACCACACACGCCAGACAGGAATTGTACGAAAGGAAGAAACGCAATCGCAAGAGAGGCGATTGAGAACGAGCACAGAGACAGATTGTATGTGTGTGCACCAAACTAGTCGCCAACCCGCGACGGTGCACACACCACAGCAGATATGAAGTAGGAACGCGATCGTGAGAGGTGCGATCGCCAGACGTGACACAAGGTTACAGTAAGGCAGAGCACGAGAGTAGCAAAGGCACAGCAAATCATACAATGAGGAGATACGGAAAATAACAAACGCTAGCTAAACGCGAACACCGCACTCATTCGAACAGTGCACGCGTTTATGCGCGGTCTCCACGTGATAAGCACAATAGGGACAAACACGCGTAACTAACCACCGACAGACACACATGAAACAGAGGACGCGAGCGCTTGCTTAACGGTTACCTCACCGAGCCTCCAGCAAGCGTTCGTAGCAGACAAGACAGACACATGAAAACAGGAACAGGCGAGAGACTGATCCACAGCACTAGCGAAAAGTGGCCAGTGCGATCCAGGGAGACAAAGAGATGGAGATCAGATGGATCCACAGCACTAGCGAAAAGAGGCCAGTGCGATCCAGGGAGACAAAGAGATGGAGATCAGACGGATCCACAGCACTAGCGCTAGGCGAGTGCGATCCAGGCAAGACAGATAGAGGAGATAGCTGGTAGCAACCGCTGCTCCAGCTATACTCCAAGAACAAAGATCAGAACGACTTCCTGTCGACCACCGCAGGGACAGGACAATCGCGACAGACAGACAAAACAGATATTCAATCCTAACTGCACTAGGGAACCTGCCGAGTGCAGTCCCAGGAATTACTCTAAACTAATATTCAAACAATGAGCAAGGCTGACACTTACCAGAGTGTTTCACAGGATGAATCCTTATGACCAGCGAAGATCTGTGATATCACATGGTATATATAGAGCAGGCCTACAAGGGATGTGGCTAGGCAATTTGCATGACAAACGTATGCAAATTCCTCAGCAGCAGCAAGCTGAAAAACTGACAAAAGGTCTCTCTTCCAGAGACCTGCAGAATGCAGACCTGAACAATGGTCAAAAAGCTGCCTGCCTGCACAGGCAGCTGAGCAGATCATTACAGTAGGTTGTAGAAATCTGACAGAAACGACAGGTTTTGGACTAGCCCATCTCTTCATAGGGGATTCTCAGCAAGGCTTTTATTCTTTATAAAGATATTCCCTAAAAAAGATTTAAACAATGATGCTGGCCAGTTTCTCTGCTCGCTACACAGTTTTTTGGTAGTTGGACAGAGCAACTGCCATTCACTAAGTGCTTTTGAATATAAATAAATCCCTGAGAATCCCCCCATGAAGAGATGGACTAGTCCAAAACCTGTCACTTCTTCTGTCAGATTTCTACTACCTACTGTAAGTGACAGCAACATAGGAGAAAAGTAATTTATGGCTCATTTTAAACTTACTTCTTATTTGTTTATGCTTGCACATATTTTACATTTTACAATTGTTCGCCATAGTGCCCCTTTAATTTCATAATCTCACATGTAGAGTCCAAATTTATCCACAACCAGAATTTACATTTATCTGGTATATGCCATTCTCTGTGGATACTGTAACTAAGATTCTACTTGGACGGATGTCTTTCTTCAACCAAACTATGTTACTATATTACACTCCTATGCAGAATAATAATGACCCTATTGAATTTTGTATTTCTACCCTTTTTATCCTGATTCAAAACTTCTTGCTTTTACTGATGGCAAACACGGTACAACACTCTATTGCTTCTTTTTTGTCCGAAATGGTTGTCATGGTCACGCATATGTTCTATGACCCCTGATCAGTTATCACGGAGAATTGCATTGCAGTGCGTCTTCATCTGACTTCAAAATGACTGTGATTTATAGCCCTGGATTATCAACCATTCCAGTGAAATAAGGAGGCTGGTAGTTACTGTATGTCTTTTGTAACATAATTAACCACTTCCCCCTCAAGTAAGCAAAGCAGTTACAGGTTCCATAGAGTCTTTATTTGGTGTTTTATGTTTTGTTTATTTTTGCTGGTCGTCGTCAATAATTTCTCTCTCTTCAGATTTCCGATCTAGCGTTGGGCTGTGCTGTAAATTCACTTTGCTGAGATTTTATTGGGGAATGACTGATTATCCAGCTCTGGTGCGAGCGTGGATGCTGTTACTCAGATGGAGTGATTGCTGGGCTCTCTCTCGCCTTCTCTGCATCAAACGCCGAGAGATGTTTTACATTCTAGAGAGAGACTCGCATCTCATCTGCTGCCGCTACATCTGACTGCAGAGAATAGATGGGCGGGCTCATCATCTATTACTAAAGGACCACCATCGCGAAAAAAGTAGGCAGTTAAAATCTGACAGAACTGACAGGTTTTGGGCCAGTCCATCTCCTCATGGGAGATTTTCAGGGTTTTCTTTGGTTTCAAAAGCATTTCCTGAACAGCAGTTTAACTGCCAAAACAGTAAGATAGCAGCCAGCCTCCCTACTCACTTGCACACTATTTTCTCAGTTAGCAACTGCTGTTCAGGAAATGCTGTTGAAAAGCAAAGTAAACCCTGAGAATCCGCCATGAGGAGATGGACTGGCCCAAAACCTGTCGGTTCTGTCCGATTTTAACTGCCTACTTTTTTCACGATGGGATGGTGGTCTTTTAAGAGAACCAGATATAGGATACAATGAAGACAACATATGTACTACAACGGTATCCCTTCAGACATGTTAGCTTAAAGTGGACCTGAATTTAAAAATGTAATACCGCAGACCGACATGATTCCTGGTGATGTACTTCCTGTCTAGCAGGAAGTAAGTCACTGAGCGGGGGCGGCGCTATGCATATGATCCTGCTGGAGCACTCTGCCACAGAGTAATATATTTGTCATTTTTTGCGTTGAGGTGGGATGCAGGAACAGGAACATCACATCGAACTGAAAAACAAGTGTGAAACCGGCCTCAATGTAAAGCTATACCTCCGAGCCTCAAGGATCGGCGGGTGTCAGCTGCGGTAACTCACTCGTCTGGCACCAGGAAATCATTGGAAGTGTGAAACTCCGCCCCTCCGTTTGGCAAAACTGCTGTGGCATTTTTTTCCTAAAGTGATCATGAAGCTATGTGGCCCAAAGAGCTTTGGAACACTTAAGGTGGCCGCACACCATACAATTAAACAATCCAATTTTACACCAATTCGATAAATACGATTGATTGTCCTTGAAAAATCAAAAGCTTTTATTTGTTTTTGATCGAGAAAACCAATCAAATTTCCGTTTTTTTTTTTATTCTTAGAGATTTGACATGTTGGAAAATTCAGACCAATTTTATCAAGAATTGTATGGTGTGTGATGGATTGTGAAATTGTATTCGACCAGAAAAAAATTGTATGTCACTTCCGAACTTTACTCACTTTTTTTCTCATGATTTTTCCAACCAACCAATTTTTGGGGGGGAGATTATAACAATGTTTTATCCAGAAATTGCAGCAATCTCGAAAATACGTGTGTGGTACCTCGAAGATTCTGATTGAAACTTCAGATTAATCGGAAAATTGGATCAGAATACTTGAATTGAAGCAAAATAATAAAATTGTATGGTGTGTGTGGCCACCTTTAGGATAAAAATGTCTGTGGCCGCCTTGCCGATGGAGGGGGCGGAGTTTCAGACCTCTAATGTTTTATGGGGAGCCGGTGAGTTGTTGTCGCTGACACATGACAATCCTTGCAGCTCTGAGGTAGAGCTTTACGTAAAAGGTTACACAAAACAGAAAATTGGTACTCCTTAAAAAGGTGTACCAGCAGTCTCTAGCCACTTAAGGACCAGAGAGTGCTGGTACCAAAAAACGTCTTCTACCGACGCATTGCTGCATGAATCCATGAATCCGCCATTCACAACACTCACCCATCACCACAGTATCCTCGCTCTGCCGTCGCTATGACAATCTCATTGGCTCAAAGTGATCACAGTGTCAGGAGCCAATGAAAGTGGCTCCTGACCGGCTCACAGAGCTCTACCGTCATAGCAACCGCAGAGCAAGGGGGCGGAGGCGATGGCAGAGCAGCGTGATTGGCAGTAGTGGTGGCCTGGTGAGTCCTTGCGGGTTCGGAAATTGAAATCCACACCCTGGCAGGAATTAGCAGCCAAAAACAAGTCGTAGATTTCAATTAGCGTGGTTAATAAAAATATTGACCTTTTTCCCTTGAGTAATGTTTCAATATACAGCAAAGTCCCCTGTACCCGGCACCGGCAGGGGCGTAAAAATAGACTCTGCAAGGGATGCAGCCGCAGGGGGGCCAAGAAGCCATAGGGGCCCCCGTCCTGAGAGACTGACAACTAAGGGCTAGGAGAGAAAAAACTTTCTGCCCTCTGCACAATTGTTCTAATGACTGCCTCTGCTCAGCCACTAATAACAAATCATACATAGTTTTGTAGACAACGATTTGTAGACAGTCCCTATTCAGTGTGCAGGGAAAGGGGTCCCATCCAAAGCTTTGCAGGGGGGCCCAGTGATTTCTAGTTACGCCCCTGCTGGCACCGTCAGGGGTCGCCTGATGCCGGATAAAGGTGCTTGCCGATTGCTTGAGCAGCTGGCCGAAATAGCACAAACCTCCCACCTAAAATACTTATTGAGGCTCCAGCAATGTCTGGCAGTCTCCCTCTATCTCTCTGCGGGCCCGAGCAGCTTTCCTGCTTCCCCAGTGCACAAAGATGGCGTGTCAGGCATTGGGTCATGTGACACTATGGCTTCCATACACAGATGCCGGAAGCCGCTAGAAGCCTGCGGGGAAATAAAGGGAGACTCCTAGCATCGCTGGAGTGTGGGTAAGTATTTCTAAGTCTGCCAGCCCCCAAAGAAAGCCCCCCAAAAGAGGTCCCCATTATCCCTCAAACATGCCAGTTTGTTGACACTTCCAGTTGCCTGAATTCCAGATAACGGGGACTTTGCTGTGTGAAGAATATATTGAAGAAAACAGCCTGTAAACATGGTGTTTATGGTACACTGCGATGACCAGCCTATTTTACACCTGTATAACTATTAAACACTGTACGCCTGTGACCACAATGAATGGTGAGGTGGCCGTGAAACCAGATAGAGCAAGATTTACAGTGAGGATACTGTCTCCTCACGGAGGGAGTTGTCCTGCCAGGATTCATATTGATAACTGTAAGTAACTGAAATTCTGTGTATTGGGGGCCTCCGCGGCTGCTCTCAGCACCGTGATAACGTCTGCTTGTGACCACAATGAGTTGCACGTTTCGCAAACCCAGTACAAGGTGCCACTTCTACAGAAGCATGAGAAATCAACAACACACGAACACTGACTCAGCATAAATAATGCAAAAAAAAAGTCATTTCTTCCCCTTTAGTGAAAAATTCTGTCGTGTGATATAAATATGAGATATCGGAGGGCATGTTCCCTAACAGTAAAATTGCTGTGGGCTCACAAATAGCATTACACATGTTACCATAACATAGAGTGACCAGATTTTTCTGGGTCCAACTGGGCACGGGGTGTGGGGGGATCGGGGGGGGGGGGGGTGTTCACCACGCGCATAGCTTGCCAAATAAAATGGGTGTGGCCATGACATTGTGTGGGCGGAGCGTAACTGTAACCCCAAAGCAGCAAATATAGCCAACTATGACCATTAAATAATAAATGCAGCAACAGTTACCCCAGACACCAGAAAATAAATGCAATTTGGGGAACATTTCAGAAGAAAGCAAACGCAATTTGGGGAACATTTCAGCAGAAAACAAATGCGATTTGGGGAACATTTCAGCAGAAAACAAACGCAATTTTGGGAACATTTCACCAGAAAATAAATGCAATTTGGGGAAAATTTCACCAGAAAATAAGGAATTTTCTCACCTGGCAGAAGTCTTCTCTCCCAGCCTCTGGAGTGCAGCTCCCCCGGACGATCCTCCTGCAGTCTCCCGCGCTGACAAGCAGAGCAGGGCTATGGGAAGATGGTGCCCGAAGCCCTGTACTGGAGACACAAATAGTCTCCAATACAGGGCTTCGCACGCCATCTTCCCGTAGCCCTGCTCTGCCTGCCGGAAGAATATGGAGGCTGGAGCGGGGCTGTGGGCTATGAACTGGCGCGGCATCTATTAGACGCCGTGGCCAGTTCATGCAATACGGTGGCCAGAGTCCCAAGGCCGGGACGTCCCGCAGCTAAAAGCGGGACGTTTCCCGGGACCTCATGCAGCCTGGGACAGGGGACCCCAAATCCGCGGGACGTATGGTCACTGACGTACATAACAACACCTAGCAAGTGTGGGTTGCGCTAATTGTGCATCGTGTGCTACCTAGATGGTGTAGGTACAGGTTAAATCGATGTGCGCTACCTGCGAACAGCAATTCATGACTACTATGGATGCACATTCAGATTCCACAGAATTTCAATTTTCACATTTCCGATACAAAAATGGAAATCAGAAATCTGATTTACCGCAGCTCTGTAATTTTAGCCCAATCCCACAAATCGAAAGCATTGGATCAATCAGGGAATGCAGAATTTTTCTGCAAATATCTGATCACCGCTGTTGTTTGAGACAGATCACAAGATCGCTTTTCTGATTTTTTTTTTTTTCATTTTTGCATTCTCTGATGCAAATAATGACTATTAAAATACTCTTCAAACGGAAAATCAGAAATTGGAAAAATGGAAAATTGGAAATTTGCAAAGACTTCGCTCTGTTGTAGCTGTGATCAGCATAATCCTATTGAGATTGCTGATTACAGGTGTATTTAGAAGATAACTATGCCAAATCAGATCAGACAGTTAGGGCTCGTTTCCACTATCGCGAATCTGCATGCGTCCAACGCATGCAGATCCGCACATGTAATACAAGTGGATGGGCCTGTTTCCACTGTAGCGTTGTTGAGGTGCGTTTTTTTCAGCGTGAAAAAAACGCACAAAAGAGCCAACGATTTCGCCTGCGTCGGGAATCCGTGCGAATCGCCGCTAATGTATTTAATAGTAAAAACGCATGCGTTTGTTACATGCGTTTTTACCCGCGATTTCGCGTGCGATTTCGCACCTTTTTCAATTTTATTTAGCCCTGGCAGTGTCATGGTTAATTTCGCATGGCACCCTGCCATGCGAAATCGCAGGCGAAATCGCGGGTAAAAACGCATGTGGAAACGCATCCGCATGCGTTTTTACAAGCGTCGGAATGCGGCCGAAATCGCGTCGCAACAGTGGAAACAAGCCCTCAGGCATTGCACGCTGATCAATAATGCAATCATAGCCCACCTCTAAAGGTAGCCAGACACTGGTCGATTTGCCATCAGATTCGACCAACAGATAGATCCCTCTCTGATCGAATCTGATCAGAGAGGGATCGTATGGCTGCCTTTACTGCAAACAGATTGTGAATCGATTTCAGCCTGAAACCGATCACAATCTGTGGTGGTGCTGCCGCTGCCGCCTTCCCCCGGGCCCCCGCATACATCACCTGCTCCGGCCTGCGCGAGTCCCTCCCTGTCCCCGCGGCTTCTTCTCCGCTCTGGTCTCCGGGTCCGGCATGCTTCACTTCTTCCTGCCTGGCAGGAAGTTTAAACAGTAAAGCGCCCTCTACTGTTTAAACTTCCTGCCGGGCAGGAAGAAGTGAAGCATGCCGGACCCGGAGACCAGACCAGAGCGGACCCGGAGCAGCGGTGACCGGGGGGAGTCGCGCCGGCGGAGAATGTAATGTATTGCCGCTCTATTGCGTCAGTCGTCGGGCACTCGAACGCCGCTAGCGACGCGCTCCCTACCCGCGGGCGATCGATGGTAATTTCACGCACGGAGCAATCGACGGGATCGATCTATTTCGGGACAAAATAGATCGAAATTTAGCGTGTAGCGTGAACGATGTGACAGCAGATTCGATCCCAGTGATCGAATCTGCTGTCGATCGGCGGGGAATCGGCCTAGTGTATGGCCAGCTTAAATGTTCACCTCCTAACATTACCACTTTTCCTTCATTAGTCTGTCCCTGGTCATTTCACCTCTTGACTCCAAAACCTATAGGTGCCCACTAATGATCCAATTTTACAGAACAATCCACGTTTCCACCCAATAATTGGGATCTGAAGGAAACGTTCGGAAATCATCGATCAGGCCCATAAATTGAAAAAATTCTTAACCAAAAATAACCAAATATACTGAAAAAAAATAGTTTTTGAGATAATCGATTTTAAAACTGTAATAGGAAAAATGCTTGTAAAACGATATTTAAGTACAGTACATAAGTACACACATGGAATCAGTAATCGATCCTCCAAGCGATAGTTCTGAGACCAATATTGTACAGACATAATGCTAACTTTTATGATAGAAGTGCTAATTAAATAGGGCTAGGGTTATGTAATAAAGTAAAATATTTGAGTGTACTATATATACACACACACATATATATATAAATATAAATATATATATATATATATATGTATATATATATATATATATATATATACATATATGTGTGTATTTTATATATATATATCCAGTATATATACTACTATATTATATCAATGTATATACCTCGGAATTAGAATTATTAGAATCTGAAATTGGAATTCTGCAGTTACCAGTTCCACGGAATTCTGATTCCCGAACTCCAATTCGGAATGGTGAATTCAGATCAGCGAATCGAAATTTGATTGCTCAACCCTAGCTGTCAGCAGTAGGAACAATGGTCGTCATCAT
This sequence comes from Hyperolius riggenbachi, assembly GCF_040937935.1. Taxonomy (NCBI): domain Eukaryota; kingdom Metazoa; phylum Chordata; class Amphibia; order Anura; family Hyperoliidae; genus Hyperolius; species Hyperolius riggenbachi. The sequence continues at coordinate 419,937,338 of NC_090650.1, forward strand.
CATCTTCTCACTATTTTCAAGTGGTCATTAGCTTCATAAACATTTAATCTCTGGGGTATCTTATTATCCATATCTCTTTACTACAATAGTGTGTAAAGGGGGAGATATGTTGATTTTGATAGTCATTAGAGTGATGATGGTAATCTAGCCCCCTTCATCTCGTCCTCATATCTCCTCCCCAGTCCCTCTGCAGTATAATCCGTGTTATCCTGTATGGGGTGGTGAACTCTTGATACATTGAGTATATAAATCCAGTGTAAATGTTTGCCATATCATGTTATGCATATTTCGCGCTGGGAAAGGTTACTACGTTTCGTTGGTATGGTGTGAAGTTCACAGCACATGAAAATATCGCTGGCATTTTCCACATAACAAGTGTATACATTGCACAGCTACACGTCCTTCTAATTCTGTAATCTCCATATGGAATATGATGGCTCCACAGGCTATTCTGGAATCCGCGGCACACATTACCTCCGGTGACCGCTGACATCACCCGTAGCTCGGAATGCTGAGTTTTATATCCCTGACACGGTTCATTTTTCATATCCTGTGGAGCTGTTGAATTTACTATGAAGAGCAAACATGGATTAGCATGGGGTAAACTCAAGTAGAAGTTCCATAATTTGGTAAGAAAAATAGACAATAGTGTATGGAGACATAAACTTCCCACTGATATCTCTAGGCCTGGAGTTACCTCACAGGAGCCTATAGGCACAGATGTCCTGGCACCTTCTACTTCGCCCTCCACAAACCTACAAACCCCCACTGCACCAAACCGCAAGTTTGCTGGCTGTCACTTCTGCCTTACCTGTTATAGGTAGCTACAGGTGCCCCTTAGTATTAGGCAGCCAGAATTACCCTCAATATTAAAGTGAACCTCCAGACTAAAAATCAACTCAGCAGAACTGAAAAGGCTTGGCGTTTCTTTAACAGTTTCACAGCATCAGAACTTTGTTTTTCTTACCAAAGCATCATTTTTTGCTGTATTTTTATCTAAGCTCCACCCATCAAAGAAAAAAAGCCCAGGCTTTTTTCCCTGATGCTGTGCAGAGCATGATGGGATTTCCTGTGTTGTTATTCACGTTGCATAGCAACTGGGAGGGGTGATCAGGACACAGGGCAGTTGGAGCTGTGTATCATACTCCCTGTCACCTCATTACAACCAAAAAGATGGCTGCCCTCATGAAATCAAACATTTGCCTGTTCTTTTAAAACAGGGTGGGTAAGAGATTATATTACTTATCTATTTTAATTAACATAAGTAATGTAACTTAATGAAAGTATGTTTGTTTAGGCTGAAGTTCCTCTTTAAGTAGCTAGAGGTGCCCCCAAGTATTAGGTCGCTAAAGGGACCCCAGTATTAATTAGCTTGTGGTGCCTCTGACTGAAGGGAGATCTGGTCAGTGGAATGCAGGGAGCAGGGTGAGAATCTTCTCATTTACACTCTTATCAGGACTTTGCATAGGGAGGAGAGAGGGAGGCGCTCGGGGAGGGGAGTGAGCCGCCTTTCCATCCTCAGGCGCTAGTAGGCTCGTGCCTTCAGTGCCTCATGGTAAATCCAGCCCGGCATATCGCTAAGACCTCAGCGAGTGCAGTAATTGGTTCGAAGACAGAGCCGTGGCCCCTGCCCTTGAGACCATCAGCTCCTATAATATGAAAGAAGAGTAATTCAAATCTTCCCCATAGATGCGCTGCATCTAAGCTCGAAGCTAGGGGAATGCTGCATAGCTCTGATGGTTGGGAGCACTAAGAGATGGACACGGAGGAGGCAGTGATTTAAGAGTGCAGGGGAACACAGGAGGATGCAGCCGCTTAGATACTGTCTGCATCTGCCGCCTGTTGTGTCCTTGTCCCCTCCGCCACCGATCTCTCCAGTTCCAATGTCCTGCTGGCAAAGCTCGGCTGCAGCCATGTTTTGGAAACGCCTCTCCTCCCCTCTGGCAGTGAGTACATTTTTGATGGCTGTGTGGGGCCACAATCAGACCATAAGATTTTTGGGGGAGAAAAAGTGCGTCTTATGGTCCGAAAAATATGGTAATTTTCAGAAAAGTCATAATTCAGTTTCATGTCGTAATTTTGCGTTATATTCGTAATTCTGAGTTTAATTGTGTGTTACTGGTAATTTGGAGACTGGGCAACTTATATGAGATCGTTTTTTGGATTTTAAATGTGTACTGGGTTACACTATATGCTTTTAACTACTAAGGGTCCCTGTCAAAAGGACCCTGGAAGTACCGTAAGTCATTGTATATGTGATATAGATTCAGCTTCTAATAAATGTTTTATGTGATTTTTGGATGGAGAAGTGACCTTTCTCGATTTATTTCTGGTGGTGGTCACTGTGGAAATATACTTTTGAGCACTGTGGGGTGACTGCAGATGCCGATTTGAGTACCAAGCGCTGTGGATTTATATGCATTTTTCTTGAAACCGATGGTGGATGTGGTTGATCCTGAGCAGCTGGTGGAACATACACATGAGATAAAGTTTGGATCAGCGCCTGTATATACTACATAATACGTGACTGGTAATTTCGTAATTTCTTGTAAAACAAGAAAAGTATACAAAATTGCGGGTAACACAAAATCGTAATTTTGTGTTTGACACGAAAAATCGACCCGAAAAATACTTAAAAATGTTAGTAATTATACAAAATTTCATCACAAAATGATCGTAATTATGAAAATGATAGTCATTTACAAAACATTTGTGTATGATAGTAATTATGCGAAATGTAGCATCATTTATAGTGATTATGATTCTTCCTTTATGATTGTAATTGTAATTACGAAAATTACGTACAATTTAGCTAAATCGTAACTAGCACAATACGATCATCACTAATCCTATATAATAAAAGACCTGTCCCTGCATCCTCCTCTTTCCCTGTTTCCGAGCATCTATTGTGCCTGGTGCCCATGCAGGGTACGCAGGTGCACTTTGGACAGCGGAGAGTGACAGGCGTGCTCATGGGGCTGCAGGCATGCACACGCTTGGCGCACTGCTGGGGGGAGGGGTCCGGGGCTGCAGCCAGCCAAGGCCAGATCATCTACAAGGCAACTTAGGCAGTTGCCTAGGGCCTGTAGAGAGTCTAGAGGCCTGGTTTATGCTAGCCCCAAGCCAATCTTGCCCAAAAAGCCAGGTGGCCATCAAGGGTGGGCCCAAAGTCGTTGCTTGCCTATGGCCACATTTCACCATAATCCACCTCTGGGCCTAGCGCCCATTTTTAATGGGCGGGCCTTTTAAGTCATTCCTAATAAAGTGCTCAGTGCTTGTATAGGATGTCCTAAAATGGAGGCAGCAGTTTGACTCTCGGCCAGCCGTCAGGACAGCTATTTATAAGGGAAGAGAATTGAAATCTCACAAGAAGCATCATTTCTCTCTTCATCTAAGCATTTATTATTGGTGACATTAGCTCACAGCTTGTGCGTCTAGACTTCCCTTCCCCATCGAGATCTATCTCAACAGCTGTAGCACGTTCCGCCTGCTTACATAACGCAACCCCGGGGCTAACGGCAGCTATATGCTGATGGTATAAGAAATAGAAGTCATTGATGAGGCCTCAGCCAGCGATCTGGTGAGATGTTTATTGCTAGTCCTGAATCGCAGCCACACGAGAGGCCTCTCCGGGTCACTTCTAACCGTCAACTTGAGACAAATCAGGAGAGACAATATCCTAGGCTTATAGCCTTGTTCGGGAATCCCTTCCAGCAGGGGATGTATGTGTAAATGCAGATCCTCCATACAGTACGGGTTCTATATTTATCCCACTGTTTCTGCATCGACCGCCAGAGAGACAGAAAAGCGCAGTAAGCATTGTTTTAAACAGCAAGAGTCAATCCTCTTATAACTGCACAAAGGGAGTAAGAGGTGCCCAGGAATATTACTTATACAGTATTATTATTCTGGCTATTACTCCTGTTGGCACTGTGATTGGCCTGAAGAAGTGGGATCAAACCCACGAAACATGTTGCCTGTGTTAGAGAACAAGTGACACCAATGCTAACCTAGAAATAAAAAACACATATATAAGTAGATAAATACTAGTTCAACTTACATAACACATGTATTGCACTATCCAGTGTGTCCACGTTATGATTCCTGTGAATTTTAGAAAGGAAAGGCAGAGTATCCTATTCTAGACAGTTTCCATCTTGGTTACCTTTGAATGAAGCTAATCCTGACATAATTTCCTCCCCCTCACTCTTTTTTTCTCCTCTTGCTAATTGTGTATTCGTTACCCGCCCTCCTCCCAGAGTCTTCAGACACTCCAACTGAGGTCTATACTAGGAAGTGCACTGTCTTATGTCATTAGAAGGAGGAGGGAATATAAGGAAGAGGAGGAATATAATATAGATAAAAAGACCCCCCCCCCCAAGCATGCAACTGTTTGGCAATGGCAATTGAAGGGCCAGTGCTCCTAAGGTATGTGATAACTCCAAACCATAACAGCAAAGAAAAGTTTTGAATGCACATCTTTATCACTTAATACACTAAATACTTCTGAGTCAATCAGAGGATGCAAAAGATGAATCTCTCACACAGATGCCTCCCTGATTCCTAACCCTAACCGCCCCCCCCCCCCCAACATACACACACACCCTTCACAATGCCTAACCCATCCCTAACCACACCCTATTTGACACCTAACCACCCATAACCCATTGAAATCGCTACATTGAGAGATAAATTGGAACCTGTAGCGCCCAATATTTATTGGGCATGCAGGCGCCAAAATTTAGCCTCAATAGCCCAAACTTCAGCCGATAGCAGGCGCCCAAATATCCTGCTTTCCTCCGATACTTCCTCCTTTTGGCTTTGGAAGGAGGAACCATTGAGAGTTATGTGAAACGGACCGTGAAGCACAAGTAGTGAACTTCCCCTGACCCTGTTCGGTTGTTTGGTACGCCTGTACACAGATAGGTGCGTGGCCACGAACAAGAAGCTGGTCCAGGACAGCAGCACTGGGGCCGAGGATGATACATAGCTAAATATTTGTGTTTTCTTTCTTGGTCCCAGGTTTGCTTTGACAACACCTTTGTGCCACTACTGCCTTGTTTTGGGGGCTGAGAGGCATCCAAGCTGCCACCAGGGGGTGCAGGTAAGTATCCCATACTGGGCTCAAGGTGGGGACCTCACCATATGTCGCCCTCTTCTCCTCGCACTCCTCATCTCCCTTTCCCTAGATGTGCAGCTCCACTTCACTCACCTGCTCTCGGTGTTCCAGCGATGGAATCTCCAGCATCCTGTATCCATGGCTACAGCGGTGCCTCACATAACATGTTGCCGGGTTACATGAGGCACCGCTGTAGTCAGAGAGGAAGCAGGACTTCACATGTGGCTGGTTATCCTGTCACTAATCTGCTGAGAGCGGGTGAGTGGTGCGGCGCCGGTGCAGCACATACCCGGCATCCTGTGGATCAGATGCTGCGGGCCAGCAGGGAGCAGATGCTGTCATGGAGGAGGCAGAGGGAGGTAAGCGTAGTGCCAGTGCCTGCAATGCACAGCCCGATGTGTCTGTCCTCTCCAGTTCGGCTTTGCATACACATTAGGGGGGGGGGGGGGGGGGCGGGAGGCGTCCTCAAAATGTACTAATGTAAATTCGGGCATCCAAACGTCCGATACGTCCGATCATTTATGATCGGCTACAACTAGTGTTGGGCGAACAGTGTTCGCCACTGTTCGGGTTCTGCAGAACATCACCCTGTTCGGGTGATGTTCGAGTTCGGCCGAACACCTGACGGTGCTCGGCCAAACCGTTCGGCCATATGGCCGAACTAAGAGCGCATGGCCGACCGTTCCCCGAACGTTCGGCTAGCGCTGTGATTGGCCGAACGGGTCACGTGGTTCGGACCCGAACGCGCTCTGATTGGCCGAACGGTCACGTGGTTCGGGTAAATAAATACCCGAACCACGTCATATCTCCGCCATTTGTCTGTGGGTTTAGCTTTGGGTAGGCAGGCAGGGTAGTTCGCGCTCCAGCCACGCTAGCCAGGGTCCCCCCTGTCATTGTGTCACTGCTGGGAACAGTAGTACACCGCTTGCTCAGCCACACTATATAGCATTCTGTTTACTGCCACTCTGTGTACCTCGCTCAGCCACACTATATAGCATTCTGTTTACTGCCACTCTGTGTCTGCTGGGAATAGTAGTACACCGCTTGCTCAGCCACACTATATAGCATTCTGTTTACTGCCACTCTGTGTACCTCGCTCAGCCACACTATATAGCATTCTGTTTACTGCCACTCTGTGTCTGCTGGGAATAGTGGTACACCGCTCGCTCAGCCACACTATATAGCATTCTGTTCACTGTTCTGTGTCTGCTTGGAATAGTGGTACACCGCTCGCTCAGCCACACTATATAGCATTCTGTTTACTGTTCTGTGTCTGCTGGGAATAGTGGTACACCGCTCGCTCAGCCACACTATATAGCATTCTGTTTACTGTTCTGTGTCTGCTGGGAATAGTGGTACACCGCTCGCTCAGCCACACTATATAGCATTCTGTGCACTGTTCTGTGTCTGCTGGGAATAGTGGTACACCGCTCGCTCAGCCACACTATATAGCATTCTGTTCACTGTTCTGTGTCTGCTGGGAATAGTGGTACACCGCTCGCTCAGCCACACTATATAGCATTCTGTTTACTGTTCTGTGTCTGCTGGGAATAGTGGTACACCGCTCGCTCATCCACACTATATAGCATTCTGTTCACTGTTCTGTGTCTGCTGGGAATAGTGGTACACCGCCCGCTCAGCCACACTATATAGCATTCTGTTCACTGTTCTGTGTCTGCTGGGAATAGTGGTACACCGCTCGCTCAGCCACACTATATAGCATTCTGTTCACTGTTCTGTGTCTGCTGGGAACAGTAGTACACCGCTCGCTCAGCCAGAGTATATAGCATTGTGTTTACTGCCACTCTGTGTACACCGCTCAGCCAGACTATATACCATTGTTTACTGACACTCTGTGTACACCGCTCAGCCAGACTATATACCATTGTTTACTGACACTCTGTGTACACCGCTCAGCCAGACTATATACCATTGTTTACTGCCACTCTGATTCTGCTGGGAACAGTAGTACACCGCTCGCTCAGCCAGACTATATAGCATTGTGTTTACTGCCACTCTGTGTACACCGCTCAGCCAGACTATATACCATTGTTTACTGACACTCTGTGTACACCGCTCAGCCAGACTATATACCATTGTTTACTGAAACTCTGTGTACACCGCTCAGCCAGACTATATACCATTGTTTACTGCCACTCTGATTCTGCTGGGAACAGTAGTACACCGCTCGCTCAGCCAGACTATATACCATTGTTTACTGACACTATATAGCAGACTATATAGCATTGTGTGTACACCGCTCAGCCAGACTATATACCATTGTTTACTGACACTCTGTGTACACCGCTCAGCCAGACTATATACCATTGTTTACTGCCACTCTGATTCTGCTGGGAACAGTAGTACACCGCTCGCTCAGCCAGACTATATACCATTGTTTACTGACACTCTGTGTACACCGCTCAGCCAGACTATATACCATTGTTTACTGCCACTCTGATTCTGCTGGGAACAGTAGTACACCGCTCGCTCAGCCAGACTATATACCATTGTTTACTGACACTCTGTGTACACCGCTCAGCCAGACTATATACCATTGTTTACTGCCACTCTGATTCTGCTGGGAACAGTAGTACACCGCTCGCTCAGCCAGACTATATACCATTGTTTACTGACACTATATAGCAGACTATATAGCATTGTGTGTACACCGCTCAGCCAGACTATATACCATTGTTTACTGACACTCTGTGTACACCGCTCAGCCAGACTATATACCATTGTTTACTGCCACTCTGATTCTGCTGGGAACAGTAGTACACCGCTCGCTCAGCCAGACTATATACCATTGTTTACTGACACTCTGTGTACACCGCTCAGCCAGACTATATACCATTGTTTACTGCCACTCTGATTCTGCTGGGAACAGTAGTACACCGCTCGCTCAGCCAGACTATATAGCATTGTGTTTACTGCCACTCTGTGTACACCGCTCAGCCACACTATATAGCATTGCGTACTCTGCCAGTCAGTGTGTATATTGCTGGGATCAGTAATACTCCACTCACCGTCAACCACTATATGAGCTCAACATGAGTTCCCCAGAGACCTCCGCTGTGAGCAGCACTCCCAACAACAGCAACAGCCAACGCCCCACGCAAGCTATAACATCCACCCCAGCAGCCAGTGGTCAGCAGCAGCCCTCCCCGGAGGAGAACGTTGTGTCCATCAGTCCGTCGCCAGAGCGATTAATGAGGGCTGCCATTGAGGAGATGATGGGGCCTGATGTGGAGGAGGAGGTCTGGCTCAGGCCAGCATCCCAAGTTAATGTTGAGGACGATGAGGGGTCTGTGTCTGGGGATGTTGGGGTGGCAGAGGTGGTGGGTGGGTCAGACTCAGGAGAAGAGTTGTATGATGAGGATGATGATCGGGACCATCTGTATGTGCCTCAGAGTCCGACCCCGGAAAACATGTTGTATCGTGTGTTTAGGTACTAAAATCTGCGTTCCCTCCCAGTAGTGTTGGGCGAACAGTGTTTGCCACTGTTCGGGTTCTGCAGAACATCACCCTGTTCGGGGTGACTATATAGCAGACTATATAGCATTGTGTTTAATGCCACTCTGTGTACACGGCTCAGCCACACTATATAGCATTGTGTTTACTTCCACTCTGTGTCTGCTGGGAACAGTAGTACACCGCTCACCCGCCACTGTATAGCATTGTGCTCTGTGTCACTGCTGACAATAGTGGTACACCGCTCACCCACCACTGTATAGCATTTCTGTACTGCCACTGTACTGCTGCCAGTCAGCGTGTACTTTAAGGATAAGTGAAATGAGGAAGAAATCCGGTGAAAGAGGGAGGGGCAAGGGAAGAGGTGTTTCCCCTGACGGTTCACGTACAGGCCACAGGGGAGCACCCAAGAAAACCCACTCAATACTGCCCATGTTGTCCAGGACAACAACCCTCACAGATCCAAAAGAACAGGACCAGATAATTACTTGGATGACCTCTCAAGCGTCCAGCAGTGGGTTAAGCAGCACCAGCACATCACGCACGAGGTCCGAGTCCTCAGCCAGTTAAAGTCTGGGCTTTCTTTGAAGACTGCACTGAGGATGTTACCATGGCGATTTGCAAGGTGTGCAAGACCCGCCTGAGCAGGGGGAAAAGTATTAACAACCTCTCCACCACCAGCATGAGCCGCCACATTCTATCCAAACATCCCACTCTGTGGGCAAACGCGGCAGGACAGGGTACCACCAGCAACACTGCCTCCCTTGGGTTCACCAGACTCACCACCAGACCCGCCTCAGCAGCAGCAGTAGCCCAGCCATTGCGTGGTTCACAACATTCACAAACATCAGACGATGCTGACACTGTCACTTTCCGGACTAGTGCTCTTGAGGTCTCCCAGTGTTCATCAAACACAACAACCAACAGCCCTTCGGTGTGCAGCGCTACGGTTGAGTTGTCTGTCTCTGAGATGTTTGAGCACAAGAGGAAATTGCCAGCAAATGACCCCCGGGCCGTGGCAGTAACAGCCAGCCAGCATAGCCAAGCTTCTGGCCTGCGAAATGCTGCCATATCGAGTGGTGGAGACAAACAGCTTCAAGGGCATGATGTCAGTGGCCATCCCACGTTACGTTGTTCCCAGCCGCTACCACTTTGCGCGCTCTGCAGTGCCTGAGTTGCATGAGCACGTGGTCAGCTAAATAACCCGAAGCTTGAAGAATGCCGTTGCCTGCAAGGTTCACCTCACCACTGACACCTGGACGAGTGCGTTCGGCCAGGGTCGATACATCTCCCTTACCGCGCACTGGGTGAACCTTGTGGAGCCTGGCAGCGATTCCTCACCTGCTACGGCGCGGGTGTTGCCCACGCCGCAAACAGCTGGATAACAACAGCAGCACCTACCTCTCTGACTCCTTCTCCTCCAACGCATCTCAAAGCTGTACCTCATCCGGAAATGCTAACCCAGCACCAGCAGCAGTAGGATCGTGGAAGCAGTGCAGCACAGCTGTTGGCATGCGTCAGCAAGCGTTGCTGAAGCTGATCTGCCTTGGGGATAAGCAGCACACAGGGGAGGAAATTTGGAGGGGAATAAAGGAACAGACGGATTTGTGGCTGGCACCGCTGGACCTGAAACCGGGCATGAAGCTAGACACCTGGCACGAACTGAAATGTACGCAATAGAGGTGCTGGCTTGCCCGGCAGCCAGCGTTATGTCGGAACGCTGTTTCAGTGCTGCCGGAGGCATCATCACAGATCGGCGTATCCGCCTCTCCACAGAAAATGCAGACCGTCTGACTCAAATTAAAATGAATCAATCCTGGATTGGAAACGACTACGCAACACTCCTGGACCCCAACCAAGTAACATGACCGATGAACATCTGGGATGGTTTAGCGTTTCCGGTCCCTGTTTATTGAACCTCTCATCTGTATTACATTTATGACTGCATGGCGGCAAAAAGCATTGCTGCTATATCCGCACGCTTTTTGTCCTCATGCAAGGCCTGGGTTGTTGTGTCTCACAAAGCGTGGCCTTCTCCTCCTGCGCCTCCTCCTGTTCCATCACGTGTGCTGCTGCTGCTGCTGCTGCTGCTGCTGCTGGGTTACCGTTGCCGGTCCCTGTTTATGGAACCTCTTATCTTTATTACATTTATGACTACATGGCGGTACAAAGCATGCTATCCGCACGCTTTTTGTCCTCATGCAAGGCCTGGGTTGTTGTGTCTCACAAAGCGTGGCCTTCTCCTCCTGCGCCTCCTCCTGTTCCATCACGTGTGCTGCTGCTGCTGCTGCTGCTGCTGGGTTACCGTTGCCGCGTGGTCCCTGTTTATGGAACCTCTTATCTTTATTACATTTATGACTACATGGCGGTACAAAGCATGCTATCCGCACGCTTTTTGTCCTCATGCAAGGCCTGGGTTGTTGTGTCTCACAAAGCGTGGCCTTCTCCTCCTGCGCCTCCTCCTGTTCCATCACGTGTGCTGCTGCTGCTGCTGCTGCTGCTGCTGGGTTACCGTTGCCGCGTGGTCCCTGTTTATTGAACCTCTTATCTTTATTACATTTATGACTACATGGCGGTACAAAGCATGCTATCCGCACGCTTTTTGTCCTCATGCAAGGCCTGGGTTGTTGTGTCTCACAAAGCGTGGCCTTCTCCTCCTGCGCCTCCTCCTGTTCCATCACGTGTGCTGCTGCTGCTGCTGCTGCTGCTGCTGCTGGGTTACCGTTGCCGGTCCCTGTTTATGGAACCTCTTATCTTTATTACATTTATGACTACATGGCGGTACAAAGCATGCTATCCGCACGCTTTTTGTCCTCATGCAAGGCCTGGGTTGTTGTGTCTCACAAAGCGTGGCCTTCTCCTCCTGCGCCTCCTCCTGTTCCATCACGTGTGCTGCTGCTGGGTTAGCGTTGCCGCGTGGTCCCTGTTTATTGAACCACTTATCTTTATTACATTTATGACTGCATGGTGGTACAAAGCATGCTATCCGCACGCTTCTTGTCCTCATGCAAGGCCTGGGTTGTTGTGTCTCAAAGCGTGGCCTTCTCCTCCTGCGCCACCCTCCTCCTGTTCCATCACGTGTGCTGCTGCTGGGTTAGCATTACCGGTCCCTTTTCCTGGAACCTCTTATATGTATTACATTTATGACTGCATGCCGACAAAAAGCATGTTACCTGTGCAAAGAAAACAGACATTTCCCGCATTTAAAAGACAGTTTTCCCTTTGAAACTTTAAAATCGATTTTCTCAAAAACTATAAGCTCTTTTTGCTAAATTTTTTTTTCCTCTTGTACCCACTCCCAAGGTGCACATACCCTGTAAATTTGGGGTATGTAGCATGTAAGGAGGCTTTACAAACCACAAAAGTTCGGGTCCCCATTGACTTCCATTATGTTCGGAGTTCGGGTCGAACACCCGAACATCGCGGCCATGTTCGGCCTGTTCGGCCCGAACCCGAACATCTAGATGTTCGCCCAACACTAGCTACAACCATTAAATACTATGTAGTAGCCAATCAGCTTAATAGTCACTTTAGGCACCCAAATTACCGCTTGGGTGTCTGATTTTCAAAAATGAACACAGGTGTCTATGAGACGCATGTCGATCACAGCACCCAATTGACCTGATCCATGCAAGCTTTGCCACTTAATGGCAGACAATACAAAAAAAAAATAATGTCCATGTTGCTGTTTTTCAGTATTCTCCAACTTCCTGTAGCTTGGTAAAACCATAGTAGGTGAACTTTTTGCTGTAGTTTGGCCCCACCTGCAATACTTTCCTGCCCTCCAGCGTCCGCACGCAGAAGTTCTGGTCTGGCCAGCTTGCCAAGAGAAAATGCTCACCTGCTCCACTGCAGATGACAAACACTCTGCGTCATTGTTTGTTATTTGGGATCAGCTAACAGTTCCCTATCTGAGCATCAAAGCCGGGCAGCAGCACAGAGTGGAGGGAGTGAGGTCTTCTCTCAGAGCAGACCTTGGACTTTGTTTCTACTCCTAAAGCGTTGAGCCTGAGCTGGTGTGAGGAACAAAGCATGGAGCAATGAGCCTGGTTTACCAAATCTTTGAACGTGCGTTAGATGACACTTGACCGAGGTGGTCATTTCAGGCTCATCTCGGCTAAGAATCTAGTATGTGTGTAAGTGCCCCCCAACACTGCATAAAAATCTTTAGCATCGGCAAAGCCCAAATGAAGTCCGATCCCATTGTTCCCCTCCTCACCAAGTTCACCAGAACCCGCTCTATTGTCCGACACACTGTTGCCCCCCCTTTTTTTCCTATAGAAACAGATATGTCCCTCCGCTACAAATGTGGACATGGGCATTTCTGGGTAATATAGTGCCTATGACAAATTCTGAAATTGCCCCCCCCCCCAGTATAAGTCACTAGAAGTAGTGCCCCAGTATACAGTAAGTACCCAGAGGTAGTACCTTAATATAGGTAGTCAGAGGTAGTCCACCCTGTATAGGTAGCCAAGTTTACGTCGCCATCTCAGTATATGTAGTTAGAGGTGTCTCACCAGTATAAATAACACCCTAGCATAGGGAGTAAGAGGCGCTCTCCATTATAAGTACCCCCTCTTATACTGTAGGTGGTGGGAAAAGTGCCCTCAAAATAGGTAGTGAGTGGTGTCCTCCCAGTATAATTAGTCACCCAGAATAGGTAGTGAGAGATGTCTCCTTGTATAAGCAGTCAAGCAGCCTTCCCCCTCCCCCCCCCCCATATAGGTAGTGAGAGATGTCACCCGGTATATGTGGTGAGATGTGTGTCCCCAGTAAAGGTAATGAAAGGTATCTCCCAGTATAACCCCTCCCCCCACCATACCAAGATAGGTAGTGTGAAGCATCCCCCAGCGCAACAGGAGGGGGCAGACATGGAGCTCATGGCACTGTCTCGCCAATGGCATGAGCCATGCCTGCACCCATCTAGATACGCCACTACATATGGAGCCTTGTACACAGAAAGGAGGATGCTGCACATGAGGGCTGCAAATGGAATGGGGGCTGCTGCTACATGTGAAGCTGCTACACTACACAGTAAAGAAAGGGCTTTAGTACATCAAAAAGGGAGCATGAAACAGGTAGCTACACATACAAAGACAGCTGAGGGGAGGGGGGGGGGTGCGGCACCAGAAGTCAACTAGTGGAAAAACTTTTGACAACTGCACATATCCTTCCTGATTACCGTCGAGATTACTTATTTATTTCCATGGCTTCTTAATCCATTTATCAGACAGTTTCAGTACAGTAAACATGCTAATGATTTACAGCAAGTGGCAAAATACGACAATTGCATTTTAATGGGAGGATAATGCGTTTACACCAGCGGAATCCAGAGGCGGGATGCGCCGCCATTATACGGGGCGTGCGGGGTACCGCCGCATAGCGGGGGAAACTAGGAAGGCGGAAGGAGCGATTATTAATGTTTTTAGCTGGAAGGGGAGGACGAGGCAGACGCAGACGGAAGTTTTCGAATAAATAAAATGATTGATCAGAGTATCAGAGTAAAGTGTATTATGCTTATGGAAAACAGGTGTGAACATTATCCGGGCTGGGAAACGGATGGCTCGGGCAGAGCAGGGACAAGGTCCTCCAGCACCCAAGGCTGAGACACCAAAGTGCGCCCCTCCATCCCTCCCACCCCAGCCGTCACACACGGATTGCTATTAGACTAAGAGGGCCACGGGGCCCACAACCTCCCCAACACCTTAATATCTAGTTATCTGGCTTGCAGTCACTGCTATGTATCCCCTGTTCTTATTTCTTTCTGCTTCATACACAATTAGGAATGACAGCTGAATGAATTGTGTGCCCCTCCTACACTGCGCCCTGAGGCTGGAGCCTCTCCAGCCTTTGCCTCGGCCCGGCCCTGGGCTCGGGATCTAATGATGATAGATTGAAATTCATTAATGCTGGACTGCAGGCAGACAGGGAGAGGCACGGCCGGACTTCAGCCTACCTGCCGAGACCTGAAACTCTGTCCAGCCACTTCTGTGACTCATCAAGCCCAGCCACACGGCACAGCCGGCATTTCCAACTGTACATAATACCGGGAGGAATGTTTAGAGACTCGCACATACGTACAATCTGCCCGATTGATATCTAAACTTGATCTCAGGGGCATAACTACAAATCACTGGTCCCCTTCGAAACTGGATGTGGTCCCCTCCTCCCCCGCAGCGCTGTGCACAAGACCCTGCTGAAAACTGAATAGGGACTGTCTACAAATCTGTGTCTGCAAAACACTGCATAATTGCTTATCAGTGGCTGAGCAGATGCAGTGATTAGAACAATTGTGCACATACGTTTTTTCTCTCCGTACTCTTCATTTTCAGTCTCTCAGGACAGGGAAAAGAAACTTCTCCTGCCATGGGGCCCCCTGTGGCATTTGGACCCCCTGCAGCTGCATCCCTTGCAGGGTGTATTGTTACACCCATGCTTGGTCTGTTGCACTGGAGGCGCGGTACTATTCTGCGCCGGAGAGAGACGGAGGGAGCGCACTGCGCATGCTCAGACTGGCCGAAGTTACAGGACCCGGTACCAGAGCTTGAGAAGGCCGCGGCGTGGGAGAGATCCATGCGGATGGGGCTGGGGGAAGCCCCAGGTATATATAAAACTTTGACTATTGTTCGTCAATGGTACACTTTAAGTGTCCCTCTTTCTTTTCTGAAAAAGTTAGGAGGTATGCTTAAAGCCTATCTGCCCAACATGTCTTGTTTTTGAGGGGAGTTCCACTTCTGTTGAGAAAAATATTTTCGGTGAGGCGTTAGATATTGCAGGAATGAAGGGATTATTTCAACTTGCTTACATTGTTTTCAGATGAGTGAAACTGCACAACGGCTGCTGTTGTGAAACATTCCTTCTTTCACCTAAGAGATATTGCAAAAATAAAGCACCTCATTCCTTCAGAGGATCTTCCAACCCTAGTTCACACCTAGGGGAGCCTCTAGGCATAGACAGTACAAGCCATTGCCTGGAGTGCCATTGGCCCTGGGGGCGCCATGTTGCTGGATTAAACCAAGCCCCCTTGATGAAGCCACGCCCCTGGCTAAGCACCACCCCACGGGTGTTTTATTACTTGCTTCTGCTGCATCTGCTTAGCGTAAGTTGCAGGCAGCTGCCACTGTGTCCCTCTGTGCCTTGTGCATCCTTTTCCCCTCCTTGTGCCTCCTTCAGTCCCTTGTGCCATATCTGACCCCGTTTGTCCTCCTGTCTCCCTTTGTGCCCCCTTCTGTCTCCATGTGCCTCCTTCAGTCCCCCTGTGCATCCTTCTGTCCTTTTTTTGTGCCTCCTTCTGGCCCTCATGCCTTCTTCTGTCCTCCTGTACCACCCGCTGCCCCTCTGTGCACCTCCTCCTGTGCCTCCTTCTGTCCTCCTTTGTGTCTCATTCTGTCCCCCATTGTCTCCTTTTGTCACCCATTGTGCCTCCTTCTGTCCCCCTGTGTGTCTCCTTCTGTTCCCTTGTGCCTCCTTATGTCCTTTTTTGTGACTTCTTCTGACCCTCATGCCTCCTTCTGTCTCCCAGTGCCTCCCTATGTCACCCTGTGTGCCTTATTCAGTACCCTAGTGCCTCATGAAAGTGGAGCCCTGCCTATGTGTAATTTTTTGTGAAACGCTGCCACAGTAAGTGTAATTTCCGGTGAAATGCTGCCGCATTATGATTATTTTCTGGTGAAATGCTGCTGCAATATGATTATTTTCTGGTGAAACGCTGCTACGTTACAATAATTTTCTGTTGAAATACTGCCGCATTCCGATTATTTTCACGTGGGGGCGTCAAGGGGGTGAGGGGGTTGGGGGGGGGAGGGCGTAATGGCCGCCATGTGGGGGGGGAGGCACCACAGGCTTTCTCGCCTGGAGTGACAAAATGGCTAGAGACGCCCCTGTTCACACCTTCATCACATCACGGCTGAACTATTACAATGCCCTCTATGCAGGCCTTCCATATCAAGGTCTACACCACCTGCAGCTAGCTCAGAATGCTGCCGCAAGGCTGTAAAGCCAACCCCACCATTGCCACATAACGTCAATCCTTTGCTCACTCCGCTGACTACCCATAAAATGAAGAATCCTCTTTTTAAAAGTGGCATGCTAACTTTCAAATCTCTACACGACCGAGGTCCCAGATACCTGATTTGTTGCAACTTTGTCACCTCTCCCACAACCTCAGATCAACAGAATCTAATAGCTTACCCACAACCAGAGTCCAACTCAAAACCTTTGGAGCCTGAGCCTTCTGTCATGCCGTCTGTACCCTTTGGAATGCCTTACCACTCCCAGTAAAGTCAGCTCCAACCTTGGAGGCGTTTAAATCAAAACTGAAAAGGCACCTGTTTAGTCTGCCATTCATGATCTGAGACAAGCTTATGCGCTTTGGGACCAGGGGAGAAAAACGCTGTACTAATGTTTTGTTGTTTGTCTGTTTGCTCTCCTGTGCAGCTAATTACTACTTCAGCAAAGTGGGTTTTTTTTAACAGTCTCGTGGTGTCATTCTTACCGTCCCCCATGACTTGACTAAGAGCGCCACACTTCAAGGTCACCTGTTCTCTCTTATTGGACAATCCCAGGGAACTGCTAGCGGCAGAAACCCATTAACCCTTGCAAAATGCTCTAATGAAGACTTGTTAACCAGAGCAAGATCATCCCCAGGCAACCTAGACAGGTGCCTGTGGCCTGGTACGTGTCAAGGAGCCCTCCTGCCACTTTCATTGACCTCTCTCCACTTCAGCTTACCAAAAGGACCACAACGGGGCCCCAAATCTACTACCTTGACTAGGACCCCATTACATCTTAATCCATCTCTGCTTGTAACAACTTAGTTTCCATGCCCCGGGAGAGCTCACGCTCTAACACTAGAGGCGGAGTTAACAGAACTTGCTTTGAACACAACATATAGCAACCAAACACTAAAAAGTGTACTGTTGCCAACAGGGGCACCTCTAGCCATTTCGTCACTCCAGGCGAGGAAACCCCCCCCCCTTCTCCCACACACACACGTGGTGCCCTCCCCATTAAAATAATTGTAATGTGGCAGCGTTTCACCAAAAAATAATCGTAATGCAGCAGTGTTTCACCAGAAAATAATCATAATGCTGCAGCGTTTCACCAGAAAATAATAATAATGCAGCAGCGTTCCACCAGAAAATAATCATAGTGCAGCAGCGTTTCACCAGAAAATAATCATAATGCAGCAGCGTTTCACCCAAAAATATACGTATTGTAGAAGCGTTTGACCAGAAAATAAATGTAATGCAGTAATGTTTTACCAGAAAATAATCTTAATGTGGCAATGTTTCTCCAGAAATCACACTTGTTGTGGCAGCGTATAACCAGAAAATACACGTAAATGCAGCAACGTTTCACCAGAAAATATGCAATGCTGCCAGCATTTCACCAGAAAATACACGTTATGTGGGCAGAGAAAGCATAGAGGGACACAGCAGCAGGCAGCTGCCTGCAACACTAAGCACATGCAGCAGACGCAAGTAATAGAACACCCACGGGGGCCGGGCCTAGTTGTCCAGGGACGGGGCTTAATCCAGCAACATGGTGCCCCCAGGACCAATTGAACTCCAGGCAATGGCCTGTACTGCCTAAAAGCGCCCCTGGTTGCCAAGCCTGCAATAAAGTACAATTGGAATCACTAACTGTGAGTTTTAGCAAAGAAATGAACAGCGCTACTTAAAAACAGATGAATGCCTACCTGCAAAAAAGTGCAGACCCCACTCATGGGATACAAATACACAATGAGCACACATACAACCTGTCTACCACTTGGAGGATGTTAGTTTCCACTAACAGCTTGCATGCAATTTGTTAGGTACTCGTCCCTCCCACTGTCGAAGAAGTCTTTCCTCCATGGGAGGGGACCTAACACTAACTAAATCCTACCTATGCATATGCATAGCCTGGGCGCGCTACCAGTATTAATTAATTAATTAAGAATTGCGCAGAAAAAACTGTGAGTTTTGGAGGTTCTAAAATGGCTTCTAATTTAATGGGCATTGCAAAAAGACTGCGCAACCACCCCTGATGCAATGTTTAACAAAGGTGGAATGTGGAAGTTGAGTACAGGTGCCCATATATCACTCGATATTGTGGCCCGACTGACCTTCCGATTCAGTCATTTTATAGAAAGAAAGAGAATTGCTGTCACAACATGGTGGTCGCCTGATCAACCTTTCGATCAATTTCTAGCCAAAATCAGTCAAACGGATGGATCTGGAATGCTGGAAAATCTTGGTTGCAAGGGCTCGATTGGGGCGCAGTGGTAATGGCATTCAATATTGCAGCAATTGACGGACCCCAATCACCCCCTGTCAGTGCCCCCTTAAGTGTATATACGTCCCCCACCCTAAAATCTATGAACTATTGACCCTTTTTATCTCTTTCCATGTCACCTCGGGTATCCTTTAAAGAGAATCTGTATTGTTAAAATCGCACAAAAGTAAACATACCAGTGCGTTAGGGGACATCTCCTATTACCCTCTGTCACAATTTCGCCGCTCCCCGCCGCATTAAAAGTAGTCAAAAACAGTTTTAAAAAGTTTGTTTATAAACAAACAAAATGGCCACCAAATCCGGAAGTAGGTTGATGTACAGTATGTCCACACATAGAAAATACATCCATACACAAGCAGGCTGTATACAGCTTTCCTTTTGAATCTCAAGATCATTTGTGTGTTTACCTTCCTCCCCCTGCAGCTATCATCCACTGAAGAGTGACAGGCTGATTGTTTCTTCCTGCAGACAGCTCTGTGTCTGTAATTCCTCAGCATGTGACAGCCCAGCCAGCTCAGAGGACGATTTATCCAGCTTGTAAAAGGTAGGCAGCTCTTTTCTCTCACTGACAAGAGAGCAGAGAGGCTGCCTAATCTATATAACACACACAGGAGTGTGCATAGAGGGGGCCTGAAGGGGGCCGTGCATAACAGTTCAACAACACTGAAGAGTTGGCAGCCTTCCAGACACAGGGCGACAAATCCGACAGGGGAAAGATAAGTTGATTTATTACAAAGACGGTGATAGTAGAAAGTGCTGCAGTAAGCCAGAGCACATTAGAATAGGTTTAGGAACTTGTAGGATAGTAGAAAAAAGAATGACATTTTTGTTACAGAGTCTCTTTAAAGTCTCACCTATTCGCTGGGTCGACTCTGGTCCTCCTCCCTTGTCCGCCATCACCGCAAGCTCCGGGGGTACCATGTGACGCTGACATGCGTCGAGCAACGTGGTACTAGCGCTCTTGGTGACATCCAACGCCAGAGGAGGCAACGAGTCTCGTGAGCAGACAGGTGTGTGTGTGTGTGTGGGGGGGGGGGGGGGGGGGTAGAGAGTGGAGAGTGTACACAGACAGGAAAGTGGAAGGAGGGTTTGTAATAGATTTCCAGGGCGAGGGTGTATAAATGTCACCCCCCTCATTAGCCAGAGTGTCCCATGTTTAGCAAGCCCCCCCGCCCCCCCACCCCCATCAAAGTAGCTAGAGAGCTGCCCATGTAGTCAAAAAGCCCCCGTTTAGCCACCAAAGAGGCCCCTGGTTAGCCAGAGAGCCCCCCATATAGCCAGTGAGTCCCCAAGTTTAGCCAGAGAATTCCTTTTCAGCTGGAGAGCCCCTGTTTACCCAGCAAGACCCCAATTTAGGTGGCCAGAAAGCCCGCCTTTAGCCAGAAGCCCCCAATGTTTAGGTAGGGAGAGATAGCCCCCCATGTAGTCAGAGACCCCCCATTTAGACTGAGAGATTCCCCCACCCCCCTTTAGGTAGCCAGGGGAGGGCCTGTTTCACCTGAGAATCCCCCATTTAGGCAGAGAGCCCCCCCTTCAGGCAGAGCTCCCTTTTAGCCAGAAAGCTGGAGAGCAGGAAGGGAGATGCGGGCGCCGCATGTGGATCTTGGAGAGGTGAGTTACGCTCCCACTGCCACTCTGCAAGCGCCACCGCTGCTGCCTCCCCTGCTCCCCGGGCACCCCAGGCAATGCCCCGCTCTGTTACCCCTAGAAACGGTTTTGCATGATGGCATCTATAGGAAATCGATGTGCCGTGTGTGAGCACTCAATAGATCCCATCTGAGAGGGATCTATCTAATGGTTGATCTGGACAAACATCAAGTGATGTATGTCCACTTTTATCCCCCTGGTATTGACCCTGGTAGATTGTAATTTTTACGAGGTTATCTCATTGAGGACTGAGAGATCCCTTGTGTTTCTGCCGCCTGTCCATTTCATGCTAACCTCGTACTAGACAAACATGGTGTAAAGCAAACAGCAGCGTATTCCCCGGTCACTAATGCGATTAGCTGTTCTGCCTTTTCCAGAAATGTTACTGAGCTTCTTTGAAGTCCGACCACTTCATATCTCGCATTATCGGGAAAAGGTTAGTCACGTCGCTGAGTGGCCCTTTTGATGTTCCCAGTGCCTTATTTGACCATCATGTCCTTCTAACATGCTCTTCATTATAAGAAGCTATTTTTTGCCATTAACCTCCATTGCTAAATAAGTATTTAAAGTGTGATTTATGAGAACCTTTTTACTATTTGTAAGACCTTCTCCTTGGGCCATCGTTGTCACCCTCTGTGTCGCCTATTAGGAAAATTCAAAGCAAAACAGATTCTACCTGCTGATAGCCTAAACGTTGGCTTGTAAAAAGAGGTTTCCTGTATACAGAGCCGGGACATGGTCCTCCAGCACCCAAGGCTGAGACACCAAAGTGCGCCCCTCCGTCTCCCCACTCCAGCGTCACACACTGATTGCTATTAGACTAAGAGGCGCCGCAGGGCCCCCAACACCTTAATCTATAGTTATCTGGCTTGCAGTCACTGCCATGTATCCCCTTTTCTTATTTCTTTCTGCTTCAAACACAATAGGGGAATGATAGCTGAGTGAGTTGTGCGTCCCTTCCTACCCTGCGCCCCAAGGCCGTAGCCTCTCTTGCCTCTGCCTCGGCCAGTCCCTGCCTGTATGCACAAATGCATCCATTGTAAAATCTTTCCTCTCCCTGATTTACCTTCTGACATTTACCACAGGTGGTGACATCTTTACTGCTGGCAGGTGATCAGTACAAAATGTTCATTACTGAGAGCTCTATGCACAGAGGGAGATACTGCTTGCTTGGCAGTTGGAAGCAGCCAATATTTTCCACAATCTAAGAATGTTTACAGACAGTAAACTGTCAGGATCATAGTCATGACATCACACATGTGGGAGGGGTTTCAGGACAATATTAGCCATACAGATCCCCCTGATGATCTTAGGATAAGACCAGAGGCGCCAAAAGTGTAAAAAATATAATAAAATTTTAAAATGGGGAGAGTCACAACTCACCACCCATAAACCAAGAACCAGCATAAGACTCAGTGTTCAGATGAACAAAAACAATTTATTGGTACTCCTAGGTGCTACGCGTTTCACGGGACAGTCCCGCTTCCTCAGGCAATCAATCAGGAGTACAAGCTAAAAGGTAAAAAAGATGCAATCCATAAACAACAGGACCCCAAATGCTTGTAATAAACAACATGAGTAACATATAGTCCAGCAGGATAACTAGTGTTTAGAACGGATAATATGACAATAACAATGCAGTCCTATATTGCATATATAAAGAACAGTACAGTTCCATATCTTATACATAAGAAACAGAGTGATTGACTCTTAATAGTAACGTTGATTATATGTTCCTTATGATCCATCTCAAGGGTTTAGGATAATAATCATGTTGGTAAAGAAACAGATGCTGCGCTGTGGTACTGGCTGAGGTATACAACCTGCTATGCCTATTTGCAAAAACCGCAAGGTCCATAAAGTTGTGAACAGGGCTTACCTATCCGGGGTCTGGTAAGCTCTCCGCGCCTCAATGCGGAATGAGCTTCTCTGAATTCAATATAAAGACTGCAATCACGGAGAACGCCGTCTCCGCATGGATTACAGTCATTTCCGGTATGTCGGGCTGAATTGACGTATGACGCGCATGCGTCAGAGGCTATGGCGGCCATCTTAGTTGTGGGCATATCTTGCCAATAGGCGGCGGGCACATCTGCGGCTAAGAGTCCTATCAAATTTAGGGTGTGTGCTGCAAAATGCATCAGGCAGTGGGTCCAATAATGTTTAACATGGGCGTGAGTGTGATAAATGGAGAAATACGCAGGAGTGCTCCATACTATGTGGTCGCATGAGGTGCGTCACTATGGGGGCTATGTGGCAGACTGAATGACATGTGTCATATGACGCGCAAGGACTGCGGGCGCCATATTGATTGTGGGTTTATGATGCCAATAATTAGTAGGCAGTTAGTGAACAGCGTGTCTATGGCGTTCATAAAAACGCATAGACAGCTCTAAAGCGTAGTGTCACTAGGGGCGCTTGATCGCTAAACGGTCGTATATAAAGCGTCCATGTGGACGCCTGATCGTTCTATGTTGTAGCTTAGTTATGTGAAATTCTAGAGTCTATGCATACTAAGGGATACATAGATAAGAGTTATGAATATAATACTGACTGTTTATGTTGGCAAATTGTTTATAATGGGGAACATCAATAGCCATACCTATAAGCATACAGAGACATTGGACCTGTAGTCCCACATACAGACATACACGTACTTAAATATAAAAGCTATAAAAGCACAATCTATAAGAATAATAATAAAACAATAAAACAATAAAATTGAGAATAATAATATTATTAATAGAGACATTAATAAAAGAGAGGGCAAAATAATAAAACATTGTTTCTTAGTAATTATCAGCCACATAGGGCTAATTATCGTGGAGTTTTTAGGAGCATAGCCAAATTTGTAGTCTATATATTCAAAAAGCTTTTTCTAAGACCTCATTGAGACCGTTAGGAACCAGACATTTGAGAATGTTAATCCAATAGATCTCTTTCTGGCGCAAAGCTTCAAAGGTGTTTGGAATATGTGGTGAAATGGCCTCGATAAAAGTGATACGGAACAGTTGGGGATTGCGGTTGTGATGTGTACCGAAGTGTCTAGACACGCTATGTAGTGCCAAACAATTAGTGATATTCCTTTTGTGCTGGCCGACCCTACTACGAGCCTCCTGGGTTGTGCGGCCCACATATTGTAGACCGCATGGGCAAGATATAAGGTAAATAATAAAGCGGGATTCACAGTTGATATATTGTTTAATGGGAAAAATGCTGGATGTAGTGGCCGAGTGAAAAGTATTGGTTGTATTCACAAACTGGCATGCCATACAGCGGGGTTTTTTGCATGGATAGGACCCGGGCCTTTCAATAGGTTTGGATTTTGGACACCTCATTCGACTTGGTGCTAGTATATTTCGCAAGTTAGGGGCTCTTCTGTAGGTTAAGGATGGTTGGGCAGGCATTGTAGTTTTCAAATATGGGTCCTGTAACAGGATTTCCCACCTGTGCTGTAGGATGCTTCTAATATTTTTGTGTTGGGCACTAAATCGAGTGATGAATCTTGGGAAAGGGGATTCATGAGGGGTAGCTGCAGGGGTGACTATTGTTGGTTGAGTTGGTTTTGTTTGGGTAGCGCGAAATTTGGCATCCCTCAAAAGTTTTTTTGGGTACTTTCGTTCAATGAATTTTTTTGTTAGTACTTCGGATTGTGATTGAAAATCGTTATTATCGGTGCAATTACGGAAAATGCGTTTATATTGACAGTAAGGGGTGTTAGTGGTCCATGGTCTGTGGTGGTGACTGTTGAAGTGAATGTAGTTGTTGGCATCTACCTTCTTAAAGTAATTCTTTGTTTTGATTTTATTCCCATCTATATATAGGGATAGGTCCAGATACTCTATGATGTTGTGATGGTGCTGGGCCGTGAACTGAAGTCCTGCTATGTTATTGTTCAAGTAATTAACGAAATGTACGATGCTCCCGGCATCACCTTGCCAAATGAAAATTAGATCGTCAATGTACCTCTTATAAAACATGATATTATTTTCAAATGGATGTTGGGGGTGAAGTTTAATGTGTTCCAGAAGACCCATAGATAAATTAGCGAAGGAGGGTGCGAAAGAGCTCCCCATGGCAGTGCCAGTGTGTTGATGATAATATTTATCTTGGAAGCTGAATGAGTTGTGTGTGAGAATAAATTCGGCGCATTGTGTAATAAAGTGTCTTTGGGAATGAGGCATATCAGGATTATTGTTCAGAAAAAAATCTATAGCTGTCAATCCAAAATCATGGGGTATATTAGTGTATAGGGACGTTATATCACAGGTAAGCCAACGGAAATTGTCCTGCCAGACAATGTCCTTTGTTAGGTGTATAAGGTGTTGGGAGTCTTTCAGATAAGATGGGAGTGATTGCACATGGGGTTGAAGGTGTTGATCAACAAAGACAGAAAGATTACTGGTGGCAGATTCGATACCGGATATGATTGGTCGGCCAGGAGGTTTGATGAGTGTTTTATGTATCTTAGGGAGGTAATAGAAGAAGGGGGTTCTGGGGTGTTGATTGATAAGAAAGGTCCTTTCGTTTTTCGTAATAATGCCCCTAAGGTAATTGTCATTTATGAAAGTTTTGAGTGTTTTATTGTATTCCTCTGTTGGGTCGTGTTCAAGGGTAGCATAGTGTAGTGGGTTATCTAGTAAGCGTGATGCTTCTTCTAGATAGTCAGTACGGTTGAGGAGTACAATGCCCCCTCCCTTGTCAGCAGGTCTAATTATGATATTATGTTTGGCTTTTAGTTTATTCAGGGCCAAGTGTTCCGCATGCGTAAGATTTGTGGGGGGGCGCTCTTGTAAATTGATCTTTACAAGGTCTTCTAACACTAGATCATGGAATGTTTGTAGTAAGTGGCCCTTTGATGCCGTAGGGTTAACCACAGACCATGGACCACTAACACCCCTTACTGTCAATATAAACGCATTTTCCGTAATTGCACCGATAATAACGATTTTCAATCACAATCCGAAGTACTAACAAAAAAATTCATTGAACGAAAGTACCCAAAAAAACTTTTGAGGGATGCCAAATTTCGCGCTACCCAAACAAAACCAACTCAACCAACAATAGTCACCCCTGCAGCTACCCCTCATGAATCCCCTTTCCCAAGATTCATCACTCGATTTAGTGCCCAACACAAAAATATTAGAAGCATCCTACAGCACAGGTGGGAAATCCTGTTACAGGACCCATATTTGAAAACTACAATGCCTGCCCAACCATCCTTAACCTACAGAAGAGCCCCTAACTTGCGAAATATACTAGCACCAAGTCGAATGAGGTGTCCAAAATCCAAACCTATTGAAAGGCCCGGGTCCTATCCATGCAAAAAACCCCGCTGTATGGCATGCCAGTTTGTGAATACAACCAATACTTTTCACTCGGCCACTACATCCAGCATTTTTCCCATTAAACAATATATCAACTGTGAATCCCGCTTTATTATTTACCTTATATCTTGCCCATGCGGTCTACAATATGTGGGCCGCACAACCCAGGAGGCTCGTAGTAGGGTCGGCCAGCACAAAAGGAATATCACTAATTGTTTGGCACTACATAGCGTGTCTAGACACTTCGGTACACATCACAACCGCAATCCCCAACTGTTCCGTATCACTTTTATCGAGGCCATTTCACCACATATTCCAAACACCTTTGAAGCTTTGCGCCAGAAAGAGATCTATTGGATTAACATTCTCAAATGTCTGGTTCCTAACGGTCTCAATGAGGTCTTAGAAAAAGCTTTTTGAATATATAGACTACAAATTTGGCTATGCTCCTAAAAACTCCACGATAATTAGCCCTATGTGGCTGATAATTACTAAGAAACAATGTTTTATTATTTTGCCCTCTCTTTTATTAATGTCTCTATTAATAATATTATTATTCTCAATTTTATTGTTTTATTGTTTTATTATTATTCTTATAGATTGTGCTTTTATAGCTTTTATATTTAAGTACGTGTATGTCTGTATGTGGGACTACAGGTCCAATGTCTCTGTATGCTTATAGGTATGGCTATTGATGTTCCCCATTATAAACAATTTGCCAACATAAACAGTCAGTATTATATTCATAACTCTTATCTATGTATCCCTTAGTATGCATAGACTCTAGAATTTCACATAACTAAGCTACAACATAGAACGATCAGGCGTCCACATGGACGCTTTATATACGACCGTTTAGCGATCAAGCGCCCCTAGTGACACTACGCTTTAGAGCTGTCTATGCGTTTTTATGAACGCCATAGACACGCTGTTCACTAACTGCCTACTAATTATTGGCATCATAAACCCACAATCAATATGGCGCCCGCAGTCCTTGCGCGTCATATGACACATGTCATTCAGTCTGCCACATAGCCCCCATAGTGACGCACCTCATGCGACCACATAGTATGGAGCACTCCTGCGTATTTCTCCATTTATCACACTCACGCCCATGTTAAACATTATTGGACCCACTGCCTGATGCATTTTGCAGCACACACCCTAAATTTGATAGGACTCTTAGCCGCAGATGTGCCCGCCGCCTATTGGCAAGATATGCCCACAACTAAGATGGCCGCCATAGCCTCTGACGCATGCGCGTCATACGTCAATTCAGCCCGACATACCGGAAATGACTGTAATCCATGCGGAGACGGCGTTCTCCGTGATTGCAGTCTTTATATTGAATTCAGAGAAGCTCATTCCGCATTGAGGCGCGGAGAGCTTACCAGACCCCGGATAGGTAAGCCCTGTTCACAACTTTATGGACCTTGCGGTTTTTGCAAATAGGCATAGCAGGTTGTATACCTCAGCCAGTACCACAGCGCAGCATCTGTTTCTTTACCAACATGATTATTATCCTAAACCCTTGAGATGGATCATAAGGAACATATAATCAACGTTACTATTAAGAGTCAATCACTCTGTTTCTTATGTATAAGATATGGAACTGTACTGTTCTTTATATATGCAATATAGGACTGCATTGTTATTGTCATATTATCCGTTCTAAACACTAGTTATCCTGCTGGACTATATGTTACTCATGTTGTTTATTACAAGCATTTGGGGTCCTGTTGTTTATGGATTGCATCTTTTTTACCTTTTAGCTTGTACTCCTGATTGATTGCCTGAGGAAGCGGGACTGTCCCGTGAAACGCGTAGCACCTAGGAGTACCAATAAATTGTTTTTGTTCATCTGAACACTGAGTCTTATGCTGGTTCTTGGTTTATGGGTGGTGAGTTGTGACTCTCCCCATTTTAAAATTTTATTATATTTTTTACACTTTTGGCGCCTCTGGTCTTATCCTAATAACAAGCGATCCACCTATGGTGGCAAGGATTTCTTCCTGATTTCTGTCTACAGAGAGCGACATCTTATACCTGAGTGGGGTCAGGTACTAATTCTCCCCACCGGCATATGGAGTGGTTGCCTAGGGGCAACCCATGTTTGTGAGTATAATTTTTTATTAATCTATAATTCAACTGTTTGAAGATATTGCACAATTTGGGCTCTCGGTCTTTTGTTTTTGTTTTTTACTTGAAGTGCCCCTGATGATCTATTCAAGAAAAGGTAAACATTTGCAGTGGGATAAAGTTCAAGCCTTGGTTAACCAATTCCTGTCCCTATGATGTGAATATAAATCTCTGCACTCTCCTCCCTACTAAATCTTAGATAACACTGTTTATTAATCTCTGAGCTGATAAAAACTCCATAGAGTTCAAAGGGAACAACAGCAAACCCCTCTACTCCCCACAGGGAAGTCAAAGAAGAGTTAATTAGTAAACAAGTGTAAAATACACATTCCAGGAGCAGAAAGTAGCAGATTGTATACATTACTTCATTGTTACATTTAATACATTATAAAAAAGAATGAGCTGCTTAAATAAACAAGTGGGATAGACAAATAAAATGTTTGGGTTTAATTAATGTACATTGTACAATAGAACTATTTGCATTAAAGCTGCAATGTATGAAAGTGGATAAATTGTGTATTTTTTTTCACTTTTTTCCTTATTTTCCTTTTAAAATGCATAGAAAATAAGGTAATTACTAAAAACAAATACCAGCCATAAAAAGCCTAATTTGTCCTGAAAAAAACAATATATAGATCATTTAGTTGTGATAATTATTGATAAAGTTATTGCCAAAGTAATCAGAGCTGAGTTGAACTGTGAAAATGAACAAGGTAGGGAAGTGGTTAAAACTCCTCTTTAAAGGGTACCTAAAGCGACACTATGGTTCCCAGTTTAACTTACCTGGGGCTTCTTCCAGACCCCTTAAGTTGTCCTGGACTCCTGGTCCCTCGCCGTCCTTCTGTGCTGCTCCATTCAGCCCCTTTCCCCCTCTAAAATCTGTCTGACTCCAGGCAGTCGTGGGTGACTGTGCATGCACAGTAAAGGCCTCACAGGCCTGGGCCTTGGGCGGCTGCTGGACATGAAAAAGAGATTGCTAAATATGGAAGAAAAGCCTTCAAGTCTAAAAGGGAAGTGGCAAACGGGGAGCAACATTCAGAAGAGGAGAGATGCTGCTCAAAGGACTGTGGTACATGGATGTTGTACCATTCTCTAGCTACTGTGGTACATGGATGGCTGAAGTTTGACATGTATGCTCTAGTTGAAATGAGAGTGTGCTTAAGACAATTACATACAACAATTGGCTAGAAGATACAGCTGCCCATTAAACCAGCACCACTCCAATATTAAGAATCTAATAAATACATAATTAAGTTTATTCACATCAAAAATATAATGATTGAAAACAATAAAAACATTAAAAGACAATTGCCTTTCAGGTGACCAGATTTCATATATGTTTCAAAATGTCATAATATTACTACATTTGGCCCACAGAAGTTTGATAGATGATTAGTGATGTGCACACATTTGCATATTCGTAATTTCACATCATAATTCACAATTATGATGCAAATATCTTAAAGAGAATCTGTATTGTTAAAATCGCTCAAAAGTAAACATACCAGTGCGTTAGGGGACATCTCCTATTACCCTCTGTCACAATTTCGCCGCTCCTCGCCGCATTAAAAGTGGTTAAAAACAGTTTTAAAAAGTTTGTTTGTAAACAAACAAAATGGCCACCAAAACAGGAAGTAGGTTGATGTACAGTATGTCCACACATAGAAAATACATCCATACACAAGCAGGATGTATACAGCATTCCTTTTGAATCTCAAGAGATCATTTGTGTGTTTCTTTCCCCCATGCACTGAAGTTTCAGGCTGCTCTTTTCTTCCTGCAAACAGCTTTGCCCTTGTTTGTAATTCCTCAGTATGTGAAAGCCCAGCCAGCTCAGAGGATGATTTATCCAGCTTGTACAAGATAAGAGAGAAGAGAGAAGCTGCTCTAATCCTAAATAATACACAGGCAGTGTGCAGAGAGGGGCCAGAAGGGGGAGTTCATAGCAGAACCACAACACTGAAGAACTTGGCAGCCTTCCAGACACAGGCCGACAAGTCTGACAGGGGAAAGATACATTGATTTATTACAGAGACTGTCATAGTAGAAAGTGCTGCAGTGAGCCAGAACACATTAGAATAGCTTTTGGAACTTGTAGGATGAAAAAAAACAGGATGCAATTTTTGTTACGGAGTCTCTTTAATGCACATTTCTGGTAAAATCGTAATTTCATTTGTAAGCGTAATCAGGAACCGTAATTTTGCAATTTTGCGTAATTTTGGCATAATTTCATGATGACTTTAGCAGTTAATAGCAAAGCCTGCATACATGTTACCATCACTAAAATTACTATATATATATCGTAGGGGGAATAGAGGGAACAAAGCAAAACAAAAAAAAATGTTTTTAAAACGGTGTAGTTTTTGAGAAAAAAATGATTTTGAAAGTGCAAAGAAAAAATGGTTTTTAGGCCTCTTGCACAGTGCAAATCGCAAATCCAATTGCGGATTTGGGATTCCGATTTCCCCTGAATGCTATCAACACAAGAACAATAACGCAGAAAAAACGTGGCATGCAGCACCGAATCAGTGTTGCCAACTCATCCCTTTAATTACTGACACATATGAATTATACAGGTTTTGTGGCTAGGTAGATGCAGTTCAGGCACTGATTATGTGCAAATAGCCCCAGAACCTGTATAACTTAGATGTGTCAGTAATTAAAGGGATGAGTTGGCAACACTGCACCGAATAAAAATCGCATGTAAAATGACATCAAAATCGCAAATCGGAATTGCATGTAGTGTGCAAGAGGCCTTATACTTTCATCTCACTAAAATTATAAATGTGAAAGGTTGGATGTTTGTTACTCAATCACGCCACAATGGCTGAACGGATATGAATGGAATTTGGCACACGCATAGTACTTTACCTGGAATAACATATAGGATACTTTTTATACCCATATACTCATAACCAAAAAGGGGGAAAATGTAAATGGCAGCCATTCTTACACTTTTAATGGCAGGGTTCTCAAACTTTGCACAGTTAGTCACTGGGTGACTGAGATTAATATTCAGGAAAGTGGGTGGAGCCTACAAAAGCCAATCAAAATCCCCCTATTAATTTTAAAGGGGAATATTTCATTGCTGCCATTCTTGCACTGTTAATGGCACAAGCTTTAAACCTGGTACAGTTGGTCATTGGGTGACTGGGATTCAAATTTAGAAAAGTGGGTGGAGCCACAGACAATTAGATTTGTTTCATTTCAATGCAAATTATTGATGCCAAAGACCGCAAAGCTCACAAACTTGGTCAGTGAGTGTTTGTGTGTTAGGGTTAGAAAAAGTGGGTGGAGCCAACACCAGCCAAATACATACCTGGGCAACGCCGGGCCATCAGTTAGTTTCTCCCATTAGTGTTTATGCATTTTTAGTTACAGTCCATATAGTTATAGCAAGGTAGAGGCTGTGAAATGCTTAGTGTTTTACTTCCTATTCACTGTCACCTTTGTGACAACAAAACATAAATATGTACTCCAGTTAGTGTTGATGTTTTAAGTCACAGTCCATCCAGTTATAAAGAAGGGTCTGTGATTTGCCTAGTGCCTTTCTTCCAAGTTACTGTAAGTGCTGTAAAACAATATAATCATTTAACCCAATTAACATAGGTCTATTATTAGTCACAGTCTGCCCAGTTATACAGGGGAGGAGTCTTGTAATTTGGTTAGTTAGTGTTACTTTTACCATTCACAAATTTCACCTGTTTTTCTCTAAAAAAAATTCTCAAAAATTATTTTCTGCATCAAAGGGCATGTTAAAGGGGGGGAATCAAAATCCAGCCAGGGGGCGCTGTTATTCCTAATTAAGGATGCAAGTCAATGCTGGAGGACAGGTAAATATTTCTAACTGAGCCGTCATTTCTAACTGCTTTAATGATTTTCTGTTACATTTAAGTTTTTAAGGTCAGAGCTCTCCAAACAGAATTGCATTTTACACTTTTTTTTCCCCCCGGTGGAGATATTTATTGTGCTTCCAGACCAGCTTCCTATTCCGACAGTAAACCGCCAACATTAAGCAGAATTACTTAATAGGCCTAAATATGCTGGTGGCAAAAAATAGCTTCCACAGCCTCGGCCTCCAGTAAATCACCTCCAGCCTCGCAATCTGCAAAGCAAATTTTAAGTTCAGATAAATGTCAGGCATTTTTTTTCACTATTGCTGTTTTTAATGTAACAATCTTCAAGTAAGGGGGGAGGGGAGAGAG
This sequence comes from Hyperolius riggenbachi, assembly GCF_040937935.1. Lineage (NCBI taxonomy): Eukaryota > Metazoa > Chordata > Amphibia > Anura > Hyperoliidae > Hyperolius > Hyperolius riggenbachi. The sequence continues at coordinate 419,969,527 of NC_090650.1, forward strand.
AGGGAGGGGGGAGAGAGGGGGAGAGTGAGAGAGAGAGAGAGAGAAAGAGTGGGAGGAGAAAGAGAGAGGGAAGAGAGAAAGAGAGGGAGGAAAGAGAGACCGAGAGAGAGACGGGGAGGAGAGGGAGAGAGAGCGAGGGAGGAGAGAGAGAGAGTGGGAGAGAGAAAGAGACGGGGAGAGAGATAGAGAGAGAGAGATGGGGAGAGGGAGGGGGAGAGAGAGAGAGATGGAGAGAGAATGGGGGAGAAAGAGAGATGGGGAGAGGGAGGGAGAGAGAGAGAGAGATGGAGAGAGAGAGAGTGGGGGAGAGAGAGAGAGAGAGAAATGGGGAGAGGGAGGGAGAGAGAGAGAGAGAGTGGGAGAGAGAGAGAGAGAGTGGGAGAGAGAGAAGAGAGAGAGAGAGAGGACTGTGAGGTCGCTTAAAGTGTACCAGAAATGATTACATCTAAAGATTCGTTACTTACCCGGGCTTCCTCCAGCCCATAAACACATGTGAGTCCCACGCCATCCTCCCGCGGTCTGCTGTTGAGCCGCGATCAGCCCCGGTAATTGCTTTAGTCGTGTCAGTTTGGGACTTACACGCATGCGCAGAAGACCTAAACTGATGCGACTGAGTTTCTTACCGGTGCTGATCACGGCAGACCGCAGGAGGACGGCAAGGGACTCAGACGGGCTTATGGAGCTGGAGGAAGCCCAGTTTAAGTATTGAATCTTTAGATGTAATCATCTCTGGTACACTTTAAAGTGGAACTGAACTCTTGCACAGGACAGAAGGAAAAGATGTAGAAATCAACTTCAACTTCCACTGAATAGCTGTACGGGACTCCTTGGGCAATCTTTGCAACTACTGTAGTAATTCTGAGGATGAACACATCCATAGTGCGCATGGACTCATGCATGCACAGTACGGATCAGGGCCGGTGCTGGCATCGAGGAAAAGGGGGCAATTGCCCCGGGGCCCTGACTGTTCCAGTGGCCCCGCACTGCCAGACCTTCCGGTACCCTCCCCTGACTGCTCCTCATGGCCCCCACATGTTCAGTAGTTCAGCTGCCTTGAAACCTATCCCGGCGGCTGCTCCGTCCCGATCTCTGTCTTCAGCCATACTGCCTGCCTCTACTCCATGCCTGGCACATGTTATTTACACATAACATGTGCCGTATGGAGAAGACGCAGGCAACTGGGCTGAAGTCGGAGATCAGGATGGAGCAGCCGTCGGGATAGGTGAGAGTATGCATACGTTAAAAAAGGCCGTCGGGAAATAAGGGCACAGGGTTTTAAACGATAAGCATGAATAGCGTTTAAAAAAAATTGTGCTATACTTCGTTTAAAAATAATGTTTTATAAAGTTATAAATTATTAAATAATGTGTATGAAATCGGCAATTGTAAAAACGTTAATCTTCCCTGTTTAAAAAGTGAAATGTATAATAACATTTTATAAAAGATTAATAAGAATTTTACTAAAGCTATACCTAACCCTACTCTCATACAGAACCCTCCCTGTACCTACCCCTAACCCCTAGACCCCCCTGGTGGTGCCTAAACCTAACCACCCCCCTGGTGGTGCCTAAACCTAAGACCCCCTGGTGGTGCCTAATCCTAAGACCCCCCTGGTGGTGCCTAACCCTAAGATCCCCCTGGTTGTGCCTAAACCTAAGACTCCCCTGGTGGTGCCTAACCCTAAGACCATCCTGGTGGTGCCTAAACCTAACCACCCCCCTGGTGGTGCCTAAACCTAAGACCCCCCTGGTGGTGCCTAACCCTAAGACCCCCCCTGGTGGTCCCTAACCCTAAGACCCCCCTGGTGGTGCCTAACCCTAAGATCCCCCTGGTGGTGCCTAAACCTAAGACCCCCCTGGTGGTGCCTAAACCTAAGACCCCGCTGTGATAAGCATTAATAACGTTTGTAAAAAATATTGTGCTGTTTTTCGTTTAAATAATGTTTTAAAAAAGATTGTACTGTTTTTCGTTTAAAAATAATGTTTACAAAATTATAAATGATTAAATAATGTGTAATCATGAGAAGCAGTTATAAAACAGTAAAAGTCTCCGGGCGCCACTTGTAAAACGTTATTTTTCTCCGGCGCCCTTTTTTCCTGTCGGGCGCCCATTAAACGATATTTATTATGGGAGTGAATGGCGGCGCCCTTTTTGTCCACTTGCCTCAGGCGCCCGAATTTACTGTTTTCGATTTCAAGGCAGCTGAACTACTGAACATGCTAGGGCCAAGTGGAGCAGTTGGGAAGGCCACCTGGGGGGGGGGGGGTAGTCTGGCGGCACGGGGGCCACAAGTTAGGTTTGCCCCAGAGCCCCCATGTGGCTTAAACCGGCCATGGTACAAATATAATGGTCCTCTACACTACTTAGTGATGGAAGTGGTTCCAAAGATTGCCCGAGGAGTCCTGCACAGCGATTGGACCGAGAAGGTTGAATAGCTACCAGCAGTGACGGTGCTGCAACAATGAGCCGGACGGAGGAGTGGGAAGCCTCAATATACTATCCAGAGCATTCCCTTAGCTTAGGTAAGTATCAAATATTTGAAATATCCCTTTTATTTCTGTAGTTGTGAAATATCGCCCACGCTCCGCTCTGCTTCAGCTGTCCCCTTCACACTTTGGATACATTTTTTGGGCTTTTTTTATGCTTCTCTTGCCGCGACAGGTAGAGGACATGACGGAATGTTTTTATTTTCATGGTAGTGTGATCAAATGTAATATTATTGATGATTTATTGCCTTTGGAAAGCCCCCAGCAGCCCCAGCTGGTGTTCCCGTCCACATAGCCGTATAACATAAGATATTACATTCTCGGGTTACGGCCTCTACTTCATATTTTGTAAAACAGAAAAAAACATTGTTAGAAGCTGTCAGAGACACATAGATCACGCCGTCCTCACAGTGAGCGGAGCGGAGAGGCAGCCGAAGCACTTCCATCTGTATAAATAGGTGTGAGGAGAGGTGTGAGTGACGCCACCCAAGCCCAACACAATGAGATAACCGCATGGGCCTGAGGGAGAAGGCGCAGCACGAGGTCCAGGTACAGGAATGAGGGGCAATAACATGCAGGAGGCAGAGGAACCAGAAATTATGGTTGTTAAACTTTATAAAGTGCAAACATATTACACAGCACTGTACAATGGTAGCAGGAAAATTCAGGCACCCACTAGTGGTGCATTGTCATAGGCGTCCATTAATGTAGCCAGGGCAAGATTTACATCACAAGAGCCTATAGGCACAGATGTCCTGGCACCCTAGACTCCACCCTCCATGAACCTAAAAATAGTCCCTCCGAATTGCATTGCAAGCCTAGCCTAGCTGTCACTTCTCCCTTACTTCCCTTGCCCGTTATAGGTAGCTACAGGTGCCCCTTAGCATTAGGTAGCCAGAGGTAGTTAGTGGTGCTCGTGACTGAAGGGAGATCTCTTCAGTGGAATGCAGAGACCTGGGTGAGTAACCTCTCATTTACACTCTACTCGGGACACTGCATAGGGAAGGCAGGAAGGAGGCACTAGAGGAGGGGACTGAGCCGCCCTTCCATCAGAGATGCCTGTAGGTACCTGCCTACAGTGCCTGAGGGCCTTTTTCCACTGCACAGCTCAATCGCAAATCGCTACGGTTGTTTCTTTACCATAGAAATCATGAGAAGTACTTTCCTTTATAGTGATTCGATTTGTAAATTGCGAAGACCCAATCACTTTCTGGAGCGATTTTAAGAGGGATAATGCAATGCAAAGGAAAAATCGCGATCGCATAACAAAATTAATGAAAAATATTAATAGCAATCGCTGGGGTATGTGGTTTGTGATTGCGATTGCTAGTGGAAAAGGGCCCTTATGGTAAATCTGGCCCTGAAAGTGGTGGTATTAAGAGGAAATTTGGGCACCTGTGGCGTCTGATAAATAGATTTCTGGTCCAGCACCTGATGTTTATCCGGCTCCGCAGGCACCCAAATACCGCTCAATGCTGCTATTTCAATGGCCCGAAAAATTATGTTTTAAAAAAGAAAACAAATTTCTTTGACAATTGGCAGTGGTGGCTAAGGTTAGGCAATGGGGGTGGTGGTTAAGGTTAGTTGTTGAGGAGTGGTTATGGCTAGGTATCAGGTAGGATGTTTGGCGGTTAGGATTAGTCGCCAGGCTTTTTTAGTTAGATTTAGAGGTGGGCCCCTAGACATTTTCCAGGCCTTAGGCAGCTGCTAGACTTGCCTTGTGGATGATCCGGCTCTAGTTCGGTGAAGTGATTATTGAAGCTATCAGTTTAGAGGTAATGGTTAGGCCAAGAATTAAAGGGCAACTGAAAGCTGAATATGGAGCCTGACATATTTGTTTCCTGTTGAACAACACCAGTTTCCTGGCAGCCCTGCTGATCTATTTGGCTGTACAGTACACCAGAAACAAGCATGCAGCTAATCAGAAACACCTGATCTGCTGCATGCTTGTTCAGGGTCTATGGCTAAAAGTATTAGAGGCAGAGTATGAGCAGGTTGGCCAGGCAACTGATATTGCTTAAAAGGAAATAAAAACGGCAGCCTCCTGGCGTTGCTAGGACCTGAAGAGATTTGGGGCACTCCAACCGGAAAATGGGTGTGGCCACGCACCAGAATGTGGGTTTGGTCATGGGTGGAGCCAAATTTACATGAACTTAACAGTGGTCTAAGTAGGCCTGCCCAGCAAAATGTTGGATGAAGCCCCCTCTCCATTAATACATAAGCAAAAATACTAAAAATGCTGCATATCACATAAGTAGGCAGTGTCGCTCAAACATAACTAGGCAGAGTTACCTGGCTTCTGTGCTGGCTAGTCTGGCTTTCTGCTGGGTGAGCTGGCCTGCTGCCAGGTTATCTGGCAATCTCCCCATAGCATTCCCTGACCTTCTAGTGGACCCTCTCCCATGCTCCCACGGGCCTCCCATTCAGGCACCACAACTCCCAGCATGCCCCATAAAAGAACCACAGCTCCCTGCATGCCCCCTTAAAGGCATCACAGCACCCAACATACCCCCCATTGATGCACTGCAGCTCCCACCATGGCCGCCATTGAGGCAACACAGCCGACTCTGCCTGGGGGACATCTAGGGCACCCAAGAATAGATCCAGGGCATGTGCCACTGATCTTTGAGTCTAGCAACGCCTCTGAGCCTCCATATCCCTCTCATTTCAGTTGTGCTTTAAGGGTTGGTTGAGGCATCATTTATCTTGAGGTATATTCCTGTCTTTAGACGTTTAGAGCAGGTTAAAGTTTATGATTCGGGGTTAATTTACAATTTGGGGTTCAGTTAAGGCTTGTTTGGAATAGAAATGTGTTGGCCTGGAATGTGGTTGTCTCAAAATATCGACACCAAATTTAGAGTGTAACATGCCCACCTCCATGTGGACTTCATGTCTTTACTTTAGCTTGGTGGGTCCCCCCCAGTCTTTGGCGCTAAATCTATGATCATTCCGTTATTAATACCACCATCCTCAAATTTTAAATGGAATGGAAATGAGAACACAAACAACAATAGAAGGAAACCAGAGAGGGGGGGAAAGTCGCCAATTAAAATTCCAGAATCAAAGCGTCCGGGTTACATAAGTTTATGGACAGAATATTTCTATAGAAAGCAGCTTATGGGAAGGCTATAAAAGTCTGGAGTTTCCATGTCAGACAACATCCTGCCAGACTTAATGCATTTGTCAGTCCTGCTGGGAGAGCTGTGAAAATTCGCCATGTGAAATCAAGACCGGCGAATGGAGCTCCCCGAGGAGGAGGAGAGGAGATCATTGATGATGATGACAATGATGATAGCTAGAATTAAGGCTAAAGCGGAAATGACTGCCCAGCGTTAATACATAAAAAAAGCAAAAAAAAACAATTAACCCTCCGCACACTCACATGCAAATGTTCAAACAATTGCATTCACAGATTCTCTCATCCAGGCACAACTGTTATCCCTACAGCTAAGTTAAAAGCCGGGATCTTAGTTCATAGAAGATTGAATGCATTCCCATACCTACACTGCGCAGAAGTACCCAGGTAATCGTAGGTGTCCTAACTCTGGCCCTGTAACATGCATAGTGCAGACAGACATGCAAACATTCATTGCATTAAATCTATCTAAAAATTAGGAGCACACATCCTGACGTCCTCTCCTGGGGAGGACTGGCCAGGGGGGAGATTTCCCCCCAGGCTGCCTCTCATTTAATGATTTAGGGCTAGTAAAGGGCCTGGTGCATTCAGGTTTTTGTATAAGGCAATGTGAACCACTAGGTTAGGCCCGGTTCACACTTGCGGTTTTGCAAAAACCGCACCGGATGTCCGGACCGCACCGGAGCCGGATCGGACCTGAACCGTACGGTTCCTGTCCGGATCCGGTCCGGTTGCATACGGTTTCCGTGCGGTATGAACACGGTTGCGGTCCGGATCCGGATTCTAAAAGAGATAACAACCTGTATAAAAACAAAAAAAAATGTTGGGGTCTGGGAGGTCAGCAGAAGGGGGACCTGTGGAATCAGGCCCTCCGCTGTTTAGCACTCACCTCCACCTCCAACATGCTGCCAACATCTCCAGCTCGTGCTGCTCCACTCCAAAATGGTTGCCCATGTGTCCCCGCTACAATATCGCCGCAACAATCCTCATAGGAAGTGGGGTAGAACATCCGGATTTTTTGCCAGTGTGTTGTGCGCTCTCCGGTTCTCATTGGTTTCCATTGGCCGGATGGTGCAGTCCGGCTCCGCCCCGGATACGGCTGCCGGAGGAGCCGGACCAAAAAATAGCGCATGTTGGAACGGACACCGGAGTCCGGATCCGGTCCGGCTCCGGTCCGGACGAAACGGACACATGTGAACCCTGGCATAGACTTACATTGCTATGCCGTGCGTCCGTTTCGTCCGGCCAGCATGCGGTGCGGCTCCGGCACGGCTATTCCGGATAGCCACCGCTAATGTGAACCGGGCCTTAGCTGTCTGAGAAAAATAAAAGCACAATTAGAGAGCAATTAGAGGGCAGGCAAGCTGGTAAACATACACAGCATGATGCAGAGCAGAAGCTAACCTGCAGGGTCCGTGGGTAAAACATTTGTCCGGTCTCTCACAGTCCCTCTTTGGACATAATTGTGTGTTTGGAGGGGGTTAGCTTTGGGGAATTAAGGTGGCCATACATCTGTTGAATGGGCGATCAACTGTTTTGATAATTATTATCGAATTCGATTAAAATCGGTGCCACCACAAGCATGCCCAATCAATGATTTCACTTATTTCAGGCGGAAATTGGTCGAGTTTGAGATGCTGGGAAATCTCAGGCCGATGTGGTTGATCAGGTGCACAGCGGTAACGGCATGAGATAATCATGAAATACGGACACAATGGAAACCCCTGGCTGTCATCCCTCCAAATGTATTATGTGACCCTGATGCCTGTGCATTTATACTTTCATGCAGCACTGTCCTGCAAGCGTCCGTGCTGTATTTCCGCATTGGCGCAACATGTTGGTACCAGCATATAGCATGTGGGGTGCATGTGTGACGTCATTTAGGCTGAGGCTGCCATGAAAATGGGCCTCTAGTTTGTGTTTTCCACCAGGCCAAAAGGTCCCAGTCCTCCCCTGGTCCTCTCCTGGGACAGATAGCGCATCTTACCAATCGCACAAGGGAGCTAACGTAATGTATCCATGCGCACCATGCACATACACCAGCATAAGCTGTGTGCATGCTGACAAAAAACACAGACAGAGGAAGGAGGGAGTGCGCTGGTTCGAACTCTGGCCACAAGGGGTCAGTAACAAGAAAAAACCACATACAGTATATCCAGTTAGGACATTTAAATAACAAACAAACACAGAACATTTATATCGCGCTTTTCTCCTGGCGGACTCAAAGGGCCAGAGCTGCAGCCACTCGGACGCGCTCTATAGGCAGTAGCAGTGTTAGGGAGTCTTGCTCAAGGTCTCCTACTCAATAGGTGCTGGCTTACTGAACAGGCAGAGCCGAGATTCAAACCCAGGTCTACTGTGTCAGAGGCAGAGCCCTTAGCCATTACACCTTCCAGCCACCAATAAATAACCAAGGAAAGGGATGTGGCCAGAAAAATATCAGAAAACAATTAGTCCTTTGCACACTCACATGCAAATGTTCAAAGAAATGCATTGACAAATTCACTCGTACAGGAACCCCTGTTATCCCTACAACAAATTAAAAGCCGGGGCCACAAGGGTCAGTAACAAGAAAAAAAATACATATACTGTATCCAGGCACATGACCTCAAGTTATGCGCAGTGTTGGTGACGAAGCAAGGGAATGCATTATTTTGTAATTAAGACCCCAGCTTTTAACTTAGCTGTAGGGATGGCAGTGGTGCCTGGATGATTGAGCTCTGGTTCACCAAGAGCTTGCTGGGTACTCTGTGATTCATGTGAATGTATTTGTTTAAACATTTGCATGTGAGTGTGCAAATCACTAATACCTAACTGGGATTTAAAGAACTGTTTGTTAGCTCAGGTTTAGGATTTAATGTCAGTTTCATGCAAAAATGCCATTTTTTGTTCACAAAACTCCTGTGAAGATTAGAATTTCATGATTATTCAAGTATTCATGTAATATATATCAGTGTAGATCTCCCATCATTCCCTGGAGGATACTACCATGTGCAGAACAATTGCAACAACCTCCCCCCATGAGACCACTCCCCTCCCATGGTGCCTTCCCTGATTGGTCTTGTATGATTTACAGATAGGAGTAACTCAGAAGTTGTGTAGCCAAGTACAGCGCCTCTGTCTGGTCTTTTAATTTGGTCAAGCACAGGCATTGCTTGCTTCTGTTGTTATGGAGTTACAGAATAGTTAGGATTACCTTCTGCAGGACTGAAGGAGGCCTGGTGGTGGTCAACAAATAGTATTAGGCAGCCAGAGGTGCCCCCTCAGTGTCATAGATAGTCAGAGAGGTACCCCATAGCATTAGGTAGCTAGAAGGGCCCACCATTTTAGGTAGGCAGAGGTGGTCCCCAGTATTAGGTAGCCAGATGTGCCTTCCATACAGAATGGTGAGCAGAGAAATAACTCACCTGTCCATACTCCAGCAAAGCAGTTTTCCTTCATCCTCATCAGCATCCCCACTTTGATGGCTCTAGCAGTGTGTCCCCTCATATGACCGGCTGGTTTGTGCTTGTGGATCATGTGATAAGTCTTTGCTGGAGCCATGACGACAGAATGGAGAGTAGGAAGGAGCATCATGTCACTGGAGTGGGTAAAGGTGAGTGACCTCTCCATAGACTCTGCTCCCCTGGGAACTCTGCAGTGCAGGGAGCCTGCCACGGGTCTCCATGAGGCCTACAGTTTTCCCCGTTATCACCAGGTAGTCCCTTAGAGCCTTTCCAGTACTCTGTGCAGCGCCTTGTTCCACTGCCGGGCTCCCATTGTAGCGGTCTGACTGTAATGTCGAGGAATCCTTTGGGTCTCCTCTGAAAGTACTCAGATCTCCTTGGAAGGCTGCAGAAGTACTTGTGACTCCTTGGTAGGCTGTGGAAGTGCCTGGGTCTCTGATTACTTCCGAAGATGACCGACTCCATACTGTGCACGTGCAAGGACGGACTCTGCTCATCTTTGGAAGTACACAGAGACCCGAGTACTTCCGCAGCCTTTCGGGGAGATGCAAATATGCAGCTGGCCGGAGATTTGAACAGGGGGCCCAGCGGTGGAAGGAGGAGATTGAGAGAGGACACGGAATGTCTGGAAGTGTTGTGCACAGGCATTGCTTGGAAAGAAATGTGACCGCCCATGTGCAGAACACTCCCGACCTTGGCTGCTTTGGAGCGGGATCGAGCAGGGACTAAAGACGCAGGTCTTATATGTCTTATAGTCTGGAGCCTTTTATATCCTGAAAAATACAGTAAGTTATCATTTGTGAATTACTTATGTGCGTAACATATTACAGCATGTTATTAACGAACAGTAATTCATTCATGACCACTATGGTGAAAAATGTTAACATTTGAAATACATGTGAACACATACAACTAAGAAGTATGTTTCTTCCAGTGTAAAATGAGCCATAAATGACTTTTCTCCTATGCTGCTGTCACTTACAGTAGGTAGTAGAAATCTGACAGAACCGACAGGTTATGAACTAGTCCATCTCGCCATGGGGGGTTTTCAGCAAGGCTTTTATCTATATATATAAAATCGGATGTATGTATGTGTGTGTGTGTATGTGTGTGTGTATGTGTGTGTGTGTGTGTGTGTGTGTGTGTGTGTGTGTGTGTGTGTGTGTGTGTGTGTGTGTGTGTGTGTGTGTGTGTGTGTGTGTATGTGCCGCGATCACGCGAAAACGGCTTGACCGATTTGAACGAAACTTGGTATACAGATCCCTCACTACCTGGGATGATATGTTCTGGGGGTCTCGCGGCCCCCCTGCACACCTGGGCGGAGCTACAAACAGCAAATCAGATTTCACCCATTCAAGTCAATGGAAAAAATGGAAAAGGCTGCCATTCTCACAGTAATCAAGCCAGAGTCCCCACACTTGGCACAGTTGGTCACTTGGTGACCGATGTTGCAAATCTAGGAAAAGTGGGCGGAGCATAAAACAGCCAATCAAATTTCAGCCGTTCATTTTAAATGGAAAAATGTAAATTGCAGCCATTCTTAGACTGTTAATCGCAGGGTTCTCAACCTTGCCACAGTTGGTCACTGGGTGAATGCGATTAAGATTCAAGAAAGTGGGTGGAGCCTACAACTGCCAATCAAAATTCACCTATTGATTTTCAAGGGGAATATTAAAACTGCTGCCATTCTTACACTGTTAGTGGCAGAGGCTTCAAACCTGGTACAGTTGGTCATTGGGTGACTGGGGTCCAAATTCACTAAAGGGGCGGGGCCACAAACAGCCAATCAGATTTCCTTGCTGGATAAACTGCTTCCATTCACACATTTTTGATGCCACGAACCTGAAAGCTCACAAACTTGGTCATTGAGTGACTGTGTGTCAAGCTTACAAAAAGTGGGCGGAGCCAAAAATAAAGTTCACTAGGAAAATATAAACTGCAGCCATTTTTACACTGTTTCTGGCAGGGTTCTCAAACTTTGCACAGTTGGTCACTGGGTGAATGGGATGAATATTCAAGAGTGGGTGGAGCCTACAACAGCCAATTAAAATTCACCTGTTGATTTTCAAAGGGAATATTTACATTGCTGCCATTCTTACACTGTTAATAGCAGATGCTTCAAACCTGGTACTGTTAGTCACTGGGTGACTGGGGTTCAAATTCGGAAAGGGGGCGGAGACACAAACAGCCAATCAGATTTGTTTAATTTCAATGAGAATATACAAATAATTGATACCAAAAGCCCAAAGCTCATAAACTTGATCATTGAGTGACTGTATGTTAAGGTTAGAAAAAGTGGGCGGAGCCAACAACTGCATTTTATCCCAGGGAAAATATAAACTGCAGCCATTCTTACACTTTAAATGGCGGGGTTCCCAAACTTGACACAGTGGGTCACTGGGTGACTGGGATTAATATTCAGAAATGTGGGTGGAGCCAATAACAGCCAATCAAATTTCACCTATTGATTTTCAAGGGAAATATTTACATTGCTACCATTCTTACACTGTTAATGGCAGAGGCCTCTTAGCTGATAGGTGACTGGGGTCCAAATTTACTAAAGGGGGCGGAGCCACAAACAGCTATTCAGATTTGTTAGATTGATTTCAGCCATTCTGTTATTGGCAGGGTTCTCAAACGTGACACAGTTGGTCAATGGATGAATGGGATTAATAGTCAGGAAAGTGGGTGGAACCTACAACAGCCAATCAAAATTCACCTATTGATTTTTAAGAGAAATATTGAACCTGCTGCCACTCTTACACTAATAATGGCAGAAACCTCAAACCAGCTACATTCAGTCATGAAGTGGCTGGGGTTCAAATGCAGTAAAGGGGTGGAGCCACAAACAGCCAATCAGATTACTTTACTGGATAAACTGCTACCATTCACACAATTTTGATGGCAGAAACCCAAAAGCTTAAAACTTGGTCACTGGGATTTTCTGGGATTTATATTCAAAAAAGTGGGTGGAGCCAAAAAAGAAAATCAAAATTCACCTGTTGATTTTCAAGGGGAATATTTACATTGCTGCCATTCTTGCACTGTTAATGGTACAAGCCTCAAACCTGGTACAGTTGGTCATTGGGTCACTGGGGTTCAAATTCAGAAAAAGGGGTGCAGCTACAAACAGCCAATCAGATTTGTTTCATCTCACTGGTAAATTACAAATTATTGATGCCAAGGACCACAGAGCTCACAGACTTGGTCATTGAGTGACTGTGTGTCAAGGTTACAAAAATTGGGCGGAGCCAAAAACAAATTTCACTAGGAAAATATAAACTGCAGCCATTCTTACACTGTTAATGGCAAGGGTTCTCAAACTTTGCCCAGATGGTCACTGGGTGACTGAGATTAATATTATGGGAAGTGGGTGAAGCCTATAACAGCCAATCAAAATTCACCTGTTTATTTTCAAGGGGAATATTTAAATTGCTTCTATTTTTGCTCTATTAATAGCAGATGCCTCAAACCTGCTACAGTTGGTCATTGGGTCACTGGGGTTCAAATGCCAGAGAGATGCAGAGCCACAAACAGCCAATCTGATTTGCTTAATTTCTATGGGAATATACAAATTATTGATGACAAAGATCCCAAAGTTCACAAACTTAGTCATTAAGTAATTGTGTGTTAGGGTTAGAAAAAGTGGCCGGAGCTAACACCAGCCAAATACATACCCGGGCAACACCGATTCATCAGCTATTATTCATAAAAGTGGATGGAGCCTACAAAAGCCAATCAAAATTAATCTATTGATTTTCAAGGGAAGTATTTCATTACTGCCATTCTTGCACTGTTAATGGCACAAGCCCCACACTGGGTACAGTTATTTATTGGGTGACTGGGGTTCAACTGCAGAAAAGGGGTGGAGACACAAACAGCCCATAAGATTTGTTTCATTTCAATGCAAATTATTGATGCCAAAGACTGCAAAGCTCACAAATTTGATCACTGAAGTAATTGTCTGTTACTATTACAAAAAGTGGGCATAGCCAACGCCAGCCAAATACATACCCAGGCAATGCTGGGTCATCAGTGGGCGGAGACAAATAGAAATTTCACTGGGAAAATGTAAACTACAGCCATTCTTACACTGTTAACGGTAGGGTTCTCAAACTTTGCACAGTTGGTCACTGGGTGACTGGGATTAATATTCATAAAAGAGGGTGGAGCCTACAAAAGCCAATCCAAATTCATTTATTGCTTTTCAAGGGGCATATTCAATTGCTGCCATTCTTGCACTGTTAAGGACACAAGCTTAAAACCTGGTACAGTTGGTCATTTGGTGACTGGGCTTCAAAATCAGAAAAGAGGGCGGAGCCACAGCCAATCAGATTTGTTTTATTTCAATGCAAATTATTGATGCCAAACAATGCAAAGCTCACAAATTAGGTCATTGAGTCATTGGCCTCAATTCACTAAACTTATCTCCTGTCTTTAATAACTCTTCTAGAGTTGTTACCATGGTGATAAGGCATGTAGTATTCAGGAAACATTTTACCTCAGGCAAGCCTAAAGTTAACTCTTCTGTCTTTAAATTAACTCTCCAATCCTTAAAATAACTCCAGAGTTAAAGACAGGCTGTTAATTAGCTGCATGTGAAAATAACTACAGAGGAGGTAAATTAACTACAGAGGAGGTAAATTAACTACAGGAGAGGTAACTTAAGGAATGAAGAGGTAAGATAACTCTCTCACGTGTGGAGGTAAGTTTTCTCTTGCCTTATTATCTCCAGCATGATCTTAGTGAATTGAGGCCATTGTGTGTTAGGGTTAGAAAAGTGGGCGGAGTCAACACCAACCAAATACATACCCGGGCAACGCCGGGCGTCCAGCTAGTTCTTTATAAAGACACTCCCTGAAAAAGGATTTAAAGAATGAAGCTGGCCAGCTTTCCTGCTCGCTGCACACTTTTTTGGCAGTTAGACGAGCAACTTCCATTCACTAAGTGCTTTTGAAACTAAACAAAACCCTGAAAATCCCCCATGAGGAGATGGGCTAGTCCAAAATCTGTTGGTTCTATCAGATTTCTACTACCTACTGTAAGTGACAGCAACATAGGAGAAAAGTAATGTATGGCTCATTTTACTCTGGAAGAAACATTTTTCTTATGTGTATGTGTTTACATGTATTTTACATTTTAAGATTTTCGCGATAGTGATCTACCATTTATAAGTTATACTATTTATTGTGAGACATTTTATTAGATTAAATATACCATAATATTCATAGTAAACCTAGGAGCAGTTAGTAAAAGTTGTTTTTAATTTCCCTAATTCTCTTATGATTAAGTCCAGCACCCCAGCAAACAAGGACCCTGGTTGGTTTAGAGAGGCCGGATAACAGAGACGTTTTGGCATGACTCTGCGACTTCTCAAATATCTGCGGATATTGGCAACTAATATTAATTTTTATTATGCAAACTTAATAACCCGTGCTAAAGAAGCCTGAAACAGCTGTCTGCAAGTTGGATTATTATTATACTGCAGAATTTACAAGCTGTAGGTATGCGATAAACCAACAGTTCTGGAGTACATCCAGCTTACAGGGGTATTCAGGAACAATCTGCATATTCGACATGGTGTTCTGAAGTGAAGTATTATGGGTATTACTTCTTGTTAATGTGTTGGTGAATAGTGAATATGTTACAGCCAGAACCCTTTAGATTGTAAGCTTGCAAGGGCAGGGTCATCCTCCTAATGTTTACTGTTTTTGTTGCAATATTTGTGCTGCTTGAGACTCTGCTGTATATTTTTTGGTTGTACCTATGTGTCCCGAGTTGTCTTACTGTACTTTTTAACGTTTTTAAAGTGCTGCGGAATATGTTGGCGCTATATAAATAAATTATAATAATAACCTGTGTGTGTGGGGGGGGGGGGGGGGGGATGGAGTTGTGGTCAAGGGGACCCCCAGATTTTGTTATAAAAAGCACATTTTGTTATTTAAAAATAGATGGTGAATATGTTACATCCAGAACCCGAAGTCTGGCCACTTCAGGTTCTGGCCAGTCAAAGCTAGAAATGGCCGTGTCACTGCGGCCAATGCCCGAAATTAATCCAATCTTGGTGGCTCCACTTCTTAATCTCTGGCTCCTCCCCCCTGCCCCCCTCCTATTAGCTTCTGTCAGCACCCAGAGTCATTTGTCATAGCAGGGAAGCAGAGCGGGAACGCTACAGACATGACTTCTGCCAGCACCCGCTCTACAGGAACACACATCCTGAATCCCTGCTTCCCTGCTACGACGAACAACACGACTCTGGGTGCACGTGTGTCCCCAGCTGACAGAACTCAATAGGAGGTGGGCAGGGGGAGGAGCCAGAGATGAAGAAGCGGAGCCGCCAGGATTGGATTCATTTCGGCTATTGGCTGCAGTGAGACGGCCACTTCTAGTTTTGACCGGCCAGAACTCGAAGTGGCCGGACTTCAGGTTCTGGCTGTAACATAAATACCATCTATTTTAATATAACAGAATGTGCTTGGTATAACAAAATCTAGGGGCCCCCTTGACCGCAACTCCACCAACAACACCCCCCCACTAGGAACCTGTGCAGGGGGTTAACAGTGCCCGGAGTCCCTTCCCTGGGCCGGACATGCTGCCACTGGGGATCGCTACATGGGGCATCCCCCATTTCTCTGCCCCCATGCCAGCATAACAGATATCACAAGCCTGGCTGGTCCGCAGCCGCCCACCCTACTGTGCACATTAGGGGCGGCAGTGGCTATGGATACAGCGCGGGCACCCAAGGATAAAAAAAAAAAAAAAAAAAAAAAAAAGCAGTATTTGTATAGCGCCTTTCTCCTGTCGGACTCAAAGCGCTTGCGAGGCAGCCACTAGAGCGCACTCAGTAGGCAGTAGCAGTGTTAAGGAGACTTGCCCAAGAAACTCCTTACTGAAATAGGTGCTGGCTTACTGAACTGGAAGAGCCGAGATTTGAACCCAGGTCTCCTGTGTCAGAGGCAGAGCCCTTAACCATTACACTATCCAGCCACTGCTATGGATACCCATACTAAAGGGGGAGGGGATAGTGGAATGGGGAACACATGGCTACTTATACTAAAGAGGGAGAGGGTGGGGGAATAGCACAAGTGTACCTATACTAAGGGGGGGGGACATCAACTGGCAACCTTTACTGGGGGGGGATCATATGTATTTTGTGGGCAATTGCTGTGCTGCACATGTGCAGTAGTGTGCAGCTTGGCAAGGGAGACCTTTCAGGAACTGAGGGGCTGCCACCCTCCCCGCTAGGGTCACGAAGAAAAGGCAGCCAGTGGGCATGAAGACAGATCCACACCAACTGATGGAGCGCATTGGCCAGACAGGTGAGTTTGCTCTTCTGCCAGTATTCTGCAGGGCCCCCAGGGACCCCTATTCACCTATTCAGACCTGAAGCTCCCCGTCAAATGGCTCTGGGTTCCTGGGTGATTGACCAGTTTGTGCCTATAGAAGCACTGACCCTGCATAACATTACTGGTTATCTAACCTTTTTCCTAAGTCCTACCCACAGAGCCATAGCTTAGCAGTCAGTCATTACTTGTGATCTGACCCAACAGATTACTAATGACATCATCAGTGACATCATGGGACATCTATGCTGACACACAGATTGCATATGATTGTCTCTAATGTTTTTAAAGTTGCTGCTGTGTGTTTTTTAAGGCCTCAGAGGCGAAACTATAGGTAGGAGCAGACCGTGCAACTACAGGAGAGCTCAGGACTGTGGGGTCAGCCCAACCACTAACTCTCCCCAACAGTGTTACTTGCAAATTTTCATTAAAGTCATTTTCGCATCGAAAATCCTATATATTTGATTCGAGAAATTTCTTTGCAAAAAATAGCTGAAATTAAAATAATTTTTACCACGAAAACGTAAAAATATGGATATTTTTACAGAAAAAACGACAAATTGTGAAAAACTGTATTTTTAATGCACCTTTTTTTTTTAACGAGAAAAATGATAGCATTTATTTTCATGAACATTTTCGCTCATCACTACTCCCCAACACAAAAGTCCCTCCTTCAGATCAGGCGTTGTTGTGGCCACACTTGTTATGAGTGGGTTGAAAATACGCGTCCAGTGAAAAATGGCGCCGGCGAAATAATGGCGCTAGATCGCAGACGATAATGCTTTTAAAAACTATATTTTTCGTTTTAAAGAAATTAATCATTATTTTCGTTTTAGAGGGTTTTTTTTTGTTTTTCTTCTTTTAAAATGATATTTTTCATTTTTAAAAACTATTTTCGTTTTAGAGTTCCGTTTCTTGCTTCAGAACTCATAGTTAGCAGGGGCATGTGTGCCCCTGCTAAAATGCCGCTACCCCGCAGCTAAACAGGGGTCCCTTACCCCCCAAATCCCCTCTGTACAGAAGTCGGCGACACTTTTTAACAAACAAAAACGATAAATGGCGAGCGATAGCGGTTCTCTATGGGGCGCCTTTTTTTAACACCGGTGCCTGGCGCCATTTTTCACTGCCCCCGAAAATACTCACTAACAATGTTATATGACCTTTGGCAGGGTCACGAAAAAGGGAGGGCAAAAAAGACGTGAATGTTGGAGGGGGAAACATCAAAGCTTTGCTAGGGGCCCCTTGATTTGCAGCTATGACACAGTCAAGTGAATTATAGTGAAGACTAAAGATGTCCATATATTACTTAATATTGAAGTCCTCTCGACCTTCCTATTCGATAATCTTATCAAAAGCGGAAGAGAAAAGGATCCACCAGGACTGCTGTCAAAATCTCAGTTGCAAGGGCTTGATCAGGTGCATGAAAGTAATGGAGTTTGATTTCGTGATAACCGACCAGTGTCCCCCCATACCAATGCGCAGTGTGTAAGTCCCATCTCTCCGCTGGCATGCCCCCTGGCTTTCTCCAGTGTTTGGCACCACCACATGACACTGGCACATGTTATGAAATCACTATGTGCCGAGTCACATGGTACAGGCATTTGCTGTGAGTCTGTGATGCCAAACACCGAAGAGGCAAGGAGTCTCATCGGCGGAGAGGTGAGATTTTACATTGAACACAGAGGTGGGGGGTGGGTTGTGACGTCACATACACTTGGGGGGGGGGGCGACCTGGCATGTAGTCTGACCATTTTCAATAGATTTAAAGAGAATCTGTATTGTTAAAATCGCACAAAAGTAAACATACCAGTGCGTTAGGGGACATCTCCTATTACCCTCTGTCACAATTTCGCCGCTCCTCGCCGCATTAAAAGTGGTTAAAAACAGTTTTAAAAAGTTTGTTTATAAACAAACAAAATGGCCACCAAAACAGGAAGTAGGTTGATGTACAGTATGTCCACACATAGAAAATACATTCATACACAAGCAGGCTGTATACACCCTTCCTTTTGAATCTCAAGAGATCATTTGTGTGTTTCTTTCACCCTGCAGCTATCTTCCACTGAAGTGTCAGGCTGTTTCTTCCTGCAGAGTGCAGACAGCTCTGCCTGTATGTAATTCCTCAGTATGTGAAAGCCCAGCCAGCTCAGAGGAGGATTTATCCAGCTTGTAAAAGATAAGAGAGAAGAGAGAAGCTGCCCTAATCTAAATAATACACAGGCAGTGTGCAGAGAGGGGCCTGGAGGGGGGAGATGCATCACAGAACCACAACACTGAAGAACTTGGCAGCCTTCCAGACACAGGCTGACAAGTCTGACAAGAGAGAGATAAGTTGATTTATTACAGAGATGGTGATAGTAGAACGTGCTGCAGTAAGCCAGAACACATTAGAATAGCTTTTGGAACTTGTAGGATGATAAAAAACAGGATGCAATTTTTGTTACGGAGTCTCTTTAATGCTGAAATGTGTTGGAAATCACTGGGCAGCTTGTGGCCAGTCAATAGATCCCTCTCTGATCAGATTCTGTCAGAGAGGGATCTATCTAATGGTCGATATGGCCATACATTGAGTGATTTATGGAGGCCTTAAAGTGTACCAGAGCCAAAGTTCAGGTACAAATTGAGATACTTACCTAAAGGGAGAGAGAAGCCTCAGGGTCCTATTGAGGCTTCCCTTCCTGCTCTGATGTCCCTCGTTGCTGAGTGCAGCCCCCCGGAAGATTAGCGACAAGGCACTGTTGCTAATCATATCAAGGCCGCGCAGCTCCTCTTCTTGCAGCGCGGCTGCGCAGTAGATGTGTGAGTCCGTCTGCACATGTGCAGTAAGCCAGAGCCGCGAGTTCATGCTGCTGCACATATGGCCATGCTAGTGTCTCCACTGTGCTGTTACGCTGCAAAAAAAGGAGCTGTGCAGCCATGATGTGGAGAAGTGCTGCGCTCAGCGATGGGGAACATTGGACCACCGAGGAAAGCCTCAATGGAATCCTGAGGCTTCCCTCTCTTCAGGTAAGTATCTTATTTTGATCCCAAGCTTCGCCCCCGGGATCACTTTAAGTTATTTGGTGCCTGATAGAAATCCATTTATAAGGTTCTTCAGGGTTAGCACAATACAAATATATAAACAAAGATAACACAAGCATGAAGTTTTGGCAACGTTCTCTGGCTTCAGGTGATGCCACTCAAGGTCACCTTGAAGACTTCTGGAGGCATCCTGAATGCTTATGTTATGTGTTAGCTTTATATAGATTCGTGTATCGAAAATGTTGTAGCAGCCTTTTTATCGTAATGTTACTATGATTCTCTTGATCCGTAGAGAGTTCACAAAGTTGACATTGTGTGTGCAGCTGCTTCCAACTCTCACAGCTTCACCAAGATCTCTTGGCTGCTCCTCTTTAGGGACATCTGTTGGAGCTACTCTGGGTAAAAGTGACTTGAGGTCATGGGACTGGCGGGCCAAATTTAGGTAATGTCAACATGGAGGACATTGATGAAGCTGAAACGCCATGTTTTCCCCCCAAACAGATCAACTTTTACCAATGAAAAATAAAAATCTTCCTTTTCGGGGTAATTAATAGAGACAAATGTCTTTGGGAAGTGGCTGAGATGTTCCTGGTTTGGAGCCAATTGAGGATTAACTGACTTTTCCGAGTTTGTTTTTGTGAGATACAAATGATGTCATACCAGTAGTTCCATGTTTAAAGAGGACTTGACACTTCTAAATGATCTGATCCATTACAGAGTGTGGTTCTCCGGATGCTGGATGATTAAGCGTTTTTTAAATTCCCACACTGTAATTAAAATACAGTACATCGGCCACAATAATAATGCTGATATTTGCATGGCGCTTTTCTCCTGTCCGACTCAAAGCGCTTGAGAGCTGCAACCTTAAGGGCCCTTTTCCACCAGCGCGTTTACGCTGGCTGAATCGCAAAAACGCAAACCGCTAGCGATTTTACAATCGCTACGGTTTGCTTTTTAACATAGGAATCGCGGTAGGTAATTTCCACTACCGCGATTCGTTTTTTACTTGATCGCAATCGCGCCACGGAGCGACTTTTGCCGCGATTTTGCTATGCAGTGCATAGCATAGCAAAATCGCGTCCGCGAACGTCGCGGAATCGGCGGTAATTGCGATTCAGCAATCGCTAGCGTTCAGCGTGAACGCTAGCGATTGCTAGTGGAAAAGGGCCCTAAGGACACACTCAATATGCCACTCTACAGTGTTAGGAAGTCCTGCCCGAGGACTCCTTACCGAATAGGTACTGGCTTCAGGCAGGATTCGAACCCTGTTCTTCTATGTCAGAGGCGGAGCCCGTAAGCATTACATGATCCAGTCACTAGAAAGATAAGCATAGAACTCACGTGCTTTAGAAGCAGGTGTAGTCTTTACTCTTTGTGGGTTCCACATTACAAGGAAAAATAGTGAACTGGTAAGGGGCCTCCAGCACCCCTTTACTAGTTTTTGTTTACCACTATTCAGAACGCATACAGAGATGATCTTATCACTACAATACCAATAAATAGACTGAAGGAGAACCCCATGTGGGCCTCTCCAGTCCAGGAGCCCTGGTGAGGTCACAACCTTTGAATGCCCTGTTGCGACGTCACTGGCCTGGCCCTAATACTTTAAAGAGGAACTGTGATGAAAATAACAATGAATTGCTTATTATTATTATTATTTATTTATTTTTTCATTTTATTTAGTCAGTGTTTGCCCATCTTTCCTCACCTGGATTTACATTACAAATTTATCACATGGGGTGCCATCTTTTGCCTTGGCAGGTGTAGCTCTGTGGAATGTTTGTTTCTGAGAATTCCGAAGTCAGTGAAAATAATACCTGATTTCCCAGAATACTCAGGGAGGAGAATTTCACATATCTAATCAGCCTAGGCTAAGCATCACTGCTAGCGTGGGGCTACATACCAAAATACAGCAATATATAGATATAGTGTAAGGATCCCTCCTGTAGCATATTCTGTCCATTGCAGTGGAGCTGCAAACGGACAGATCTGGCTTATCTGCTTGCATTCGGTTGTGCATTTGCAATGGGTCTCATTGTCATTTGCAATCGCTCTGCAGTTCTGGGCAGCGCAGGATACTGTCATCATTCCACCAATTGCTTATTGCAGAGCTGCGGCCAGATAGCCCTGGATTTCCTGCATGCATGTTGTTACATAATTCTGCATGTATTTCTTATGGGGGTCCTTTGCATTCACAGCCAGCTAGCAAATGGTAAATAAGCCAGCTCAGGATTGAGTGATTACCATTCAGCTGTGTGGAGATTTGCATACCTGCATCCATTGGCTGATGTCAGCATAAAAGTCTGCCTCCCATCTCGTACCCCGCCCATCATAGCGGTCAGTACACTGATCTACTGGGCACCTTGTTACTCTGTATAGTTCTGTTATTGTAGTTCTATGCGACCTTATTACTTGTGCTTTAGCTAGTTCTTGATAAATATATATGCAGACTTGCTAATATATATTTATCCGTTAGTTGAGTGGTTTATTATTTTTCTTATCATTGTGTATTGCCTAGTTCCATGCTTGATGGACGTTCGCTGCATCTGAGGTGGATCAGTGAAGTCCATTATCCAGATAGCTTGGATTCTGCCATCACCACCTTGGTGACTGGTAGTATTACTGCTACTTTAGTTTCTGTGAACGTAACTATAGGCTGCAGTTGCTATTGGTTACGTTCTATCCTGTAGTCTTGCCTGGGTGGATGCTTGCTGGTGACTGTTGTTAGCCAGCTTTCTCTGCTTCTGTGGACGTGACTGTGAGCTGCGGTTGCTACTAGTTACGCTCCAATCTATAGTCCTGTCTTGTACCTGTCTGAGTGCTTGCTATCGCTAAGGCAGCACAGTGCGAACTAAGGCAGCGCAACATCGCACTGCGCTGCCATTGTGTTTTATTTGTAGCGATATCGGAAGCCCAGAGCTGCAGTTAATAATCGCTGTGTCTAGTAATTATCTGCCTTTTTTTATGTCCTTCATCAAGGCGTTGCTGTGCTGTATTCTGCAGACATTCATCCTGGCAGATAATTCGCCATCCATCTACCAGCTGCTGAGCTGGCATCACACCATCCCTTGTTTCCATGGCAAATGCAGCAGGCGAATGACATGCAGCCCTGGAGCTTGGCCAAGGTAATCTGATGGTAAAGCCTTTTTTTTTACATCGCCCGGGGAGGAAACAGCCCCGCGAAGCTGGCTTCTGCCTGCCAACAAGAGTTGAACTTTGCAAGCGGCGTGGGCCTAATTACCTTCCTGGACCAGTTGTTGGCTGGAGCCAGAAGAGGGAGGGGTGCGGGCGGGGGGGGGGGGGGGGATAGCTTCTAAGTGACCAGAGTGGGCATGGAAATTTAACCCATTCAGCGGCGGAACAATGCATTCCTTCTCTCCATGATGTCACCCTGACATCTGTTGAATCTGCTCCTTCCTCCTCTTTTTCAGAGAGCGCACTTGTTAACGCGTATTAATTGGCATTTCCAGGAGGCGAATGGCCCCGGCGA